>NC_084916.1:15397308-15759086 GCF_949316345.1 Pungitius pungitius
CGAAACACCGGAGCCCTCGGAGAGCACGTGTCCCCCCCCCCCACTTGTTCGACGTGGACACAAAGTACGTCGCACTGCTTCCTCTTCCTCGACGTGTTTCCTTCCTCTTCGAGGCCACTTCAGTTCACCAAACTCTTTTATTGTTTCTCCTGTGACCGGGAGACTCAAAAAAAAAAATCTGCCCTCGGGTGTTGGAGCGCAGTACGACACAGTGTGTGACCTCCTCTGGTGGTTAGGACCCCTCCTGTAGCCATTTCAGTGACCTCTGTGACCCTTTTATGAGTTTTTCTTCACCATACTTTGATCCCCACTACTCACGTGTTTTATAGCATCGGTTCTGCACCCGTTTCTGACTCAGAGAGTCACTTGAATCATGACGCGCAACCAACAGGACATCTGATGCCCCCCCCCCCCGTTGTCCTCTCTCGTGTTCTGTTGCAGTTCTGCGTGGAGTTGAACCAGGGAACGCTGGCCAGCGTGCGGAAGTGGAAGAGGCCGCGAGGGCTGTGGAAAAGCGTCGTGTCGGAAAAACCGACCGGACGCTCCGGCAAGGTACGTCAGCGGCGTGGAGCGACGCGTTTGTTTAAAGAGGAAGATTCAGGCGTAGTTGAAGCAGCACTTTGTCATGTGACACACGCAGAGTCCTTATTGGTTCGCTCCAACGTTTATTAACAGTTTTCCTGAGAAGCTCTTGTACATTTCCTCATCTTGTTTAAATTTGTGTTATTCTTTTTTTTTTTTTCATAAATAATGTATTGGAATGGTGAAAATGGTTACATAGCTACATTCTTTCCTAAAGAAATATTAATATAAGATTTATGGTTCTTTAGCTTTTCCAAAATAGATAATTTAGATGAATGTTTCAGACTCGGTTTCCCATGATCCTCCTCCGTGATATTCCAGGGCGCGAGCTACTCCGGCTTTCTGTGGGACACTTTGTCCGGTATTGACCTGAAGGATGCTGCGGTCCTGGAGTCTCCGGTCGTCAACGGCAACGGATGCCACACCTACCCTCGCCTCTACCTGGCTCACTTCTCTGTAAGTAAACGATCGATTTTCCCCAAAAAAGGATTCTTCTTGAGACTCTGTCGGAAAGTCAAATGACTGACTCCACCTCCACCCCCCCCGTTAGGTCGGTACGTACGAGCTGAGTGTGGTCAACGTCCACATGCAGGCCGCAGCTGCATCGGGGGAGTCCAACGGCAAGAACCACTGCGCAGACGAAGCCAAGTGTCCGCCCCTCCCCCCCAGCATCCAGGACACCCTCAAAGGTCCGTGTGCCGGGTCGGAAGGGCAAAGGTCACTTTTGGTCAAGCAAGCGTCACAGATCGACGTGGCCAAACGTCCCGATTTTCCCATTTTTGTAAAAATCTGTGCACTGGCCCCGCTGCTGATGATGATGATGATGATCGTGTCCTCCTGTCCTCCCGTCTTTTTTTTTCTACGCGTCCCTCTCTGCAGCCGAGAAGGAGCTGCTGGTGCTGGGAGATTTTGGCCGGCCTGCTCAGAGCTCAGAGATGGACGTGCTGAGGAAGGAGAAGCTCTGTGCCCTGGTGCCGTCCTCCCAGTTCACCAACATCAGCACCCGCTCACCCCAGGGCACCCGCTGTCTGGACAACATCTGGGTGAGCCGCTCCCTCAAGAAGATCTATTCTGGTAGGTGCGATGTCGATGGGTGTAGATGATGCATAGGCAATTTTAACTGGGGTCTCAAGTCAGTCAATGGAGACAAATCAAGTGAAGACCATTCTGAAACATGAGTCCTGTGTCATTCGAGGTCGAGTTCAAATCTGGAGTCAACGTCAATCGAGATAAATATATTTTGAGTTGCCAGTTAAGAAAAAGACCCTCTCATTGAAAGTAATTTAAAACAAGTGGTAGTCATTCAACGTCAAAGTTTAATCGTATGAGTCGAGTCTCAACCTATTTGACACAAGGGCAAGTCGAGTCTATGCAAAGAGACCAAAGCCTCGGTGCACAGGCTCGATCTTCAGCATCATTTGAAGGGCCTCTAGCTGCTTCATTTTATGACTTGCTGATATTTACATGCAGCAGCGAAGCATAGCTGGTTTCCTTTTTTTATTGATCTATTTCCATAACGACATTTCCATGTGTATTTGAACATTGAGCCGATACGGACGTGGTGATCAAAGGTCACCGTGACCTCACAAAACAACCCTTTGGTCACGTGACAGGCGATTTCATGTGCTGATTAGGACACTTTGTAATGCCTTTTTAAATATAAACAGAGGTCATTTATGCTTAGTGGAGTCTAGTTGCACCTGACTGTGTGCATCATGTGACTTCCACCACCTCCCTGTGTCTCTCCCTGACCTCCATCAGGCCACTGCGCGGTGGTGCGGGAGGGCCTGACCAACCCCTGGATCCCGGACAACTGGTCGTGGGGCGGCGTGGCGTCGGACCATTGCCCCGTGGTGGCCGAGTTCTACGCCGACGCGTCCCCCAAGGAGCCGAGCAGGCCCGGCGTGGCAGTGGTGGACCGGGGAGACGTTATGCCCAAACACGAGCGGTGACAGACAAAGACGGTAGTGACACAAGACTTTAAACACCCCCCCCCCGCCCCCCCGGGGTGAAGCAAAGTGTTTCCTGATGAATGTGAAGTGCCAAGATTGCCTTTTTGGTTTTAAATTTATCAATGTATGATAGCCACTGGTGATAGAGCCATAAAATGTTCCGACAATATATATATAATGTACTTTAAAAAGAAATGTGCCAAACATTTTCTATATGTATATAAAATAAAGAGAAATTGATAGATGTTTCAGGTGCGTCCGACCTCTCATTAGAGTCATCCGTGTCCCGTGAAGGACCCGGTTCTGCTCCGCCGGTGCTGCTGCGCCACTCGTATCAGAGGGTGAAAACGTGTGTGTGTGTGTGTGTGTGTGTGTGTGTGTGTGTGTGTGTGTGTGTGTGTGTGTGTGTGTGTGTGTGTGTGTGTGTGTGTGTGTGTGTGTGTGTGTGTGTGTGTGTGTGTGTGTGTGTGTGTGTGTGTGTGTGTGTGTGTGTTCTTCCTCTGGGATGGAGAGGAGCAGAAGGTCGTCGGAGGGCGGCGCCTCTCCGCATCCAAAGCGGGTCTTAATGAACTGTAGCCTCCTGCATGTTGGGGTGTTTTTGAATAGTGTCTGTGTGTTTGGGGGGGGGGGGGGGGCAGATTGCATCTTTCTCAGCCGACTGCACATATTGGTGCAGCGTCGATGGATTTGGCAAGTTGAACTTCCTCAGCTGCTGCAGGAAGTCCGTAACAAACAACTTCTTGCGTGAGGACGTCCTCTGCATCCGTCTGCCGGTCAAGAGGACGAGTTTGTCCTCGGATGGAGACTCCGCCTCCTCTCTGACTATAAAACACTGAATATTCTCAATAGTATATACAGTATATAATGTTGGAAAATCATAAATATCACGTATATTTCTAAATATATAGCCAAACATTTCTCAGCCATTTAATTTACACTTGAGTGTCAACTTTCAGCCAACGGTGAGGCTGCGTTGAACATTTAAAAATGAACATGGTGGATTGTACGACTTGATTTCTCTGCATCGTTTCCGCTGTTGCAGTTTACTGCGTTTGTTTTATTGTGAGCTGCTGTCCTCTAGTGGAGATTTAGCTCGATGTCACAATGACCACATTTAAAATGTCTCCTCACGTCTCGATGCCGTGTCCTCGGCATCGGAAGCAACGTTCAATGTATTGATTCCTAAAATAACAAAAAAAAATGGAGTCCTTCTATCAATTACACACATTGGGTTACAAACATGAAAATATTATTTACCATGAAACACAGATATCAAAATATGAATGTTTCCAAACACAGAATCCTGTAAGAAGAGTGCCTTTTTGTGTACCAGATGCACGTGTAAGGAGGCGGGAGTGTGTTCTGTGTACTTTGGACGGACCCCCGCTGTGCGGCGTGTCACTGGGTGTCAGTGGGTGTCACCGCGTGTCACCGCGTGTCACTGCTTGTAGCCGTCAGCCAGCACCTCGAGGCCTCGGCGGTCTCCGGTTCCACCAGTAAATGGGAAGTGTGGCGCTCGGGGAGGCCCGCCGTTGTGTGTTGGGACAGATTTAGTTACCGCGGTAACTTTCCTCACCGATCTCTTGACACCGAGAGGATGGGAAATGGGATATTTTAAGAAACCAATGTGTCAATTTCAACACCGTGGCTGCTATAAATAAGAAATTCATCAGTGTTTTGCCGGATGCAGATACAAAAATAAATAAACTTTGGGCGACACTACTCATTTTCAGGTAGTCAACTTTATTTGAAGATAGTATTGATTTAATATCACAAAAAAGTCACTCAAATCGATAAAATCACATAGGAAGGCTGTAAAGTTGTATCATTTAAAGAGTCGACACATCAAGTATATCAGTATAACCACAAGGCTTATCTTTTGTTTCGTGAAACATAAATATATTCCAAAGATAGAACACACACAGAAGAAGTGGACGTGGTCTCCTGGAAAGTGAAGCCAATGCTGAAGAGCCTCCAGCTGTCTTTCTTTCTAACGTCCAGCAGGGGGCGACTGCTCTCGGGTGTCAAATTCAATTGGATTGCATAGAAGTCTATGAGAAAAATGACTCTACGTCCCAGCTGATTGATTCCAATCAGTAAACACTGGACCCACTTCTTTTTACCCGGTCCATGACAGCGACACAGTAACGGCCCATATCAGCGCCGGTCGAAAAGGTAGATAGAAGGTAACAAAGTGCAAAAAGTGCAAATAACGGGGCTCCAGGTCACTGCACTTGACAGGAATTTACCTTCAAAATAGACTTTCACATCTCAGGGACATTTTATTTTCAGCAAACGCAGCAGAATGCTGACAGCTCGGCTCTAAATAACTGGCCCGATGAAACACTCACACGTTATCTGTCCATTTCTCTCTAGAAAGGCAGAGCTTTTCTTCTTTCTCTCCGCTAACAACTTTCTTTTTTTTTAATGCCTATCATTCGTACTACAAAAATAGAAACCCTAAGTGGTTGCTAGAGGATAATAAAAAAAAAAAGTGCAAGAATGTGTTCGTCTCGACTAAAGAGACGGATATAAAACACGAGGTAAGTACACTTCGATCACAGGTGCATCACAGAAGGACAAAGAGTGTGTTTTAGATGCTTAAGCAAACTTATTCATGCACAGGTCCACAAATTAGTCAGAATTATTTAATTGTAGATGCTTCTGTGGCATCATTCTGACGACTGTTAAATCACAGCTGATGCCATCGGCTAATTATGACGGCAAATCAGTGATTAAATCAGTGGATAGAGATCCACATGTGAGATGTAGAGACATATGTGCATGTGTATATGTATTTATATGTTGAGAGATTAATATTAGGAATATTAGCAAACTATAACGTCATTTGAACTATTCCAATCGCAAAAGCCTATAGGTAATTTATTATTATTCAACAACAAAAAATAGCAAACTACAATAAATTCAAGAGATCCTTATGAAATATCTTTATGTGAATGAAAAACTAAAACAAGACGTTTAAGTCTTCAATATAAAGATGAGATGAAAAGCCGGTCAGGTTCTAAATGATACCTCATTTATAACCTGACCTAATATTAGAACAAGCTTTTGGGGAAATATTAATGAAAACTATCAAACCGAAGACCAAACAGTGTCAGAGAGTGTAATCAAAACAAATGATGAAAAAAAACATATATATATATATCATTATTGGTATTGAACAACAATTCATTGTTCTATTGGCACTGGCACCAAAAGAAAAAGAAAAAGGTAATCACACCGCTGGAACGATTCTCTGGTGATGGCTAACGCGTCGCTAATGGATCCGGCGAACATGACGTGCGCTCTCTGCCTGCCGCGTGCGGGGTGGCGCCGCCGAGGCTGTGGTGGACGCTTTCAGGGGTCGCGTCGTGGAGCCGAGCCGCCTCAGATCATGGCCTTGAGCTCCTCGTCGGTCAGCTGGTTGACCGCCATGATTTTCTCCAGCTGCTCCGCGTAGCTCGCCTGGTCCTGCATGAAGTGCGGGATGCGGACGTTTTCCATCTGGGCGAGTGCCTTCAGGCGGTCCACGTCCTCGAATGACACCTGCACCCGCCGGGGGGGAGAGAAAAGCCGGAGAAGAAGAAGGCAAACTGTAAGAAACAAAGCTATCGATAGCAACATAACGGCCGTGTTGGATAAAGGATTCGTTCGCCTTACAGGACGATGAGGCCTGATCTGACACCCTGATACAGAACTATTGTCGTCATCATCGAATGCTGGAGCTGAGGAAGCTGCGTAAATATTAAGAAAGACACGCATCTGGCCGTGGAGGGGTACCAAGGTAAGACTTTCACTACTCGCAGTTACCCCTTTGTAAATGTCCGGTTTCAACAAACATCAGGCTGCATGTGAAAGATGTCAGAGACGAAAGGGGGGGACATAGGACTTCAGGCAGTGGCTAATTGAAAGGCATAATCTGTAAATGTTGGAATGCAGCCAGAAGGAGATGGCCGAGCTGCCTCACCTTTCCGAGAGCCAACAGCAGTGGGAAGTCAATCTTGTCCCTGTACCTGAGGATCTTCAGGACACCGTCCAGGTAGACCTGGTCTTTACTGAAGCAGCCTGTGAGAGGTAAGAAAAGAGGTCAAATGCCAATGCCAATTTCAGACGTATCACACGCCCGACGTGCGGCGGTAGCGACCTGGCTGCGCGGTGTCGGCCTGGCCCCTCTTGGCTCGGACGCAGTAGTCCCAGCGCGTGTCGGGGTCCTGGACGAAGCGTCCCAGCTTGTGGAAGAGCTGAGCGAAGGACATGCGGCTGGCCTGATAGACGGTGTAGTAGAGCAGGGCGGCGCGCCACAGCGTGGGGTCTTTCCTGAACAGGACGCTGTGGATGCTGGCCAGGCCCTCCTCCGTGGGGTTCACGGGCTTCAGGTTGTGCTTCTTCCTGCCCACGCTGCTGCTCCATGGCTGGTGGCAGTTGTTGATGCCACGGAAATAATGTGTGCCTGCCGTAGACGGACGGACGGACGCACGCACGGACGGGTCACAACCCGAGGTCTCTTTTGAACAACATCCCGTCCGGGACACGGGAGCCGCCGTACTTACCGATCTCGTGCCGCAGCATGCCCTCGAGCCAGTGCTCTCTGGCTGTGGAGATGTTGATGGTCAGTGTGGGTCTGCTGTTCACCACCGTCATGGAGGCTCTGGACAGGAGGTCGTCTGTCACCTGGGCCACGATCTTCCAACACAGAGATACGCATTCACTTTTTGCCTTTTTGCAGTACTTTCATTTAATGAATGAATATAACGAGGAAAAAGTGTGTGACTGACTCATCCAGGATGGTTTTTATTGCTCCTCATGCAGCTGCACAACTATTCATACAAGCAAGGCTAACAGTGACCCCGAGGACTTTAACAGTGAGCAATGACCACAAAGTGTTATGCGTTTGCTTAGGTGCATAGTTCCCTGCTAGCTCCATGCAGCGTCTCCAGACACGTAGTGTGTCCTGCATGTTCAGTGTCTGCATGGGTGGACACATTCAGACGTGTGCAGTCGGCCTGTGTGTGCTCCTGCATGTGTGTGTGTGTGTGTGTGTGTCGCTGCATTCGGATCAAGTATTATTCCCACTGTCTAGTGTGTCTGAAGCCGTTAAGACTTCACCGGGCCTGTGTGATGTAATTGTGTCCAGTGGAACATTAATAACCGGATGATGCAACGTGTATTTCTTGAGGGTTACATCATCACGGCGCAGGCAAACTTTCTTTGCGAGGACTCACTTCTCCTCCTCCCTCGGGTCGCCCCGCTTTCTGCGTGTTCTGCGCTAACGAATTCAGCACCGAGCCTCGGTGGCCCCGTCCTCTTACCTCCCCCAAGCAGCCTTCCTTCTCCATGTATTTCTTGATGTTGAGCCACACGCGACTCTTGGTGAGGAGGTTGCCCCCGGTCGCCTGCTCAAACTTCTCGTAGCTGCCGTATCGCTGCAGGGCCAGCTCCATGATGCGCACTGCCTGCGAGGGGTGAGACATGTCATGATGTGCAAGCTGCATGCTTGGACATGCGCCAGGAGCTACAAGGTTGGTGGTTCAACTCCCGGCTGCCCCATGTGCCATGTCAAAGCGTCCCTGAGCAAGACACTTAACCCCCAATTGCGCCCCGGGCAAAATGTAACGCATGAGTTATAATGCAATGTAAGTCGCTTTGGATAAAAGTGTCAGCTAAATGACATGTAATGTAAATGTTTTGATACCCTCTGTTGTTGATTCTTTGGATCACTCTTTGGCAGTAATAACTGCTGTGTTACTAAAAAGTTCTTTGACTAAGTATGTGTATGTATATATGTTATATATAACTGGTACGTCACGGTTCTATGCTTGGTCCCGGTCTAATCTATTACTCTATTTACATGCTGCTACATCTAATTTCACGCTTCGCTTATAACCCCCGAAATGTCCCGTCTCCTGAAGCCTGAGGCCAAGACAGTGACGCACCAGCCAAGAGTAATGCTTTTTTTATTTTTTCTAGAAACAAACAAACAACCTTGAAATGGATCCCCAATCCGCTTTCTTCTCTCCCTGAGTCTGCAGCCTGAGATCGGCCCTGAGGCCAAACAGCCTTGGCAGCAAGTCCCCGCGAGTCCAGCTCGACTCGCTGATCTCAAACCAGCCGGCTCTGCAGCAACCTCATGCGGCAGGGACTCTGTCGTAGCTGTGATTAATGACACGTCACCGCCTCTGGGCCAAAATGAGTGGGCTTCTGCGCTTACTGACCATAGGTTTTTTGAGTTTCTCCATATCATTTATTTGAATGGAGTCCCTTTGATACTTTCAGAACAACACAGAGACTTAATGGGGAACCTGTGTTTGACATCTGTATCAATAGGTTGGTTCATAGTTTATATTTATTTAAGGAAACCCGGAGAGGAAACTTTTGATGAGAGCCATTGTTTTTCTGGTCTCCATCCATCCCCCAAATAGCTGCCCTTTAAGCTGCCAGAGGAGGAACTGCAGAATTGACAATGGATCACTAAGAGACAACCGTTTCGAATTGCACGAAGCCATTTGATCCTTTGTTAAAATACAGGAGGACATGTCCTCAGTGTCCTCATGCAGGTAAAAAGATGCAGTCCCATTGAAACACACCAAGCTTTCAATAAAGGTTATTTGCTGCCGAGAGTTACTGCTGTCACGCCACCAAACAAATCATTCCATTTCTCTCAACACAAGCGCACCCTCACCTGTGTCAGGAAGCGGTCTGAGGCGCTGTTATGGCGTCCCAGAACCACCGGAGAGACCGGGTTGCTGTACTCGAACTGTGGATTGTAGGTGAAGTCGGACTTGAAAAACGTGGCCTTCTCTTTCTGAACATTGGACGGCTTGATGGCTGTCAGGAGGCAGAGCTTCCTGGCGTTCTCCGCCTCCCGGGGGGGTGCTGCTGCTGCTTTCTGCGGCGAGGGCGCTTTACTTCGGGGGGAGCTGGGGCTGCACGTTTTTCTCGGCTGTGGACCTGCACGGGGGGTCAGGCCCATGCCGCTGCCCACCACGGCGATGCTCCTCGCTGGTTTTGAGTGATGGGAGTTGCCTGAGAGAACACGATTTGTCTGCGCGGATCTACCGACGCTTTCGGGTGCGCGCAGCTTCTTAGGAGCCACGACCGGGCGGTTTCTTCTGCTGGATGCGGCGCCGCATTTCACCGAGGCCTTTGGCCTCTTGCACGGGGACTGCTTTTGGTTCTTCTTCTCATCGGCCTGCAGCAGGACGTTGTAGTTGCTGGAGCCGGTGCTGCAAAGGTCTTTGAGGATACCAGATGAAATCTTCTCCAGGTACACATGGCTTGGACTTAATGCCTTGTCTGCACAGTTTAAGATGTACTTTTTGGACATTTCTACTTCTGGCCAGTGGAGTCTTTCTGAAAGAAGTAAGATAAAGAGTAAGAAGTAAGTAAGAAAAGAGGGAATCTGTTGGCTGCTTACTTTAGGATCACCTTCACATACAGATATTTTATAGAGAGCTTAATAGAGTAATCCTCTTCTCAAGGCAGGATGTATGTCTCTTTTTTTAAACAATCATAATCTGATAGGAAGCAAATGACCATTCAGTCTCATCCTACTCTGCCACCACAAAGAAAATGTTCTCATCATGTCTTCAGAGAGTAACAGTAAAGAGTCAGAGGGAAAGGCTTTGCAGTTTCCAGGAAGGTGACCTGGAACATCATCACAGTCAGAGCTGCTACTCTGTTCGGACAGGAGCACCGGAGCGGAATCTATGCAACCACCGACAGCACAAACCGATGACCTCAACAACGAGGATAAGTTGGAGCATCGTTCCCAATAAAATACTGAGATCTAACACATCAGCTGGGTATTTCATCATTCAGTTTCACCTGACATGAGAGGCTACTCTCACTTCACACAAATAAGTAACAAGATGTACACGAGGTGCGTGAGAGCAAACACAGTCGTGAACCCGAACGTGGTTGGACTGCACAACAAAATGAATCAATGCGTGTGTGTCCCCCGTCACATCATCGATGATGCACTATTGTCAGTTTAAAGCAAACGATTAGCACTAATCGGCATGAGTCAGAAAACCCCACGCAAATGTGTCTAATACAAAATACATTCATTCATGCTCTCTTATAATATGCTCAATTCCCCCATTGATAATAGCTTAATTATGTTCACAGCTTTGTGGAGCTCAGATTTCAACCTTCGTGCCTTAATTAACTTTGATTAGCTAATGCTGCATACAACAGTGAGTTGAAAAATGACGATTTTATTGTATTTTATTGTTATCAATGTCCCGGATTTATTCAAGTAATTGAGCTCATAGCTACAAAAAAATGAAAATAAGACAAATACAAGAATGCTACATTACCTGTCACTTTAATTGACTCCAGCATTCTCTTTTAAGGCTCCTTTCAACCTAAAAAAAACAAACCGGTGTCGATCGATAGAATACAAACGCAATGTTAATCTGACGTTAGCTAACGTTAAATAAGCCGGCTAATGTTGCCCGATTGAAAGCCCGATGATTAAATCAAATAACCTCACGACACACACATTTTTTTTAAAATACGACGTTAGTTTATAAATGGCTAACGACTGAGCTGACGTTAAGAATACCGCACACACCGAGCCTCAGACAAACTGACAGGAGTTGTTCGTGTGGTGCGGTCCCTGCATTGACTGATCTGTTGCCATGGTTTCGAAGATGACCCCTTCACTACGTCATACACGTGGGTACTCATGGGAAATGAAGTCCCTTTGAGGAGATGTTGAGCCGTAAAGGTTGCGCTATCAAGGCCAATAGTTTTGCTTGATGGAAAACCTTTATAAACTACTCATAAATCAAATATGTGGAGGACATAAAACAATAGGAAAATATACAACCCACGAAAATAGCTATAAAAAGATTTGTTGTTGTTTGCACCAAGGGTTAGTAAATTACTCCGTTCAATGTGGGTGACCTTTTTAATAGTTCCAATAACTTATTTATCGAGCAAGTGGAATGTTTGACTAAGATATGAACTGAGCAAATTATCCACCTAAATGTATGAAACCACAACACAACTTGTCTGTAAAATCCACGTTGCAGTTTGAAGACGTGGTGGCGGTCTCTAACCGCTTTAGCATTTGAATCCACAGATGACTGATCCACAAACCATGTGTGGTGAACGATGGAGTGACGCCTTTTAGTAACGTGAGATATTGGTTTTCCACGCCCCCCGGTCTGTGATAGGCTGTTCAAGTGTAAAGCACGGCTTCTCGATCGTGATTGGTTCACGAGGGCTTCCGACCGTTGGAGCCTGCGCAGTAGGTCCAGCGCTGAAATTCAAATTTGAACAGTTTTCGTTTGCACAGAGTAGAAGAAAAAAGGGAAGCTGTGAGCCGTTCAGCTTTTCCTCGCCTTGTTTGTACAGCATTCAAATAGTGTTGTGTGCAATATCGATCGACAGGGATATACTAACAAGAAATGGATCCATTTACTGAGGTAAGTTCGTACGCATACTTAACGTAAACTGAAGTTAGCTAATAGCGGATGCTTTGTAGCGTTAACGTTAGCTAACATAATGTTGACGCCACCCGCTAATGCTAACATAACATCTATTATGTATATTGGTTGCTTTAATCTTATCAGGAGACTAACTTGTTTGCTTCCGTAATGATTTCGCACATGCTCACGTTGCCACACAGTATTTAGCAATAATATGTCATTTAGAATGGAAAAAATCACGTGTTTGTTTCTTTGTTTGGTCAGTTGACTGCAACCACGGCTCTAAAATAACAACCAATAGTTAGCTTGTTGCTAATCCTCTAACGGCTAACGTTGCCCACGCCCTGTAGCGTAATGCAACTTAGCTAATGTTATTTCTCCAACGTTGTAGTTTAGCCTGAGCTTCTGGCGGATCAGTTCCCTGTTCACACCAATTTGCTCAAACAGTGACGCCCAAACCCACATAACGCTGCATTATTCAAGTCAAAGTCCTGCCTCCATTTAAGGCATTGGTATGTGTCCGCACTGGAAGTGGGTCCGTGGTCCAACACTCTGTGCCTTTTCCCTCTGTGCCTGGATGCACTCTTGCTGTTGATTCCAAAACACTTGTAACCAGCATCTGAGCCAGTTGAGTTTGAAATTTCAAATCCAGGAACTGCAAGCGGGAGTGTCTCATTCCCGAGGAATGCTGTTAAATGTGACTTCTGGTTTTGCACAGTGAAGGCGGTGCTGCAGCAGGAATGTGTTTGGGCTTGCACAGTAAATCAGATTGTGAGCCCAAAAGGAGGCCCTTTTGCCTGTGGTGGACAGGACTGTTCTTTGTGTTAGCAGCCCACGTAGAGGCCGACAAGGTGCTGTGACTTTTGCATTTATAGATTCAGTAGATATTTGGGGGACAGAATTAGCATCCCGTTTTTAGTATCACAAGTTGGATTATGTATTAGGTCCTTGTGTCATATTCTATGCCATGACTGTTTTTTAAAGCACCCTTATCCTCCCATAATAACCATGTTTCTTTTTTTAACCTGCTGTAAACAAGCTATCAAATTGAAAAGATTTTATTTAGTTTTATGGTCATATAATGTATCTACATTAGTTATGACACAAACAACAAAGAATAAAAAAATAAAAAAAAGTCTATTAATGTATCATTAAAGAAAGAGGTTATAGGCGTATTCATTTCTTTCTGTAAGGGGAATGAGCGTATTTCCCAGAATGAAGAAGTACTTCTGCTTTGTGAAACTAAAGCATGCAGTAAATGCAACACTCTGTATTTTATTTTTTATGTCAAACCAGAAACTGTTGGAGCGGACCCGAGCTCGCAGAGAAAATCTGCAGAAGAAACTGGCAGAGCGACCAAATGCAGCAAACCGACAGATGGTCAAACGGCCCAGAGAGCCGCTGGCTGACACCAACAGTGTGATCAGCGAGTCCGCGTTCGATAAAGGTGTGAACACGTTGGTGTGATTGCTGTCTGCTGAGACATGGCCCTGTCATTTTGTCCGCCGCCCTGCAGCTCTACTCTTTGCTCATCTCCCCTCCCCCCCCCCGTCGCTTCCTCTCAGTTCCACAGGTGTCCTCCAAGCCGTGTCCCTCAAAGCGCAGGTGTTCCGAGGAAAATGTCCCGTCCACAGCCGGCGCGGAAAACCAGGAGCCGGTCACTCACGTGCTCTCGGACCCTCTCACGGACAGGAAGCCGCCGGCGGGGCCCGCCAGCGTTCGCCATTCGTCCTCGCTGGAGAAGGCGGCTTCCCGCCCGGCCCTCCCGCCTCAGCCAGAGCAGCTGAACTCTCCACAGGCGGAGGAAATGACCCCAGCTCCCACTCTGCTGAGCAGCAGAGAAGAGGAGATGGTCAGTTTAGCTCCGCAGGGGAACGAGGACCCGGTGGAGGTCAGGCCTCCACCTGCTGCTGGCATGAAGTCTCGTCTGCAGAGGCTAGCACAACAGAGACAGTATTGGGATGGTGATGGTATGAATTATTTTATTTTGGTTTTGATTAAATATCTGTGAGAGTCAAAGATTAAACAAAAAAAAGCTTTGCACCGAAATAAGAAAAAACGTACTTGTTTGATACGATTTGTCCATGTATCAAACATTTTGTCCCCATTTCAGACTCCCATGATGCAGTTCCAGACTGCACTCCTACGTCCCCTTTGAAGACACAAGCCGAGGCCCCGCCGGCTGCCGTCCACGCCGAGTCCTCGGGGACTCCAGTTGGGAGGAGGGGCCGACTGGCCAACCTCGCCGCCACCATTGGAACCTGGGAGGATGACTTGAGCCACGCCAACATTCCCAGGGAGAGCGCCAAAGAGAAGCCTGCCACCACGGCGCCCGGGTCGGCGGTCAGAGGCGCTGCTGTGGCTGCCAGCACTAAGCCAGGTGCTGCGGGCCGCGTGGGGGCCACTTCGACGCCAAGCAGCAAGTTTGCACCCAACTCGCAGGTACGCCTCACCTACCCGAAGCTCTGCTTTTCTTCAGCGTAGGCAGTCTGTTGTTCAATAGAAGGTGGTTGTTGCAACTTGTAAAAAAATAACTTGATATGATCACGCTCTTCACTGCAATGCAGTGTCGTCTTGCAGCACGTGGCGTTTGTCTCCACGACGGAAACTGACGCAACATGCCCCTGTCAACGCAGCTGCTTTTTTAAAAATCTTTGTTCGTTTGTAAATGCCCAGGTAGATCGCACCAAATGCTTTATAAATGAATCCATTGTACATCTGCTTCACAGGTTGTGAATTGTCCAGCAAAGCCGAGCCGACTGATTCTCCCCAGCAGCCCTCACAAGGCTGATCTTCCTGCAGCCAGACCGGCTCTCAAGTCCGTAATCAGTCCCCAGAAGAGCTCCAATCAGGCGGTGACCTTCGCTTCCAGTCCTCTGAAGAGCTCCAATCAGGAGAGGACCTTCCCTTCTAGTCCCCAGAAGGGTTCCCTCCAGGGAAAAGCCTTGCCATCTAGTCCCCAGAAAGCTGGTCCCGTCTCCTCGACATCGGTGCCTCAAAGTCCCCTGAAGCATCAGGCCCTCACCACCAGGGGTCCCGCCTCCAGCCCCCAGAAACCCAGCGCTTCTGCCCCCCGGGAGACGGGCACTCCTGGTGAGTCATGTTGACGTGGCCGTTGTGATTCGGGTTAAATCTTAAATCACATCTTCTTATGTAGAAGTTACTGTTTTACTTGAAAACATTACAGCGGTTTCCAGAGCATTTAGTCCCTCCTGATGCAGTTTACTGTACTTGCGTATTGGCCAGGTTTATATATATATATATATATATATATATCATGCACACACACACACACACACAGTATGCACAACTATCAAGACTCACACAGTCCAAAACCCAATACCTGACCCGCTCCAGGTATCCTGCTGTATATTAATAGAACAACGACATGACAACTGTTGGATATTACCTTAGTTTTTGGCCATGTATTCAGTTTCCCTATTTCCCCCAAATCTTGTATTTCACTGATAAGCACAAGCAGGCAATATATAAATAGCTAGATTGTTTTGTTGTTTTCTGCTTTCCACTACATGTATAAATATAATCCTTCCCCTCATTCCCAATAGTTGTCAAATCCTTTCTGGAGCGCTTTGGAGAGAGATGCCAGCAGCGCACCAACCAGGGCTCTCCAGCTGGGGGCGCTACCCAATCAAAGACTCCCACCGTGACGCCATCCTCGGTCACACCAAACACCAGACTGGTGCAGGACCGGCTCAAAGCGGCCCGGACTGCGAACACCACCTGCGCTGAACTCGCCCAGAAACAGAAGCTGGTAAATGAAAGTTAGTTAAGACGAATGCTCTTTTTGTTGCAATCCTCTTGTTTGATATCACAAACCTGAAAATGATTTCAGGAGCGAGAGTCTGAGCTGGGTCAGATCCGTAGTCGCTTTCAGAAGGGGAACAACAACAACATGTGGAAAAACAACAACAATGATGAATCAGCAGAAACCAATACAAATAAAGACCTCAAGGTTGGCAAATAATCACACTTAAGTCATGCTTTCATAGAATATGCAAAAGTGTATTAAATGATAACATGCTTTTTAGGAGCAGCTTGACAAGCCCGTGGAGACTGAAGTGGCCCTGTGTGACCCACAGGAGGAACCAGCGTCTACCGAGAGTGTAGAGACGCCCACAAAGTGCCCCCCTCCAGGTATTCCACTGCATTTCAGATTCATGTTTGGCCACTTCTTCAGAGGTTGGAGTGATCGGTTACTAGTGCCTTGATTTTAAAGAAAGGTTTTGGCTCATTATATCCTGAAGCTGGGCTTCCGTTTTTAAAAGGTGTGGAAGTGTAACTATTAAAATATCTTAGCTTTCATTACAGTAGAATTGTTGGTACAATTATTCGCTGGAGTTTTAAGGCAAACCTTTTAAATCTCTATTTAACCTTAAAGGATTTTTGTTTTAAACGCTGTTCAATATAAGAGTTTCCAGCTTTTGATGTTACCACATATACCGGAAATGGGGAAAATAGAATGCTTTACTAACGAAGATAATGTGCAATAGCATCTCCAAGGTGGATGACGTCACCTCCCGCCTCAACATCCAGCCCCCTGAAGGCAGTCGGTCGTCCTGTAGAGCAAAGAAGTGTCGAACCCCCAGAAGAAGAAGAAGAAGAAGAACAGGAGGTGGTCAAGGAGACCGAGATGAATGTGGACGAGTCCATCAACTCTGCTGTTATCACTGAGCTCTTTGATAGAGCCCTGGACCACAGTGATGATGATGAGGACGAGGAGGAAGATGCTTTGAATATCTCCTCCATGTCCCTCCTCACTCCACTAGCGGAGACTGTGGCTGCTGTGGTGAATAGTCCCGAGAGGCAGATGATGGTAGGCACCGACACAATATGTCTCTGTCTCTCTCTCTCTCTCTCCACTCGCATTGACGCCATGTCTAAAACAATTCCCCCACGTGTCTGTGCAGACGTCGACTCCGGCCGGCTCGTTCATCGCAAAGAGCAACACGCCAGGCAATGTGTCCAGACCCAGCAAGTTCCAGAGGACCAACATCAAGCGGACCGGCTCCTCCGAGACCTTGGACGAGGACCACAAACTGCCCTATAGGTCAGTGCTGTCACTTTGATGTCACTTTGATGGATTAAAGTTGGCAGGAAGTGTGTTTCTGATCGGCTCGGTTCTGCGTGTTTTTAGCATCTCTGCATACAGGTCCACCAGAGTGAAGGAGGCCGAGAGATCCAGCGTGAAGCAGGTGATCGTGAGGAAGGAGGACGTTTCTCACCGTGCAGAGGTGGCGACCGGCTCCAGTCTCCCCAGCGTCAAGCAGAAGATGAAGGTTTGGAAGAAAAGACTTTTAAAAACGTTGCTTCATGAGTGCTGCAGGGACGAGTCCTAAAACCCAGGAATGAGTAGACCGCTTTGTCTGTTTTCTGACCGTTTGTTTGTTTTCTGTAGATTCTGACAAACGAGTTGAACCTGCAGCAGACGGTCATCCATCAGGCCAGTCAGGCGCTGAACTGCTGCACAGATGAGGAGCACGGCAAAGGCTCCCAGGTGGAGGCCGAGGCCGAGAGGCTGCTGCTGGTGGCAAGTGAGTGGACTGCAGGAGCGCTTGGTATGCAGAAAACCATCGCCTCCGTTTTATGGAACAATTGTGAAAGAAATACAAATAAAGGGGGCTGCCACTCAGTAACATGCAATGCAAAATGCATTGGACTTTTCTAGCGGAGAGGAGGGAGGCGCTGAAGGCCGAGCTGGACCGTCTGAGAGGAGACCCAAAGGGCCCGAAGAAGTCCTCTGCGGCTGCAGAACCTTCCGGCATGTCCGCCTCCAAGGGCTCCGTCACCCTGCAGGAGTTGCGGCTGCCTCTCAAGGCAGACTTTGTTTGCTCCATTGCCAACAAGCCAGGTAGGCTCCAAATGCTCATAGCCGGGGTGCATTTATTTATTCATTTTTAAGCAACACTCCAATGTGCTGATGGGTTTGTCGTTGTTCTTTAGATGATTTTTTTTCTTCTTTTTTTTTCAGAATCGACCAAACATTCCTTCTTCCTGATGATCCGCGCCGGAGCAGAGAACACTGTGGCCACACCTTTAGCCAGCACCCACCGGGGGCTCAGCGGGGACACCCTGGCCTTCCCCACCAAGTTCACCATGTAAAACTGCCTTTTTTGCTTCTTTAACTAGTTCAAATTAAGGGTTGTTTGTGAAATTTACATTGAGGGGATTTGATCTGAATTTGGACGACATATATTCAAATCTTGCAACCACGAAGCTAAAAGGTAAAGAACATAACATTCGATGCAGCTCTAGATTCAGACATCAAAATGCACGCATAATTGTTTTATTACAATCAATAGTTTTAATTTCAGGGATTCTAGTGTTAGAATGTGTTTACGTTGATCTGAATGGTCTTATTATTTTTTCCCATCAGAATGGATGTCTCCAGCAACTTTGAAATTGATATTGAGGTCTATTGCTTGGTGAGTGTTACACACAAGTTTATACATCACAAATCTAATATGTTTACCAAGATTTAACTCAAAATTACAATTATAAACTATTAAACATCAAAGTTGGCTGAAATCTTTTATCCCTGATCCATTCTAATCTTGTGTATTAACTAATGACATTTGCAGGTGCAGAAGCGAGACGTCTGCAGCGACAAGAAGAAGAAACCCACCCAGCAAGTCAAAGGTAAACCATTCGCTTTCTTTACCAAGTAGAAAAGACGCTGAATCGTGGAGCTTTCTTTAATACGTACAGTGTGTGTGTGTGTGTGTACCCAGATGATATGGAGAGAGGTTCATGAGGCCCATTATATGTGTATGTCGGTATGAACAGCTTCTGTATTAAATCCCTCACGTGTTGGTGGGTCTGCACCCTGTCTTAAAAATAAATAAAAAATGTCACTGTTTCTCGACTCAGCTTCAGGTGGTTATTTCATTCAGCGGAAAGAAATGTTAACTATATTCATGAGCTACATTTCTGTCACTCCAAAATCTGAAGAAATCTTTTCTTGACACATGATGCTTAACATTCTAATTCTTTGCTTTATTTCTCTCCTTCCAGGCAATCACTCCAAAGAGATTCCTCGCCATCACTGTAAGTGTTTCAAATGTATTTTAGCTTTTTTTTAAATTATACATAAACGTAATACATGTTACTATTTCTCATCTGCCTGACGTTGGTGTATTCATTTGCTGGTTTAACTTCTTGTCTTGCAGAAAAGTGCTCAGACACCAGGTAAGTGCTCAGCATTCAATCTAAAATCGACTTGTATTGAGTAATGAAAGCCCTCTGCATCTCTCAAAAGCTCCCAGAGCATAGTGGATGGAGGCCTTCAGGCTGTTTTTTTTTGTTTTTTTTAAAGCAATACTTTAGTGATCAATACAGCACCTGAATAAAGTCAAGAGTAGGACGGCAACACCCATTCAATTATTTACAAGTTCTTGAGGCAAATCAAACCAAAAGCATCTAGATCCACATTTGTCCCTTTTTATTATTAATGACGTGGTTCTTCCGTGTGTAGTTGTAGCGAGTCCAGGAGGCCCCAATGCCGTTCGCACCAGTAACTTCGTCCTGGTTGGATCGCACAAGCTCACCCTGTCATCTATTGGCAAGAACAAATTTCCTTTGGAGAAGGTATGGAAACCATCACTGTCACGGTTGTCTCATCTGCTTGTGTCCCTCAGGAGGCCATCCCATGACTCACTTGGATCCTGTTTGTTCTTCCTCCTGCACTCGCTCACCAGACTTAATGTCTTTCTTTTAGATCAAATATGAAGGATGTGAAAGAGAACTGCTCAGTGACATGTTTCATACCAAGGTTACTACTTGCCATGTTGTATGTTCTGTTTGTACGGGGAGGACGGTGGACACACTTTAACAAACGACAGCTTTAACTGCATTTTGACACTAATATCAAGAGCTCGTTTTCTTTTTGCCTTTTCATCACTATTTCATTATCATTATTAACCTTCTATATTTTTTTTAACCCTGTCTTGCAACTCTGATGAACATGATGTCGTGGCGTGAAATGAAGTGTCTGTACTTTTGTCCCAAGGTGCCCTTCCTGTGCCCCCTGGAGGGCCACGTCTACCTCAAGATGCAGTGTGAGGTCGGCTCCAAAGTGGAGGAGAAGGGCTTCCTGGTGAGAGCAGGCCGATCAATTAACTAACGCGGGTATTGATTTCCTACGATGCGATTCATGTTGTAATTCGAACCCCCCCCCCCCCCCCTCTCCTCTCCTAGACGATGTTTGAAGATGTGAGCGGGTTTGGAGCCTGGCACAGGAGGTGGTGCGTCCTGTCGGGATACTGCATCTCTTACTGGACCTACCCGGACGATGAGAAGCGCAAGGTAGCCGTACTTATTGAGCTTCTCCATTTTGTCCTCGGGGCTCCTGTTTTATGAAAATTGCAAGACATTTGATGTATTCCACCCTCGTGTGTGTGTGTGTGTGTGCAGGAGGACTTGAGCAAAAAGACATGTAATCGAGGCACGAGGTGCCGCTTGCAGCTTTATAAATAAACATGTTGTATCCACCCAAACGGCATTATGGGATATGGGCAGTTTGTTTTCATGGGGCTGTGGAGAGTGTGTGTGTGTGGGTCTGTGCACTAGAGAAATGGTGGAAGAATTAAATTACACTAAAAAGAATTATACCAGCCACTAGTCATTACAATCTGTTATATTCTCCAGGTAGAATTGTAATGTTGGAGCATTTTGGGCCAAATAAAATGTCCAGGTGCTAGTTTCTACTGCTTCTTAAATGAGGTTCAAATCTATACCTTTTCGGAGGAGAAGCCCCTTCATGCTAGAAGGAGTTCCACCGTTGTCTGCCTTTTTTTTTTTAAACACCTTGTCTTCTTTTTATTCCTTTTGCTTTGTCAGAATCCCATCGGGCGCATCAACCTGGCGAACTGCACCAGCAGGAAGGTGGAACCGGCCAACCGGGAGTTTTGTGCCAGGCCCAACACGTTTGAGCTCATCACAGTCCGGCCCCAAAAAGAGGACGACAAAGAAACTCTAGTCAGCCAGTGCCAGAATACCATGTGTGTCACCAAGTAAGTGCTTCCCTTGCAAACACGGGCACTTTGTACGCATTATTCTTAAAGTGCACGTCAAGGTTTGACCGTATTGCTGACGGTTGGCGGTGATTCTGTGCAGAAACTGGCTGTGTGCAGACACCAAGGACGAGAGGAACCTGTGGATGAGAAAGCTGAACCAGATTGTGGTGGATCTGCGCATGTGGCAACCGGACGCCTGTTACGGGCCGCAGTGATCACACACACACACACACCGCCCTTCTGTCCTTTGGACCGTCTGTCGGTGACGCATGCAAATACAAAGTGCAATACACTAAGAATTAAAAAATATTATCAATAATCAGAGACGTATAAGTTAGAGGAGTAAATTTAAAAGAAAAGCCATTGAGACATTTCAGTATTTTCAGTTGGCACTGTATATTTTTAAATTCATTTCCATACTGGTTTGATATTCTCATGTTTTTGGGCTATGGTTGAGTTACCAGAATTTTATGTTGATGCTAATATTTAGTGTCCTTGACACACGATGCATGGGTTGAAATCATTTGGTCTCGATGCCAAAATCACTGTTTTATAAATGATAGATTGCAGAGGCACCACCGTTTCTACCATATTTTATCCTGCATGACAGAACAATACTGCAACTTCTTGTACTTTTATATATTTGCTTTCATGACGTTTGGCTGTTTTTTTTTTTAACATGTTTCTTTCTCCAGTGTCAGACCCCGACTTTCAATGTAGTCGTAATGTTAGTGACGCGTCTTTGCTTCGGTGTGGAAGGTGGTCTGTTACATGGTCCACGCTAGACTACGACCAATATTTATTCCATGCAAACCGTTCACTAACCTTGTGTTACGGCTGTAAATGGCTCGTCCACACATCCGTACGCTATTTTATTCAGTAGCAGCAGAGTTTCATTTTTGGTGTATGTGTTAAATTTCTTAATTGCTGCAAACAGTGCTTTGAAAACAATACAGAGGGTGTGTGTACCGTGCACTTTTAGTCAGACTTTGGATATATTTATTTTAAGAGGTGGACTCGTCTAAAGCCGATGGAGCGATCACAGATTTATGCAACAGACCTGACGGAACCTTCAACTGTTCTTAGATGCGATTCCAGTGTTTTCCATCATGTTGTGGTCATGGATGGGCCGGTCAGTCTGTTTTGCTCCTGCGTACCTTTTTCATCATGAAGAATATGGGAAGCAGCTTCCAGTGGCTTCTTTGACTGACTTCAGTTCTTTTGTTAGGTTGGTTGCAGGTCTTTGTGGTTGAGAGACTTCAATAAAGGCCTGACCAATGCATGAGGTTTTTATTGTCATTTTATTTAAATGTATTAAATAGAGAAATGTCTTATGTTCTGAGATTTTGGTATTATTGTCTCTTTAAAATAAAGACTGCTATTTTTGATTCTTTAAAACCTTCATAGTATGTCAAAGTAAATGCCATATTTTTAAACTGATGTCAAAGAGTTTACTGTTAAAATTAGGGCCGGGACTTTAGCGCGTTAATTACAATTAATTAATTACAATGTGAAGTAAGATTAATTAATTACACAAAAAATAACACATTAAACATTTTTACGCATTCTTACTTATTTTTTGCACCGCGGAACGTTTCTCACTGGATGAGTTTCCGAGGACCGATAATACTGGAGCACAGCGTTCATGACTTCAGTCAACAACAAACCACAGTATTGGTCTACTTAAAAAAAAAAAAACTAGTTTACAGAAGGTCTACTTACCTATAGGCTACCTGAATTTCTGAAAGTACTATATTTCTAAATATGCTATTTCTACACTTGTCTGCTGGAATTGGTTGAACAAAAATACTTCTCACTGTTCTCAGGTCAAATATTTATGCAATTGCAATGCGATTAATTTTGATTAAGTACAAAGCCTCGAGATTAATATTTTTAATCGAGTCCCGGCCCTAATAATATATACATTATATATCTATATATACATATATATTGACCTTACATATATTTTTTAATCATTTTTTACCTATTTAAAAAAAATCTTTTCTGTGACATTTTTTGACCCTACATATTTTGACTTTTTTCACAATATTTTTTTCCCATGACATGACTGGAATGATCTTAGATGGAGCAACCTACACGTCCCTGTCAATAAAACCAAATGCCCCAAATTTCTGTACTTTAAACCTTATCTGGGTTCAACCCTCAAGGGACATGGTGGCTCTTCCTAAATCCTTTTTTAGTTTTGGGTAACTGACATAAAAAATCATAATGGGATATTGCCCCAGAGATGGATTGGTGCATCTTGGAGGATCAACCATGCTATTCATCCTTCCTGCATTGGTAAAGGCACAAGTGAGTTGAATTTGAATGTAACAGAGAATTGGAGGGTGGATGCACTAAAAAGGGTAAACAAATCTAGGTTGTCCACAGGATGCCCTGAAGTAGACAAACATGTGATTATCTTGAAAAATGCCCTCAGAGGCTGTAATAAGTTTCATGTCAGTGTGACCACTGAATGAGACACATCTGCTCATCTTTACTGACTCATCCGGGCCTTCTCTCCCGTCAAAAAGGTGGAACCTATAGGCTACGTAGCATGGCTAATAAGTGCTAAAAGCTAAAGCAATTAACATCAAATTTAGTCAATTTATCATCATTCGAAAGATTCTTCATCATTCTCGACAATGCCATCATAACCCAAGTGACCGCGCCTTGTGTTTCTGCATAACCCCCAGGGTTCACTTCTCTGAAACAACCAGTGGGGACAATGCCCCCACAACTACCTCCACAGTAGTGCGCTCAAGACTTGGCAGGAGCAGGATTTGAACCCACTGGCGGCACTTACAGAGGCTTTCGGCTCCGTCTTGCACCCCTACACTACCAGTCCTGGTCACATTTTAGCAACTTTGATTCTCCTATTTAACCTTGAGCATGTGAGTTAAACCTCAAAACTCTTTTTAAATGCTATTTCCACATCTGGGCTTGAACCCACAACCTTCAAGTGCAGTGCAGGGGCTTATGTCAGCAGCTCTTCCGATGTCCTACTTCACCACACACTAACCAACCCTTTGTTTGTTGTATTTAACCTTGAGATTGCTACTCAAACCTGAAGTATTTAACCTTGAGATTGCTACTCAAACCTGAAGTAAAGCCAAAGGCTCAAACCCAAGACTGGGCTTGAACCCACAACCTTCAAATGCAGTGCAGGCTTGTGGCAGCAGATCTTCCGCTGTGCTAATTCGCCACACACTAACCAATCCTTTGTTTGTTGTATTTAACCTTGAGATTGCTACTCAAACCTGAAGTAAAGCCAAAGGCTCAAACCCAAGACTGGGCTTGAACCCACAACTGCCAAATGCAGTGCAGGCTTGTGGCAGCAGCTCTTCCGCTGTGCTAATTTACCACACACTAACCAACCCTTTGTTTGTTGTATTTAACCTTGAGATTGCTACTCAAACCTGAAGTAAAGCCAAAGGCTCAAACCCAAGACTGGGCTTGAACCCACAACCTACAGGGTAAGGACAGTAGCTCCTCAGCTCTTGTGCTGCACTACCTCACCATGCACAAATTCAATTTTTGTTTATCGTATTTAACCTTGAGACTGCTACTCAAACCTCAAAACTCTTTCAAAGCAGAAGGGATGTCTGCATGAAGGGGCATGAACCCACAACCTCAGACAGCAGGTTGGAGCCTGCAGCCCTTCAGTTGTTCCCTTGTGCTATTCAAGCACATGCCTCATTGTGTCCGTTTCTCATATTAGACCTTGGGATTGTTTACTAAACCTCAAAACTGTTTCAAAGTTTACAGTTTGAAGCCCTGACTGCAACCAAACCCTCCTTCTGAGAGAGCAGGTTTGAACTGAGGATCCTCCACACTTCAGCCTTCCTGCTATCTCCCTGCACTGTTCCACCACACACCTGTTGATGCTTTTGAATCCAACCTCAATTCTCATAGATTCTCAGGCTGGAATCCACAACACAACACACTTGTCTGCTGGAATTGGTTGAACAAAAATAAAAATCCATGTGAAAAAAAATACTTCTCACTGTTCTCAGGTCAAATATTTATGCAATTAAAATGCGAATTAATTACAAAGCCTCTAATTAATTAGATTAATATTTTTAATTGAGTCCCGGCCCTAGTTAAAATGCTAGTATTGTAAATAATAAATGCCATAAAGATTAAGAGGGTGCACTGAATGAGCAGTCTATTAGGAAGGTTGTGGTAAAGTACAAAAAAAAAAAGATTTAGAAGTGAAATAAAATTCCATTTCATAAAACCTTATAAATATTGAAGTTCATGTTGAAGATGCAACGTGATCCTCTGGTTCAAAAATGAGCCTCCAAAGCAGTCAATAATTTTGATTTGGTAGCTTAGAACCTAGGATTCTATCATCACGGTTGAAGTGTAGCTTTGGATAAAAGTCAGCTGAATGACATTAATGTAACTATGATCCTGCACAACTCATCATTTTGACTTTCCTTTATATCCAATCCTTTCTTTTGCGGCGGAAATGGGCTTCCACACCCATTGCACCCAAGAAATGTTATGATTGAGCATTTTTATGCATTTTAACACTAGAAGCACAAACTAATACCACACATCTAGGAGGAAAATTCAGAACACTACATGAATTAAAAGAATTTTATTTCAAATCGCTCCATCCAGAACACCTGTGGCACCTGTTTGGAGAAAGCAAACATTAGAAACCAGGATTAACACTAAAGAACAGCTGGATGTTAAAGTACCCGCCTGCTACAGGCCCGGAGGCGCTCTGAGCCTCATCCTTATGGCATTCGGATGAACCCTCTGCACCGGTGTGGGCCTGTTGGACGAGGAGTGCCGCTGGGGGGCCACGTACGCCTGCCGAGGCCTCCAGACGCCCACTTTCTTCCGGTGGGCAGGTTCTCTCAGCCGCCGGATGGCGAAGCCGCCGAATCGCTGAGGGATGTCGTGGGCTCCTGTCGGGGAGACGGCTCGACCGGAGGCCCGGAGGACACCAGCACTCACGCTCGCTTTGCTGGGGGCCTTTCTGGTCCTCTCCTCCCGAAGAGGGGACAAATAGGAAGGCAGAGAGGCTACGGGGCCACGACGCGAAGACACCCGGCGGGCGGCGCCGCTGGCGGACGTCTTAGTCCGCGCAGGGATGGCGTTGGGCCCAAAGCGGCCCGACTGGTGTTTGCCAGCAGGTGGCGTACCCCGCCGACCTGACCGAGGCACCTTGCTGTCGGGAGTTTCAGACTCGCTAATCAAACTACCAGCAGCAGCGGAAATGTCAGTTTGCGGCTTTTTCGGCATCTTTTTCGGCCCAGTCGGTTTCTGCGAGCTCGCCGTCGGCCGGTCGGGGTTCGACTCCGAGCGGCCGCGCACCAACCACGCTGAAGCATAGACGCGCTCGGCTGGCCGCGGTGCGGCTTCTCCGAGGCCACTACTGGGAAATCTCCAGCTAGAAGCACTCCCAACTGCAGCGTCTGTGCCCAGGCTGCTGCTGCTGCTCCTCCTCCGGGCCAAGCCCAGGTGACCAGAGGGCTGTACCAGGCCGTTCTGGGGATGGCTGCCACCGAACACACTACTTTGTTGGGAGAAGCCAACACGCGCGTTGCCGTTTTGTCTCGGAGCTGCAAGAGAAAGAGGGAGAAAACAAAAAAAAAAAACCTGCGTAAGGCCACAGCTGATGAATGACACCAAAATCAAGTGTGTTGCTCACCTTTTGTGGCCCACAAACAACACACATGCTCTGCTTGGACGAAGCAAATCAGCAAGATCCTGCACAGAAAACAAGTCAGAAACGGTACAAAAAAACTCAACAAATAGTTGACTACTATCAGCAAAACCTCACCCCAAATGAGCTCCACAAGCCATGTCTGTGTTCAAAGGTAAGCAGAAACCACCAACTGCCCTGAATCTGCATTGAGTGTGTGTGTGTGTGTGTGTGAGGGAGCATTTATTGCAACCTGCAGCCAATCAATGTGTCTCCTTGCATCCAATCAACCAATCAGCAGGCGTACGTGCACCCGCCCCCCCCCCCAGCGGCCCTCCTCACTCAACTAGCCGCCGGTGCAGAGGGTTCATCCGAATGCCACGAGGAGGAGGCTCAGAGCGCCTCCGGGCCCTTTAAACGTGGCTTCTGATGTTTGATCTTTCTCCAAAAAGGTGCAACAGGGATCAAGGGATGAATATTTGATGAAAGTTTTTGTGTCTTGGGGGGGGGGGTTTTAAATGTCCACCATGCGTTCACACGGTTTCTCTCTAAACCGGTTGTGACCTGCCACATGTGAGCAATCTGACTACCAGGGCTCAAAGTACTAGACTTTGATAAACCACGTCCAAATCAGGTTTCACCTTAGTACGCTTAATATTCCTGATCCGAAGAGAACCTTTGAGTAGCCTTCTTTCTTCGGTTTGCCAGGTTTAATTTTAGTGTTGACTAAACAGTTTCAACAGGAATTATAATGGCCCGTCACTCAACTGCAGAGAGAGAATTCAGACTATTTTTGGGGTGCACTAAAGCAGAGTCATTTGGTTTGTTCTATTTAGCCAAGACTTCCAGGCATTGGATTTACTTTGGAACTGAAAGTCTCAGCTACACTGAAGCCAGTTTTATTGTACTTTAGAGAACCTTGGAGTATAAAATCAGTCCATGTACACAAAACTGATACCCTTTTATAACTGAGTAGCTACCAAATACAAGCAGTCACTATTCTGTAGTGATGTACATTGTTAAGACTTAAGAGGAAACATGTCTTTTACACACACTAGATGGCACCAAGCCTACATAAATGTCCACATGGACATCCAGCAGCAAAAGGAGAAGCAAAGACAGGATTAAAAATTAAATAATTTTATTCTTTTTAAAATAGCAAATGTTCACAGGGCAACGGTTGAGAAGAAAAAAAAAAAACCATTTTATGCAAAAGATTATGAAGTACTAATTTTTCCCAGTCTGATCCTCTTCCACACGGTTTTGGGATGAACACGCTGGACCGCTGGCCTGTACGATGCCGATGGTTCCGGGGGGGCCACATAGGCCTCCTGCAGCGTTGAAGGACGCTGGGGGGCCACGTAGTCCTGCTGCAGCGTAGAAAAACGCTGGGGGGCCTGCTGCTGGGTCGAGGGACGCTGGGGGGCCACGTATCCCTGCTGCTGGGTCGAGGGACGCTGGGGGGCCTGTTGCTGGGTCAAGGGACGCTGGGGGGCCACGTAGCCCTGCTGCTGCGCTGATCGACGCCGGGGGGCCACGCAGTCCTGCTGCGGCGCCGAGGGCCACTGGGGGGCTACGTAGTCCTGCTGCTCGGTCAAGGGACGCTGGGGGGCCTGCTGCTGGGTCGAGGGACGCTGGGGGGCCTGCTGCTGGGTCGAGGGACGCTGGGGGGCCTGCTGCTGGGTCGAGGGACGCTGGGGGGCCACGTAGCCCTGCTGCTGGGTCGAGGGACGCTGGGGGGCCTGCTGCTGGGTCGAGGGACGCTGGGGGGCCTGCTGCTGGGTCGAGGGACGCTGGGGGGCCATGTAGTCCTGCTGCTGGGTCGAGGGACGCTGGGGGGCCACGTAGTCCTGCTGCGGCACAGGCAGGCGCCCGGGGGCCGCGCCGGTCGGCTCCCTGTGAATCGCTTTCTCCTGGTCACCGGGTTCCTGCGGCCGTATGATGGCGTGGCCCCCGGGGACGGGGATGGTTCTGGTTCTGGTTGAGGCGATGTACCGAGCAAAGGCCCCCGAGTCGCCGGCCCTGGATGCAGGGAGGTAACGAGCGCCCGGCGCCGGCGTCGTGCCGCTCCACGCCGTCTGACGGTAAATCTTGCCCGAGGCAGCAGGAGCCGTCGCTTCGTTGGGCGCCGTAGACTGGCTCCGACTCGGGGGGCTAAAGGTCGCGTGGGGCGCTGAAGCGGGCGCGTAGCTTTGTTGGGCTTGTCCCGCCTTCAAGTGGACCTCTGGGTGTCGGTTTCCGGCCTCCGGCCCACTCGAGGCGTTTCCACTCCTCTCATTTGTCGGGGACAGCAGGTGGGCCGGGTCAGGTGCGTCGGAGCCCCGGCGTGAAGACGCTCGCGTGGTCGTGCGAGCGGGGGGGCGCTGGGTTAGCCGAGCAGCCTCTACTTCGTCGGCGCCGTCGTCCAACAGGCTGGGCGGGTTGTTGCCGGTGCTCGGGGCGTCCGACCAGGTCTCCCTGCTAACGGGCGCTTGATGGCGCTCGTTAAATGAACCGCCACCAATCAGAGCGGTAGAAAAGCCAAATATTTGCAGTGGCATCTTTTGCGAAATTTCCTGATTCAAATCAGTCATTGGCCAGTTAGGCTTTGGCTCCGAGCGGCTCGGCCCCAACCGGGCTAAGGCGCCGCTTGGTCTCTGAACTGCAAGAGAAATATTTTAAAAAAATTAATTAATTAATAAAAGCATAAATCCACAGCTAAATAATCTCTGAAACCAAGTGCGTGTGTTGCTCACCTTTCGAATCCCACGAACTCACGCGCTCTACTTGAAGTAAGCAAATCAGCAAGAGTCTGCACAGAAAACAAGACGCGTAGTCAGAAACGGTTCAGCACCTCAACCACCTTTGCAAAGAAGCGTCCAAACTCACCCCAAATGAACTCCGCGGGCCATTTCCATGTTCTAACGCGAGCACGCCAGCCAGTACAGGGACTCGACTGTGCTGAAGCTGATCTGTGTGTGTGTGTGTGGGCGGCAGAAAGGAAGCATTTATTGCAACCTGCATTCAATTGCTTCCTAATTAGCAGGTGTCAGCTGTTCCAGTGCTGTTGATTATCTCATTTCCACCCCTTGTGTTTTCCAATCATGTGTTCGTAAAGAAAGAAGTTTGCTATGAAGAGCTTTTTCACACACACTTAACGTAATGAGAGTTAACATTTCTTGGCCACGTTGTTTCTCTGAGGTTTCTCCTGACCTTGAGAAACGCCGTATTAGTCTATTAGTTGTCAACCTTCTCGCTGATGACTTCTGATGCTGAATGGAACCAGGAAGCACCCTGCGGTGATGAAGCAGTCGACCCCAAGTGTGACAAACAGCACGTCAAGACCAGCGCGCTTCCACATTCTGTTTGCAGAATATAAATCGCATACTGAATAAAAATCGTCCCAATCTCCACATCTCATTTCTTTTGAATTGTGTTTGAAACAACCGTGAGGAATGACGAGCAGAATGCACAGTGAGTGTAATACCAGCAGCTTCCTGTACTGTGGCACGCTCCACATGAACACCCCCCCCCACCACACACACGCACACACTCCCTATGAGTCTGGCAGGTGTGAATCTTCTCCCCAGACTGTTCTCGTTCAATCTGTCACGCTGTCCTACTTTCTCCAAGAACGGCACCGCTGCCTCGACGCAGCTTTATTGAAAATGCCGCATGAATCGCATTTGTCCTCTTTTTGGGCACTTGAGCGTTCGGTATATGTTCTCGCGGACGTCCCGTGTGAGTCACCTCGCAAGTAACGCAACGAACAAGCCGTGACACAACATGCAGAACTCCATGTCTGCCTACCGGATTTTGGAGGATGGGGCTGATGGACACCCGCCTCTTTTTTGGCCTCTGCTCCGAAAATGGCACACCCGTGATAAAAAGTGTAGCAACTACTTTGTCTATTTGTACAACGGATGTGTGTGTGTGGGGGTAAAGGGGAACCCGTGTAAGTGCTACAACGTATAAAAATATATCAATATCATGGTACTGGTTCTGACCTGGTTCTGGCTTGTTTCTCATTTGGACTGGCACCCATTCTATATCAGTACCTTTATTACAGGACCTCCTGCAGTGACCCAGGAACGCACTCCGGCCTTTAGTCACACTTCTCAACACCTTCCCAGTGTCAGACCCTACGAGTCGATGGGCCGGTCCTCGGATGTCAGCCACAATGTATCTATTCCCATAAGAGATGGAACGGTGACTGAACTTTACAATGGTTTGTGAAGTTAAAAGACGGTCAGCAGGTGGTGTCTCTGATCGGACCCTTTGGCCTCTCGGACTCGGACCCTTTGGCCTCAGCTCCCCTGTCGGGTGTGTGCCGCCGGCCTCCCTCCCGCTCCGGCATCTGGTCCGGCACGAAGGCATTAATAATGAGCTTGTGTCTCTGCTCCACACCCCACCCCCCCCCTCCCCCGACCCCACCCCCCCCTGTTCCCCGGGAAGGCGAGAGGTCAAACTACCTGCGGAGAGTTCACACCCGACACGATGAGCAGCGTGAGGATCTGTCTCTTTGCACCTCAGTTCCTACCTTAAGTCTGCTCTGTTATTTCTGTTATTTCTGTTCCACTTGAAGGCAGAATAAGCAGCATTTTATATATCTTAGTGTTTAAAGCCTTGGCGTTTGTGTGTTTGTGGGTCAAAGTTGGCCTCCAACATGGACCGGAAATTTTAAAAAAGTTGACATATCACCGCATTTGCCATTATTATAAAAACAGTAAAAGTGACTTGAAGTCATGAAGTCTGTCATGAAACCTGTGACCTGTCAATCACTGGGTAGCCACGCCCTTAAAATATACGTCGCTTTGTTGTCTATTTTATGGACCATTATTTGTTAATTAAAGAAGAATTGAAGCTAGCTATGTTTACAATGTTTAAATCAATGGAGAAGTAGAACCGTGGCTTTAAAATGTCCATTTAATGTCTTTCACTGGACTAAACTAACTAGACTAAATAGTGGAGGAAAACCATAATCCCGCCATGAAAGAAGTCATTGCATACTAACTATTGAAGGGGCTTTCTGTTTAAAAGCACTTCATGTAAAATCCAAGTTTGACATCGACACACACTCATTGTATTTGTCTCGCTCACTGCCGAACCACAAAAGCCAACTCATTGATCCCCTGAGAAGATGATGGAGTGAGCCGAGTGTGATTCTTTAAAACAGATCAAGGTCATTTGTAATCAACCTATTGCTTTTCTCCGAGATGAACACATGAGGGGCTCATTAATAAATCCCCTTCCTCGCCACGACCAATCGATGCGCGCGTCCGCTGTCCATGGCTGCAATTCATCTTTACGCTTTGCTCCGGAGATCGTAAAGCATCGTGACCTTTTCTTTCCAGCTGGGCGAACGAGGAGGCGGTGGAGGGGGGGGGGGCGGGGGTGGGTTAGGGGTCACGGGGGGGGGGGGGGGGGGGTCACAAGCGTCTCTCCAATCGAAGCCAACAAAACAAAAACCTCCCCAAGGGCCGCGCGGACGCAGAGACGCGGAGCTCACCGAGGCGTCAGGGAGGCCGCAAGAGGGGGGAGGTCAGGGAGGGGGGGGGGGGGGGGGGGGGGGGGGTCGGGTCGGGGGGTGTAATGCCTGGCAGAGCCGTGCTGTTGCTGTGTTTACAGTTGCAGTCAGATGGGAGATCAATGGAGGAGCGGTGCTGGAGACCTCGGGGGGGGGGGGGGGGGGGGTGGTGGGGGGGCGCTTTGTTGCACACGAGCTCTTCATTCAGAAGAGACTCTGTGGAGAGCATTTGTTTCCCATTTAGGCAGCGAGAGATTGTACAATGAGATGAAAATCAGTCCCATTTGCACTTTGAGTTTTTACCGAAATGCAATTTAAATTTGTCATCTTTTCTTCACCTGATTGAACTCTTTCGGGACATAATTGTGGTTAATTACTTAACATCTTTTTGGGGGGGGTATTACATTGAAAAGTGCTTAACTTTTCAGTTGATGTTTCAAACAAACACCTGGATCCAGGGTCCTTTGTGAGCTGCTGCCCTTCACGGAGGAGTTAAGGTCGGGGCCACTTGGTTTGGGTCAGAACGGAGAGTTGAGCCGGATGCACCAACTCCTCCTCGCCACCTTCCTCTTGGGGCGAACCCAATCAGTCACGCAGCAGCAGAACAATGGGCCGAACCCCCGCTGGAACCGAGCCGAACAGGGCCGAAAGGAATTCACCGAGCCCCAAAATGAGGATGAGAAAGACACGGGAGACTGGACTGTGGTTTACAGTAAAATCAGAACCTATCAGATGACTTCGTAGTGATGTATGAATGTGAATGATGACACGTGTCCTCAGTTCAGAGAGAGAGAGACAGAGGCGGGTTTGTCGTGTCGTGTCGTCATGCCGCTGACTGTTTGTGCTCTCTCTCTTTTTTTCTTTCAAGGTCTTCAATTCCTTACAGATGTGGTGGTTCACTTCTGAGGGATGTTCCCTAATCATGGCCATTAAAACCCATGCGTCGGTGCCAAGATGTTCCCGGAGGGACATGTTGAAGAATCCGAGTTTGGCCTCTTTGCGCCGGATGGACCCAGATGCTGCGGCAGCATTAAAGGCCTCCTCGAGAGAGAGAAACAGGATGTCACGAACAGAGGAAGGAAAGTCGAAAATAAAAGAGGCGACCATTTAATCTGATGTGTGAAACGCACAGTCTGAAGGAACGCTGTAATTGGAGCCACCTCTCTCTCTCTCTCTCTCTCTCTCTCTCTGTTTTTTAACAAGCGCCAGGGAGTAATGGAGAAGGTCTGGATGCATTTTGTTGGGTTCCTCTCTTTTTATTGCCCCCCCCCCCCCCCCCCCCCCCCCGCTGAGACGATCTACAGCAAACACACCATATATCTTTCAAACAGGCAGACTCATAAAAAGACAGGAAAGGCATTGGTCCCAATCCACACTTTAATGAGCCACAAATGGAAGTAATGACACCCAGGGAATAATCTTTCTTCCTCTCGCTGCTCCAACGGTTGGAACCAGTAACGCGGGGAGACGGGGTGGGGGGGTGGGGGGGCGGAGGGCTCGTCCCGGGACCTTCTCCCGCGGGCAATTACTGAGAATGATGCCGCTTGCTTTAACAATAGCTGGATGAGAGCGCTTCAGTTCGCCATCGCGCCCCGAGGCCCTATTATGCGGCGGCACGATGGCGGCCTGCGGCGGGAGGACGGGCATCACGAGGCACCGGGAAACAAAGCTCACTTGAGGCGTCTCGCCGGGAGGGGGGGGGGGGAACCTCGATTGTTTTCTCCTCAGCAAACGACCGGCTGGAATGACGAATGATTGAGTCAAGAGTCGAGGCTGAATGAGTGTCCAGGCATTTGGATTTCAGAGCTTTATTTTTGTCATCACACAGTGCAGTAAAAAAAAAAAACGGCTCGATGTTCTGAACATTTCTGGATCAGTTTGGGACGACAGGACGAAGACGCTGCCTGAACCTCTGGGAAGCTGGTGGAGGTTCCGGATACATCGGACACTTCAACTCTGTCTCACTTCATCATAAGGATCACATCATAAGGCCACATGTAGTCATTTAGAGACACATGTGGCATTTGCACAAGGAGGACTACATCGCTTTTTTTTCTCTCCAGAATTCATGCAGGTTATGATTTGATTGACTTTGAACATGCGTTTAAAATGTAAGTCTTAGATTGGACCAATAAATACATTCATTGAGCTACACCTCTGGATTTCAGTGAGGAATTGCTCCTAGAAAACAACTTTTAAACTTTTTTATTGGCGTAGCCCCCAAAAAGCATAAAAAGGTATAGAAGAAGAAAAAAAAGGTTACGAACATGGTCTCTGGTTTCATGAGGCGTCTCTGGTCAGAGTAGCTGCTGAAGGAAACAAAGTAGCTGGTGTTTCAGAATCATCGGTGGAAAAAAAAAGAAGAAAAAAAACCCTAAACAGAAAAACGTGGAGAGCCTTTTCTTTCAAAGAGCCTCGAGAGCGGCTGTTGTCTTTAAGGAGGGGGCGAGTGTGAGTGTGTGTGTGGGGGGGGTCTTTCAGTGGCCTCAGCACAAGACTGGTTCTCATCATTTTGACAATAAAACTCAAAAGCAGTTGAAACAAAGCAACGGTTCACAGGAAGAAAAAATAAATAAAAATAAATGAGGGGACTGGGAGATTTCCGCTGTTCTGCACCAAAATGCCCCCCCCCCCCTCCCCACCCCAACCAACCCCTTTAAATCCAACAGCCAAAAAGAGGAGCAGAGTGGTGGAGACTTAAAGCTTGGGGGGGGGGGGGGGGTTAACTCCTCTGTGGCCCCCCCGGGGGCCGAGGGCCGCCGCAGGGACCAAAGGCTTTGAAATAGTTCAAAGATGAATGAGTGATTGTGCTTTAGATTCCCAGAGGTTCGTCGGTGGAGTGTCGGGGGGGGTGGGGGGGGGGGGGGGGTTTATTGCAGCGTTTTGTTGCTTTCCTTTTCTCTCTTACGAGCTACACGAGCGACCAGGCTGGAAGACCACTAACGCTAGTGTGCGTGTACACATTCACAGACAAAAATCCGTACACTTTCTACACGCCTGCCACTGACGAACGCCTTAGAAAAAGAGTCGGGAGAAGGTGCCCCCGGAGGTCAGGCGTCGGCGCTGGAGGAGACCTGCGATAACCTCGGGTCGGAGTCGCCCTCGAAGCGGTAGTGGTACCCGTCCCACAGCTCCCGGCCGGCCTCCCGCATTTCGTTGACGCGCTTCTTGATGCCCTTGCGGTTGAGATAGAGCACGAAGAGGAAGACGAGCCCAATGAAGCCCAGGACCAGACCCAGGAAGACGTAGGAGGTCTGCAGAGCCAGGTCGGCGCCGGCACCCCACTGGCGGCACCCCAGGGTCAGCGAGCCCACGGCCAGCATGGACGTGTTCCTCATGGCGGCGGGGAAGGCGCACACGAGGCCGTCGGCGTCGCCGACGCGCCCCTGCGACCGGTTGAGCCACAGGGCGAAGGGTTCGATCCCGCAGGAACACGTGAAGGGGTTCTGCCCCAGCAGGAGGTCCGCGGCGCGCAGAGAGTCCAGCTCACGCAGACCCTCCTCGGGCACCGTCTTGAGGGCGTTGAGGGTCAGGTCGAGCTCCTCCAGGCGCTCCAGACCCGAGAAGGTGGAGTTGTGGATGGCCACGAGGGAGTTGTTGGAGAGCTGCAGGCGCCGCAGGCCCCCGAGGCGGGAGAAGATGCGCGAGGGCAGGAAGACGAGGCCGTTGTGAGAGAGGTCCAGTCCCGTCAGGCTCCCCAGGGAGCTCCAGCGGAGAGACGTGGCCAGGTCCGTCACCGACGAGTGGTTGTAGAGGGCCCGGCTCAGGTTCAGCTCCCGCAGGGACTGGTTGTGCGCGCTGAAGGCCTCGGGGTGGATGAGCGCCAGCTGGTTGTTGCTCAGGTCCAGGGAGCGGAGGGCGCGGAGGCCGGCGAAGGTGTTGGACTCCACCTCGGAGATTCTGGATTGGAGGAGAGCCACGAGACGCGCCGTTCACGGTTTCAGATCGGGTAGAGAAGCAAAGAGAATTAAAGAGTTTAAAAAGACACGACAAATGAAGCCAAAATGATGAAACTGCCCGAGCTGCTAAAATAAAACACACGCAATGAAACCAATGAAACCATCTCCCAGGAGCCCCGGTCAGAGTCTCGGTTACCTGTTGTTGCTCAGAGACAAGTTGGTCACATTGTCCAACCCTCTGAACGACTCCGGACCCACGCGACCGATCTGGTTCCCGGTTATGAAGAGGTTCCGCGTGTACCCGGGGATCCCGGTCGGGACGCTGCGCAGGTCCCTGGAGACGCACTTGACGGTGTGAGCCGCCTCGGAGCACTCGCAGCGCGGGGGGCACGGCGCGTAAACGGAGCCGAGCAGCGCGCACACAACGACGCGCCGCGCCAAATCCAGCATGTTGGGAGAGGGAGACGCGCGCGGGTCCGAGTGCGAAGATCGAGGGCGAAGGGGAGAAAACGAGTAAGTTGGGAGGGAGGGGAGGGGGGGGGGGGAAGTCGGGTAACTGAAAGAATCAGCTCCTCCGAGACAGAGCGATCCTGCGGTGTCCCGGCTGGGAATGCGGCTTCAACTCTGCATCTCTGCGGAAAGTGTGGCCGGGAGGCTGGGTGTGATCTCCGTGAGAACAAAGCCGGGGGGGCGGGGGTGGGGGGGCTGTTGGATTCCTTTTGCCGGAGCAAAGCGGGGCCGTCGCTTCTTCTCCAACAATGAAGTTAAAAGGACCATCGCCCGGTGCGATGATATGCGGGGAGGGGCTTCGCTTCCACCCCCCGCCCCCCCGCTCCCTCCTCCTCCTCCTCCTCCTCCTCCGTCCGGATCCACCTCTCAAGCCTCGACTGGGCCGAGACGCTGCGGCCAAAGTGGTTCTCGGCTCCACGTGACGCGACGATCTTTAGCACCATGGTTTGAAAAAAAAAAAAATCAAATAAAACGAGTCTGCTTCAATCATTTTGTTGTTGTTCTATTCATGTCCCTGGTGATTCCCACCTACCAGGTGGTATGCTAAATGGGGGGGGGGGGGGCACTGGTGTTTGGGGGCCAGACTGAAGCCTTTGATCTTCCTCTTTTTTTTAACGCTGTGATGCTCTGCAGGACAACAGCCGCTGAGGGGGGGAGTATCAGAGTATCAAAGCCGGGAAGGGTTCCCTTCCTCGATGTTTATTCTGACAGCTTATAATGATTAGTACAGGAATCACATTGGAGTTTATTTATAGAAACATCAGGAGGGGAGGGGGGGGGGGGTCCTTTTATGGCTCAGAGAACTTTGAAGCCCCAACAAGATCCCTCCTGACAGCCTCCATGAAACATTTAATAAACGGATATTCAAGTAAAAAAAGAAAAACAGCCACAAAGAAATCTCCACCTTTATTTGTATTATAGCTGTAAGTGCTAAACACATTCAAGATGAGCATTCCCAAAATTCCTGGTGGGCTGTGTGGTCTGCAGCATTAAAGAGGCCGGTGTACATATGGACGGTGGCGCTGATAATAGCGTCCCGGTGGTCTTTTGTCCACTCGATCCACAGGTCTCCACATTCCTGGAGCTGGCTCTTGGATACGAGGCTCCGCAGCAGGAAACATTTAAAACCATTCAAAATGATCTGAAACGTCATTTAGCCTTCATGCACTCCGTTAAGAGGGACCGCTATACATACTATTTGCATTTCTGCTCCTAAAATCTACACATTTTAGTATCCAATGCAGTAATAATGACAATGATTCATTCATTCATTCATTCCCTCTCATCGCTCAAACTGTAATGAACGAGCCGTTTCACTAAAGAAAACAAATCAAGCAGTTTGTCTCCCATTTCACAACATTTAGAGCAATTTGCAGAGAACCAGAAGGGGTTTTCATGTCTCCCTTTCTATTTTTTTTTTACACATCCACATTCTCCAAGTCTGGACAGAGACGCAAAGGGTCTTCGGGCATATTGAGCATTTTTATTTTAAACACATGCTGCTTTTAGTTCCATCACTCACAAGGCAGTCTGTTTGCCTCCATTTAATGTCTGACATCATAATTCACTGAGAGATCTTCGGGGAGGAAATATTTACAATAAAATTCGATTAGCACTTCAAAAGTTACTCGTTAAAGTTACCAGTGACTAGGCATTAAATATTTTGTATACAGAACGCACTGTTCTGTATCCTCCGTTTCTTTACCCATTTCCTGCATTAATTGCTCTGAGAAAACGACTCCGATTTTGTAGCTAAACTCAGAACATCAGTCATCAAATCAACTTTAACCGGCCCGTTACAGTGTGACGTATTATGTACGCTCGCGGAGTAAAGAGAACGACACCCTAAAATGATAAATCAGTAGATCGAGCCATCGAGTTTGAAACGTTTATGAAGAGCACCTGGTGTAATGCAGGAAAATGCACATCAGATATCTACAGGCAACATGGGTGAGACTCGCACAAGAGGCCGCAGAATAGCGGCTTTCAACAGAGGCCCGATGGAGGAGAGCAAAGTCTAGAAAAAACGGCAGCGGTTGCCCTGAAAGTCAAGAGCCTCCATGCAGAAAATAAAAAAAACAGTTTCATCTATGAAAACACACTTAAATGAAATCTAATGTGTCGGCCGCTATGTATCAAAAGCTATCAAAGAGCGCTGACAGACGACTCTGATCTGTAGATGAGGAGAACAGCAGGAGCCAAGCTGGAGGGGGGGGGGGGGGGGCGCTGAGGATATTCAACAAGGGGTTGGCGAGTGTGAAAAACCTGAGGATCCTGACTACCTGCTGCTCGGAACAAAAGGGGGGGGCTCAACACTTTCTGTTGGGACTCCAAACAACCGAAGGGATTGGAATCTGCTCACGGCAGCCATGGCAACGGATTGAGAGCAACAACAATCAGTGGGAATCAAAGTTGCTCTTAAATACGTGGCAAAAATGAAGGGACACGAGAGGGCTGCGTGAAAGGTGGTGTTTAGGCACTGAGTCTCCTTCCCTTAAAGTCTCTCTCTCTCTCGAGTTGATCGAACTGATCAGACCGGCTTTCATAACCCTGACATCAACCGGCCTTCAGGTCGCCCACCAATGAAGTTCTCCACATAAAAAGAAAAACTAAATTAGATGTACAAAGACACAGTTTGAGTTGGTCTCCCAAAAGTTGGGCGATTCTGTTCCTGTATTTTTCACAACATTCATTGAGGTGATCTGTAGTTAAAACATTTTCTGTAAACTTCTTAAAAGTAGTACCATGAGGTGATACGTGGAATGCATGTACAACAGACCTTTTAAGAAGGCTTTTAAGAACATGCACAGAAATACAAACAGCTGTGGCATGTTTAGCTTTAAGAGGCAGGACTGTAGAAGAGCCACAGCACTTCAAGCACGAAATGCAATAAACTCCCTAGAAAGGCATCCAATTGATTTAACATGTTTGTGCTCCCCAGTATAAAAATGGCATCCTTGAAGTAAAAGTAAAGTTTAAAAAAAAAAAAGGTCAGAAATATCTGAAAGCAAGGCATGAACACGTCCCCCTGTGAGACTTCGGCTACGCGCGTCCCTGCGCTCTACAATCAAAGCAGCGACACAACGTGCGCGTCTGAATGATCACAATCCATCAGGTGAGTCCCGGTAGTTGTGGGCAGTTGGGTCACGTCCCTCCACATCAACGATGCCCGCTTCCCACCAAGAAACCAGCGCCTGAAAGGTTCGAGCCCAACATCCGACTCCCGCTGTGCCCTTCACCCGGCTCCCGGGTCACCGCAGGTTGAGGGCCAGGGTCACTGTGAGGATGATGCCCATCAGCATCAGGAAAGGCAGCCAGGTCTTCAGGAAGCCTGCACAGCTGGATGAGTCCCGAGGACCCAGCACAGAGAAGAGAGAGAGAGAGACGGATGAAGGAAGGTGTGGAGAATAGACTAATCAATTATGGCTTTTTGCCGGTTACACTTGTTTTCTTCTTGTTTTCCCAGAGCACATTTTGTCTGTGGACCCTCTGGCGTATTAGAGACTACAGAAATGCAGAAATGTTTCAGCTTTGTGCCCACAGTCTACATCCGGTGAGCAAGACTCCTCCGGCCCAAACTCCAGTTTTCAGAGACCCGACATGTTCCCGTCTTACCTCACGTGTTTCCCATGGATCAGAGCAAGGAGGCAGAGGTTGACCATGTTCCACGACGTGCTGTTTTCATACCTCATCAGGTTCAGAGCCATGGCGACATGCGAGTGACAGTTGTCGCAGCAGAGGTTGTGCTTCGGGAAAGACAAGAGTAGAAATCATTCCTGGAGTTCTCCCCTTTCATTAAGTAAATAAATAAAAGACCTGCCCACAAGTGCCCTTGTTTACCATCCTGTGCTTGTACTCCTCTGAAGCATCGTGCACCGCTGTGTCCCAGGCATTGGAGCCGCTAGCGTGGACTTTGCTGACGTCGAGTATCCAGTACCTAAAGTCAGAGAGAGGGAACAAATATTAAAGAGTAAACAGTTGTTTCTGACCTTTTCTCTAAAGCCACATGTTCAATAAAAGACCAATTTAACTAAACCTTTCATATACTCACTTTGTTGGTTTTCCAAAAGCCATATTGTCCTCCTGCAAAAAGAGAGAAAGTGTTTGTCGTTTAGTTTAGTTAAGATGGTCTAATTGTATGCCCTTTTTATTACTATGATAAAAACATTAACTCCAGACCAGTGTTAATTATTTGCAGGTAAACATGTAGAGCAGCCGTTTGAAAGATATAACTCCAAGATACAAGTGGCGTTGATACATTTCATGACGTTAACATTGGAAGTGACTCTACAACTAACTTGCTTTGAGCTAAAGGGATGCATTAAATCATACATTTATTACTTGTTTAAAAGAATTTAAGCTGAAACCTGTGCATTATCTGACATTCATTGTGCTAAAGTAGCACTGTGCTCTAATATATATATATATATATATATATATGGTCAGATAGAGGCCATAATGTGCTGTAGCACCACGGTCATTACTCACAGAGACAAAGTAAGGTCCAGCAAAGTCCCGGATGACACCAGTGGAAGTGCAGATTCCCATGTGGCCAATGAAGGGCACCAGCCATCTGAAGACAGGTCATTACGCAACACAAGTCTTTAGCTCAAGGGGCAAGGCCCTCACAAGACATGAGTAAGACGTATACAGCACTCATTGAGCTCATGGTAAAACAAACTTTTTACCTTGTTCAAAAATTCTAACTGATCATTCTACAGTTTCATGTCCTCGCTTCTCTGCATCAATTATTCCTGAATTATTCCCGTTTTTAGACTTTCGTCATGTCAGCAGTAAGACATTAGAAAACAGACGATGGAAGGAAATGTGGCAAAACATTATTTCCTACACGAGGAAAAAACTGCCTTAATATCGACAGTTCACTTTTGACACTCTCTACACATGAAGTCACTTTGTGATGTTTTCTTCTGGCGTCTCGGTGTAACTTACATGCCACTAAATGACTTTGAATGAACGCGACTCTTGCTAGCAGCGGGAGGACGGTTGTTTACGTTAGCTCGCGCTAGCTGACGGCAGCTAACGTTGAGCTAACGGAGCCGTCACTTCGTCCCGGAGTGTTCCGGTGTCGCTTTCAAGACGGCGGTAACTCACGACAGCATGGGGATGGGTGTCCACACGACGCAGTAGGGAAAGCGACCGCTCTCCGGGTCAATCTTCTCGGACGCTATGCGGTAGTTCTTCATGGTGTCTTTTTCGACAACATCCGCCATCACCAACAGCGGGAAATGAAGCTCAACTTGTCTCATTGACAGCTTGGGTCAAGTCGCCAGAATTACAAAACCGGAAATTCGGAGAGGTTAGCCTCAAAATAAGATCCGAGTGGCGCTAAGTAGAGGGATACGTGCCTCTGTGCACTAATAAAATTAAATATTCAGAAGAGGCGTAACATTTGAGACGAATAATATGTTTAAAAAAGTAGATTATTTGGCAAATCAAATAATAATATAATACACCGAAGGCCAGTGTGTGCTTTACTTTGAAAGGTAGAGTCGCGGCTGCTTTGTTTTTCCTGTTTGTAGTCCATGGCAGCAGAAGCAACTTCCGGGATCTATGGAAGCCTTCACGAGGGATGTATCAGTGAAAGTCCTATAAAACCTTTGTCAAACAAGTAATTTGCTTCGATTAACACACAGAACAAAGCAAATACTTATTTCTCAGTTTTCAAAAGTTAATTTCACACACGTTTTAATGACCTTTCGTCAAAATAATTAATTAAAATCAATGAGTAAAAACACATTATTATGTTTAAAGTGCTGTGGTTTTAATTGAATTACTAATCTGAACATGATTTAAAAAATCAACTGAAAATATAGGCTTTACAACATCATCATATTTATTTGATGGATGAATGTTCGAGGAAAAACACAAGAACAACAAGTCACAGTTTAAGGTTCACAATTCCTTAAATATGAGGAATTTTTTTTTTTCAACTATTTGCAAAATGACTATCTTTAGGTCTTGGACTTTTGATAGGAACAGGGTCTTTGGGGAACTGTGATGGACATGTACCTCCTAATTCTGTGATTTTGTCAAACCTCCTACAACTCCCTTCCAAAAAAACCTGCAAATCAATCAAATTAATTAAATGAATTAAAATGTAATTAGTTGCAACCCCTGCTAACTAACCTCATTAACTGTGTGCGTCATGGGTCAATACCCAGAACAGAGGTCAGTGGTTTCAAAACAAGGTTCAACACATTTAGTCCATACCAGGGATGTGGTTAGTATACATTGATTAATATAAATGGATTATGAGACCCATCATGGCAATTTTGAAATACCAATAATGAACTTTTTACTGGCCTTTCAGTGCATATAACAACACATAAAGGGTGGTTATAGCTCTTTTTTTTATCTTCTAGCTTGGGCTATTATGGTTCTTCATCTTCAAAAATGACCGTTATATTTGTAACAATTCTAATTACAACGGGACTGCAATCAATTAATCAAATACTCTGACAAAAAAAAAAAAAAATCTGGTATCTGTGGATGTTCAAGTGGATGGCTGACCTGCCTGTCAACCCACCTGCTCGACATACACGCACTGACTGTGTGTCTTACATGTACGGGCAATATGGGCTAAATATACCTTATATCTATATCTAAATTAAAACAATCCCACTGCATTCAAACTGAAACAAACCTCCCTCAGTAACTGGGCCACGTGGTTTCACGTCCACTTGAAGCATGAATGGTTCATTGTTTGGACATATTTGAATGTATTGCTGTGGATCTGTTGTATACTGTAGTGTGGGGCAATTAAGTAACTTTGGGGACCGCTCAGTCGAATACTTTGTGAACAACAAAGCCCACTTTAGGGTTCAAATTGCATTGCGCAAGGCCTAACGTCGTCATCCAAATGGAATCCCACAAGCACTTTAATGGGACTTCTGTCCGGTTTATTGCGAAAGACCCTCTATTTGACTTCACTCCGGCAACAAAGGCAGCTCTTTCGGTGCGCAGGAGGTGGGAGGCTGCAGCTATCGAAGGAGTTACCCACGACAATGGCGGAGACAAAAAGGCGAGCCCGGGGGATCGGCTGCCGCCCCCCCGGGCTCCCCACTGGGTCCCATTAGATGTGACAGCTGATATATTGTACCACGGGGCGAAAACAAACCACTCAGCAGAAAGGGGCCGACGTTGATAAACGAAAAGGCTGGCCGGGTTCATCCCCGAGTGTTGGGGGGGGGGGGGGGGAGCGCAGGGAATTCTCCCGGCAAAATGCCAGCTCAATATCTGCCTGAGGCGTCCCAATTAGGCCAGAAGATGTGCTGCTTCAGGGACCCGTAGGCCGGCGACGCGCTATCCCCCTTTTCAGGGTTAGGGTGTGAAGAGTTAAATGTCAAGTCTCAATAAAATCCGGGTCTAACTTTCCACTTTTATAAACACGTTAGAGGATGAGAAGTTGTGAGAAAGGTTGTGCAGAAGATGTGGGGGCGGTGTTTACTTGTTGAGGCCCAGAATGAAGGACTGTCCAATCATTTAAAGATTGAAGAAGGTCTTCTGAAGTCCCGAGGACCTGGAGACGACCCTTCAGTTTGTCATTAACCACAACATAGAAGGACCGAGCAACATGCTTGTTTTAGTTTTATGCATGAAAATGTATTAAACCCAGTTCAAGTGTCTGATCCAAGAACTACAAACTAATCTAGTACAATCAGCACATCGCAGAGACTATATCACATATAAATATATATTTATCATATTGTCTAACCCATGCCTAATTTTTGTGTACCTTAATGCTTTTTAAAGTCTGATATGACATGATTTGACATGTGCTTAAGATCAACTTTAAAAATGTTGGTAAAAACTGTAACGGGGGAGTAAGTGATTTAAATTCAAAGTAAATTAAAAAGTGAACTTTCCTCAACATCTTTTTTTTTCTTTTCAGAGTATCAACAAAACATGATCACTGACCATTTTAAAGAAATAGCATAGAAATGAATCATATTTCAAAACCAGAGACAACCAAAAACACCCAAACTTCATTGTTCCTGTACCTGCCCTGCTGGGTATGCTGTAGCAGATTCATTTACATGATTAATTAATTTACCATAACAACAAATAAAACAAAACATGAATACTATTGCTATACTAAACAATGAATAAACTGTACAATTAACTCACAATAGAAAAAAAAGACAATCTAGAACACTCAGTCAAACAAAGCTGTCCATCATTGATAAATCCATTTGGTACATTTAATGTGAAAATACGTCACATTTGACGGAGTCTGAAGGAACAAGATGTTAACAAAAGGAAACATTGCCTCCCTGTGGACGCAATGCAGAGCTGTGTGTGTCTGTGTGTGTGTCTGTGTGGGTGTGTGTGGGTGTGTGTGTGTGGGAGGGGGGGGATTACAACACTGTGTTGTATTTCAACACTAAAGAGTCTCCTTACCGGTAAACAGGTGGAACAAGTGATCTCTCTACGCCTCACCGGAGGCGTCTGAGGTCAAGTGAAAAGAAAACACCCGAAAGCAGGTTTTGATCCACAGAGACTGGATTACACACCGTCGAGGCCTCCATGTAGCCCCCCCCCCCCCCCCCCCCCCCACCCCCCCTCCTCCACTCTCCCATTGTCTATTGTGTAGGTGCACACTGCAGACTACACACTGCAGTGTGTACACACACACAAAAAAAAAGCAAACCTGCCACTGGACTTTGTCTTTTATTGCAACTTCCCTCTTTTTGAGACTATTTACTCTCAACAAATGTCATCGTTCTGTGAGAAGCTGTTTATTAAATCAGTTACACAGACCATGAATAAAAAAACAAAGTACAAGTACATTAAAACAAGCATTTTGTCAAGTGTTAATGTTAGTATATCTATACATTCAGTGTCTCTGTTTCATTCTGCTCATACACTGAATATATTATATAGGTTTTTGGTCTTCATATCTCTGCAGCGAGATTTAAAAAACATCCAAGGTCCGATTCTAGAATTCCTGTCGAAGTTTTGACAAATTGAATCACATTAAAACGTTTCTTACTAAAAATTGTTATTCCTTTTCATTCGTACTTTCTTTAACCAAAATGTACAGTTTTATTTTTGAATCAACATGTAACACTTTTATGTTGATGTATTTATTTGTTATGTTTCCACAGCTGGAAGCCAACGGTCTCTCTTTTGGTAACTGGAATGAAAAAAAGTCAGATTGCTTCATTCCTTTAAATGATTGACAACGTTGTGAAGAATAAAAACTAAAATAACTTTCAATTTCAACTGAGGAAACATATTCTCCTGCCTCGTGTACTTAGATTGGCTAATTGGGCCTGAGCACTTATGCAACTTCCCCCGTAACATTGTTTAAATGATGAAATAACAGAAAACAATTTTCAACAGAGCAAAACTGAGCCATTTAAGGCCTTTATAGCCACAACTATGACTTGGTTCTATTCTGTGTTTTCAATTCAGTGAAATAGTGATGCAAATCAACACAATTGGTGTTACTTAGACACACCCACACACACCCACACACACACACACACACACAGGCCCTGGCTGTGCTCAAGGTGCAGGGGTGAAGAAAAAAAGCAGAAAAGTGTATGTTGGACTCAAAAAACTCGCTCAATCCATCAAACTGCAGCGGCGTAGAAGACTGATGTCGAATATTAAAAGAAAACAGCGTAGTCCTCAGACAGGAAATGAAATGATTGAGGAAGTGAGTGTGGTGAGCAACAGGAAGTGTGTAAATATAAGTTAAACTGATAACTGGAGGGAGAGAGGGAGTGTGAGTGTGTGTGTGTGTGTGTGTTTATGATAAGTTACAGATGTAATATCCAGACCTGTCAAGAGGAGGAAAGCTACTGCTGTAGTGACATCACCCCCCCCCTCAGATGTCCACAGGTTCCTCGTCCCCGGGACGCTTTCTGTCATCAACCAGGAGCCTAAATCTGCTGAGGGGAACAGGGACCATCGGGGGGGGGGGGGGGGGGGGGGGGAAGATGTTTCACATCTGTGGAGCTCCCCCTCCTCCCCCCCCTTCCTCGTCTTGTCCTCCTTTAAGTATACACACCCTCACAGAAAGTATACACACCCTCACAAAAATGCAAACAATGGTTCTGTCTGTGTTAAAGGTGCAGTGTGTGTGTTTGTGTTGGCTTGGTCTCCGTGGGGAGCGGGTTCTTCACGGAGGGCCTCTCAGGGAAAACACGGAATGCTTCCAAAGGCCTCGGAGCCGGGCGTCGGAAGTTTAAAACGGAGCAATCACAGACAAAAGGGAAGATGTCCAAAAACCCCGCATTGTTGGATTCTGGACGCGCTGTCGTCTTTAAAAGGTCGAACTGGGTCTACGTAGAAATGTGTAAACTGGAGGGTTTGTACTCAGAAGAAGTCAAACAACAGGCACCAGTCGGACTACTGCTCGCCTTTAGAATATTTTCCCAAACCCTTTAAAAACGGAGAGCTTAAACCCTTGAAGCAATATTTAAGGCGATAGAAATAAAAATAGTCACACTCACAAAGGCCAAAAAAACTGATAGGACTCAAATATTTGAGACAGGAGCAAAGGCATTATCAGTTTAAAGGTTTCACCTGCAAACAAAAGCCTTCGGCCAGACACGAACATCCGGGGGCACTCTTTCTTTTTTTTCCACTTTTTCTTCTTTTTGTCATTTAAAAAGTGCTTTGTTTTAAAGTTCTTTTTCTATTGCCGCCATTTCATTTGCCTCAAACAGCAGAAATGTTTTTTTTTCTTCACGAAAGCTTCAGACGTGTCCTCACATGCCTCCAGCGACACACCTGAATAAATGTGTAAAGTTTGATAAGTACTTTGATTGTTGGAGTACTTCAGATCAAAGTCCACGTGGACTTTTGCTGGACTGCATGATACCGTTTTATCAGGTTTGTGTGAAGCAGATTTATGGATAAAGAATGTTCCACACAGCCTGTATGCCTCTCTCTCGGAATTCTTTTTTTTTTTTTTTAGAAAGCACCTTCCTCTTGATTCAGCCAGTGACTGGAAAGTTACAAGCACGGCGTGATTTCCGTTACCAGTTTTCAGAATAAAACACCTCATATTTAATTACCAGTCATGCTCCACTTAATCAGACAAACCATCAAGTTAATACAGATTTGGTGTATAAACTATATTTTATTACTATTTATATTATTTGACATCTGGACCACTAATATATATTTACATATACTCGTATGCAGTAATATGTCACAATTAAAATTGTTGATATTCATTCTTTGTACTTTTTATTTGTATGCTTATATGAATAAATAAATAAAAAGTGGATCTTATTTGCAGATAAAGTCACTTTGAATTGGATTGATTACCCATAGACATCTACAACAAACAAAATCTGTATGCCAGCGCATGCAAATAGTGGATTGATTTGAAATATCTAATGTATTTAGAGTATTTCATTTTGTATTCATTCACAAGACTATTTAAAAACAATAAACTAAATCTGCTGTTTCATTGTTGTCATGACAGTCTGTAATTGCAATGCCCACGATTCCTTCTTAACGTTCCATTATTTGACCCATAATAACATTTTAATTTATTCCAGATCCGACAAGAATTTCAGAATCATTTTACTTGTACGTTTTCATCAGTCGACTTCCGGCGGTGTGTGACGGTCGTCAGCTTGATGCGACCCGCTCGCTTTCAGAACGTTTCAGTCCGTTGAAAGGTCTCTGCCGGGAGGAGGAGGAGGAGGACGACGAGGTCATTTCCACCACGGGGTCTCTGAAGGACACAAGGAATCACCACAAGGTGGGTGAATAGTCCGCAAATGGGTCACCTGGCGCAACGATGCGCGCGCTAGATCTAAAAAAAAAAAAAAGTTGCAGAACTTTAGTGAAGCGCTTCAGTCCCTTTCTCTCTCTCTTTTTTTTTCTTCTTCTTTTTCTTGCCGCGTTCACACGCTCTTCGGTTAATTAAACCCGACTCGGCTCAGTGAACTCACACGAAGTCCCTCTGATTGGGGGGGGGGGGGGGGGTGTTCTCTGTTGAAGGCTCAACTTCAACATTTAACCCGCTGCGTGTTTCAGCCGGAGAGGGGAGAGGCTGAGTCGCCGCGGGGTAAGGGAGCGCCTTCAGCCCGCTCCCTTCTCTCTCCCGAACCGGCACACTTTAACCATCGGGGGCTCCTCGTTACGCAATACCAGCCAGAGGATTGTGTTAAGGCTCCAAAGCATGACATGCACGTCCAAAATGTAGATTCAGTGAGGAGACTCAAGTCTGTATTAAAAACAGTGACAATTCTGCTCAGTACTCTAATGGTCTGTGACCCTCATTAACTTGAGTTAACGGTGTCTAACTTCCAGGATGTGAAACAAACAAACCACCACTAATGCATGCATGGCACGCATTCAACAACAACCAACAGTTCATTTTAGCGGGTTCTCCACTCCTTCAAATCTCTGCAGGAACCCAGCGGGCGTCTCCATGGCGACCATCGTGATGGAGAGCATCGGGCGGGTGTTCATCAGCCTGCAGCAGATCAGGGGGGTCCCCCGGATGCTGACCGAGGCCGCCCCCTCCATGCCCGGCACCGTGCGCGACACCGACGTGCCGTACTACTTCAGGGAGCGCTACGTGTGCGGCGGCTACCGACCGCTCCACCAAAACTGGCGCTACTACTTCCTGTCTCTGTTCCAGCGCCACAACGAGACCATCAACGTGTGGACCCACCTGCTGGCGTTCGTGGTCATCCTGGTGAAGCTGCGCCACCTCGCCGAGAGCGTGGACTTCGCCGGCGACCCCCACTCGTGGCCCCTGATGATCCTCGTCGTGTCCTCGCTGACCTACTCGGCGTTCAGCGCGGCGGCCCACCTGCTGGGGGGCAAGTCGGAGCTGTGCCACTACGTCTTCTACTTCCTGGACTACGTCGGCGTGGCGCAGTACCAGTACGGCAGCGCCATCGTTCACTTCTACTACGCCGTGGACGAGGGCTTGCACGGACACGTGCGCGGGGTCTTCATGCCGGCCGCCGCCGTCCTCAGCTGCCTGTCGTGCCTGGGATGCTGCTACGGCAAGTACTGCAACCACAGCCTGCCCCCGTGGGTGCGTAAAGTGTGCCAGGTGGTGCCCTCGGCGATCGCGTACGCGTGGGACAGCAGCCCCGTGGCCAAACGGATCGCGTGGTGGTGCGCGGCCGGCGGCGGCGGCGACGGCGACGACGACCCCGCCATCGCCTTCCACTTCGGCCAGTTCGGCTTCTTCCTCGGCTGCTCCGTCTTCTTCACCTTCCCCGTGCTGGAGCGCTGCTTCCCCGGGCGGTGCAACTTCGTGGGGCAGAGCCACCAGATGTTCCACGTGTTCCTGTCCTGCTGCACGCTGTGTCAGATCCACGCGTCCCACCTGGACTACGCGGCCCGCCGCGAGCTGTACTCGCGCCTGCACGGCAGCGGCGAAGCCGGCGTGTTCGCGGGCCTTTACGCGGCCACCCTGGCGTCGTGCGCGCTCATCGCCGCCCTCATGCTGAGGAGAGTGAAGCGCGTGCTCGACGCCGACGCCAAGTCCAAGTGACGCGTGAGAGATGTTGGAGGAGCCTCCATGTGCCTTAATTCTTTCTTCCAGAAGAGCTGCTTTGGTAGAAGAGGAACAAATTGCACAGTTGAATGCTGCTGTCTGGACTTTGGATGTAGATCACAGGGATTCAGGAGGTTAGAGTTTGTATTTTGGTACCAATTTGTGTAAGAATTTGTCCATGAATCAGCATATAACTTTTTCTAAAATAGAATTCATAAAATCTTGCGTATTACGTATCAGAATTTGCACATTCATATTGAAATATATTGGAATTTGGTTGTTCCTGTTGTTTTCATATTTCACCCAAACTATTGGGCTTATTTTGAAATCTATGATCAAAGAAGTGGCTTAAAAATAATGTGGCCTTCTCGATGGAACTTCAGACACTTTAATGTAGAAACAAAGATTTTCCCACTTTACAGTAAAACACGCATTTGGGGCCAAGTCAATTGTTTCCTTATTTTATGCAAAGTTTGGCCTAAAGTTGCTGCTGAGTATCTCCTTGTGATTGTAACGGTTCCCCTGAATGCCAACATTAATGGCATTTATTTAGCTTTAGAAGTTAAGTTGTGCATTTATATGTTAAAAAAAAAAGATGTTTTCACTGCCAGATTAAAAACTGTTTTTTTTTAACACTTCCTAATACTCGTAGATACACTGCCTTTAACAAAGCTGGATATTTTGTTATGAGGGATCTTATTTATAATGAAGGCTTAATAATGAACATGAGTACACCCGTGTAGACTGATTTGTATTGTTTATATTCAGATCTCAGTGATCACTGTATTATTGGGAATCGTCACAGTGTCTTTTTGCACCATGAGGGAAAAAGTAACGTAGATGATACATGAGCGTACTAAGACAAAGGTGTCGTGAGATACTAATAAATACTACTGACTAGGACGTAAACTCGTGGGATCTATCAAACATCTCTTGAGGACAGACCGTCAGAAATAACCTTATACATTTTTTTACAATTTCTCTTGAGTTTTTTGTGACAATCTTGCTCATCGAAGGACTGTGAGGTTCCAGATGGGGGGGGTGGGGGGGGGGTGGGGAAGGGGGACAATTGGGTGATGTTAATCAGGAGCGCATTGACCTTCCCGCACTGTGCCAGGAGCAACATGTACATGTTGACTTCATTGTTATCTTTAAAGCGTGACACGCAGCCTCCATGACGGAGCACGCTGCTGGTCACCAAACATCTTCTGACCCCAACAGTCAGAAAATACAAGTTAAATGTTGTTTATATTCAGAAGTCTCCATCACTGTGCAGGGTTTAATACAGACATCATTTTGTTAGCACATGGTCCCCGTTGTTTTACATTCACAGACATCCTGGCTCCTTCTGTCAACACGGTCCTTTATTATTATTAACGGGGCGATAAAGTCTTTGGCGTTCAGACTGTTCAGGGACATTTGTAGTTAAAGGGCGTCTCCCCCGAACAGCAACAAGATAAATCCCCCCCCCTCCCACCCCCCCAAAAAAAACATTTATCCAATCGCCAAGAACCTTCGGACCCTCTTTGTTGCCCACGCGATTTATTATTTCCATAAATCTGTGTGCTTGAACTGGCGCCACTAACATCCACGAGTCCTCAGCTCACGACGCGTAACCGCTGAACGTGTCAAAGCATGTGAATAAACGTCAAGTGTTCTACTCTTGCCTCATTTCTTGGTGTGTGATCCGTGACAACAGCCAAAACCAGAAAGCGGGGCCTTTCCAGTAACCGCGAGCCAATCAGAGCAGGGGACGCTCCTGGCTGCCATTCAATTTAAAGATAGAGACATATTTATATGGTTTGAAGGTGATGAGTTTGAATTTATGACTTTTTCTACATGTATAATTCTTTTCACTTATCTCAGCTTCTTGCTTCCAATGGGTCCGTGTAATGTTTTGCTTTATAGTGGTAGAGTGCACTTCTCCCATCAGCAGCGCCCTCTACTGTCTTTAAATTGACATTGTTCCCTGTGTGTGGTGCCACTCACGGTGCCTTCATACCAACGAGCGTATGTCTGATTCCCCCTTTCTGTGGTCGGGATAAATAGGGCGATTTTCAAAGGACAACAGAGTAACGCCATTCTTGCCGATATTAACGTTGGATACTAAAGTACAGATACAAAAAGCCTCCGGAGCCAAACGGTGTCTTTTTTCCATCGTGTCCCTCAATCTGCCCCGAGGGCCCTGAAGTGGCTCCAGATGTTTAGTAACTCCTCCATCGCAGAGGAGGCGACACATTTACACCGTATGTCACATTGTACATTGTACTATTGGACAACGTAGCCCTCAATTGAACTATTAGACGTGTGTTACCATCCAGTGCTCGAATCATGCCACGACCAGCTGTAATTATCAATAATTACAGCTTATATATATATATATATATTTAGGAGGCTGGATGCCACTGCAGAATCCAGTTTGGAATGACAGCACACCTGTATTAGGTGGGCAACTTGACTGTTGTCTATGAGAGTCATTTCCATGTTGGCAGGGAGAGAGGAGGCGGACAGATGCTCCAGCAGCTGGGAGCTTGATTGATTCTCTCCTCTGTAATTGAAAGCTGGTTTTAAAAGGGCAGCCATTTTTTTACGAAATACTTCACAGGTGGTGTTTGATGAACTAATCAAACAACCGGTGATTACAACAAGAGTGGCACAAGTTATTAGTGATACCTTTGTATTTGTTATGCTAAATCCACAATTCAAAAAGTATATGGTGTATTTAAAGGGAAGCCAGAGTGTAGCTGCATTGTAATTTGTCTTTGTCCAGGTTGATATTTGTGATCAGTGATCCTCTAAATCAGAATTTTTCCCCTAAATTGCTGAACCAGTTACTGACCACTTTGATGTCATCAAAGTTATTTAACCCATATGCTCATATTATCATACAAACATGTATTGATTAGTGCAGTTTTAACTTCTTGAAAGGAACCTATTTGTCTCTAATGGGTCTGAACTCTTACGGTTTAGTCCCCACTGTGTTCAGGAGGCTGTGACCTCGGTGGACATGTGGTTCTTCCCATCGACACATGGTGGTGCTTATGGGCTTTTGCTGCGGCGGAGTTTGGGAGAAACCTCTGAAGCACAAGGCTGGAGAGGTTTCTCACAGGGGAGTTAAACACGGAGATGAGTTAAAGAGCATTTCTCTGACATGCGGTCAAACACATTGAATCTGACTCTCCACCTCAACAATCATCAGAAATATAAAGTTTGATTTTAATTTCCAGGTTCTGTGCACATTTAACAAGGATTTTAATGTTTAAAATTAAGCTTTTTTTCACCTAGGACTGCCCCCTTTACATGTAATTGAAGCTGGCACCAAACGGCAAGGAGGCAACTGGAGGCAAGTGGCCCAATCTGCTCCACGTCTGCTCCCTGTGTGCACCACCTTTCTATCCCCGTCTGCACCAGGTCTGCTCCACATCTGCTCCATTTCTACTCCACGTCTGCTCCCTGTGTGCACCACGTTTCTATCCCCGTCTGCACCACGTCTGCTCCACATCTGCACCTCGTCTGCACCATTTCTGCTCCAGATCTGCTCCACATCTGCTCCATTTCTACTCCACGTCTGCTCCACATCTGCACCATATCTGCTCCATTTCTGCTCCACGTCTGCTCCCTGTCTGCACCTTGTCTGCACCTTGTCTGCTCCACATCTGCTCCACATCTGCTCCATTTCTACTCCACGTCTGCTCCACATCTGCTCCATATCTGCTCCATTTCTGCTCCACGTCTGCTCCCTGTCTGCACCTTGTCTGCTCCACATCTGCTCCACATCTGCTCCATTTCTACTCCACATCTGCTCCCCATCTGCTCCATTTCTACTCCACGTCTACTCCACGTCTGCTCCACGTCTGCTCCCCGTCTGCACCACGACGGCTCCACGTCTGCACCTCGTTTGCTCCATTTCTACTCCACGTCTGCACCTCGTCTGCACCATTTCTACTCCACGTCTGCTCCACTTCTGTTCCACGTCTGCTCCACGTCTGCACCACGTCAGCACCACGTCTGCTCCCCGTCTGCACCATTTCTACTCCACGTCTGCACCACGTCAGCACCACGTCTCTCCATTTCTGCTCCACGTCTGCTCCACGTCTGCACCACGTCTGCTCCACGTCTGCTCCACGTCTGCTCCACGTCTGCACCACGTCAGCACCACGTCTGCTCCCCGTCTGCACCATTTCTACTCCACGTCTGCACCACGTCAGCACCACGTCTCTCCATTTCTGCTCCACGTCTGCTCCACGTCTGCACCACGTCTGCTCCACGTCTGCTCCACGTCTGCATCATTTCTGCTCCACGTCTGCTCCACGTCTGTCAGTGCGCCTCCAGCTCATGTCTGCTGCTCCCAAGTGGCCAAATAATCAGTTAAAGCAACTTTAACCAAAGTCTTTCTCCCCCGTCGGCTTAATTTTTATATTGTTTTTTTTTTTAAGGTGGTTACAGTAAAAAGAAACGTGAGATCTTTTTTCGGCTTTCCTACTTATTCTACAGCCCCCCGGCTTATAGTGGGTATCTAACGGAGTTCCAGCGAGTCTTCAAACTTAACTGATTAACATGATGTCATGCTGCAGGAAACGAAGCCAAACTGCATTTTAACGAGCCTTGTTAGGCTCCGCTGAACGGCAGCAATCAAAAGCAATTTAAAGCCTGATTGGTTCAGCGTTTTATCAACTTCCAGACACCTTGTGTACCTCTCGGAAAACGCCTTCTCGTCAAGGGATCAAATGCAAAACGGGCTCGAATGTAATTGGCGCGGTTTAAATCACTAACTTTGATTGAGAAAAACATTTAGCTTCTAAATGAATCCCACAGTTTGCCTTAATGAGGAATCACTTTTCCGTGTGGGTGGGATTTACTCTCTCTCTCTCTCTCTCTCTCTCTCTCACCTTGATTGCTACTTATCTAGGCCGTCTCAGTGACTGATAATCACCGTCGGGTTGAGAGAGAGAGACTCGCAGTTATAGGGGACGAGGCCCGTATCTCACTCATCAAAGTGGAAAATCGGATCACTTCAAAGCACATCGTCACTCCTGCTTTAATTACCGTTGTTTGTTAAGAACCGGAATTAAATCAAGTCGTGTCAATTATTCAATATATGAAATGCGTGTTTTTCTTTTTAAAACACGCCCTCAAGTGCATCCAAAGGCCTCATAGTTGGAGATATAGAGGAGCAGCTTGTGTCTCGGCCTTTGTGCCCTCCAGTGAATCCGTGCTGCACGATCGATCTCCCTCATTGATTTCCCCAAAGAGCGAAGGCGTGTGATTTCTGACGGAGCACGTGGATCCATGACTGTGTGATTTTAGTTTGTGCTTACTGGATACGCAGAGGAAACGATGCAAAAATCCAATTGTAATTATCTGTGTTCTCCCTGAGCTTGTGCTGCTCCGTCTTTTAAAAAAAAAAGAAAAGAAAGTGACAGGCAGCAGATTTCTCTCAGCAGGCGTGCCAGCAACGTGCATCCTAATTACCCCATTTGATTACCCAAGACGAGCTAAAAAAAACACACACACACACACACACGCACGCACAGACAAAACAGATTCTCAAACACGAAGGAATTGTCTTGAACCCCCGAGACCTTCGGCGCTGCGTCGGGTCACATGTTCAATAACAGCAGAACACACAAAGAAGCTTGATCCATGACACCGGGTTGTGCCGGTTAATCTATGTTAGTGTTTCTTATAACACGACATAGCAATAAAGTGATTTTTTTTGTGTTATTGAAGCTGAACCCCCCCCCCCCCCCCCCTTTGTGTTTTTAATATTGCGGGGTAGCATAATATTATATATCGTTGATTTAGTTATATCTCACAAACAATATGGGAAATCCTCAAAAGCAGTCCCGACCTCCTCATCGTTAACGCATGCTCGCTTCATGCTCGAGTATTTCCCACCGCACCTGAAGGCAGCGTCGCTCCGCCGACCTCCACCCGTCCGCCTCGTCCTCCATCCTGACAATGTGCCTCTGTCTGTAAGTGGGAGGGTGTTGATGCAGAATAGGTGTGCTAAGGCCACTCTTCCTCAATGTGCTCTCATTCTGTCACCGCCTTTAGTGTCTCTGTGTGTGTGTGTGTGTCTGTGTGTGTGTGTGTGTGTGTGTGTTGAGTGGATAGCAGGTGGTCAGCACAACCACACCTGTTGTTGAGGTGATGGAGGGTCAAAAAGAGCGTAGCGTTTAGAGCGCAGTGACTCATAGATGCTGAATGGAACAGGCGGCTGAGTGTCTCCCATTGAGTTTGCTCACATCGCTGGTCTCTCAGTCAGTGTGTGTGTGTGTGTGTGTGTGTGTGTGTGTGTGTCTGTTATGGTTTGCTAAGGATGGGGTTTCCTTAATTTGAGTAAAATTGCTCAAGGGCCCCGTGCAAAACATCACGTATCACACTGAGCGAAGGACAAGCTGAACAAAGGAAAACGTCCCAAAGTTTAACGTGTCTCTCACTTGCAAAAAAAACAAGGAAACGCACACACACACACACACACACACACACACACACACACACAAACTGTCACGGGGTGCGGTGTGCTTGCGTGCCAGGAGCTCGGCTCAGTTCATCAATCTGGTGTTTGTTGTGGCATGGCGGAGTTAATTAGATTACAATGAGCGCACTTATTCAAGTCAAGCACGCATGGAGGCATATGGAATGTTTCAATGCAAACACACACACACACACGCACACACACACATCCACATATACACACACACACACACAGATGCAGGGGTTGCTGGGGATTAGGAGCCTTCGTTACCAGCGTTTTGGGAGAATTGATGTGACAATGAAACACAGATTAAAACCCATTTCCATGTGGTCAAAAAGGCGTCGGGTAGCAGTGGCTTGGGGAGGGGGGGGGGGGGGGGGGAAATGGGGTCACCGTGATGCGTGGCTCCTGGCGCCAGTCATCACCCCTCCGCTGTCTTTCCTGTCACTAAAAACAAACGTGGTACACTTCCGACTGTCGGTGGTCGACACTGAGACCTTGATCCTCTTCTCACCTAAAGAAGCTGAGACTTCTCAGATACCCTGAATAGCAGATATCTGCCAAACCTTATCGGCTCCGTACAGAAAAAAGGCTAAACAATAGGAAAACGTGTATCCAGCGGTTCAAGGACACATGTGGGAAAAGATATTGCTTGTTTTTGATCAAGTTATCTGCACAACACTGTAAACTCTGTACATACAACACCCACATAAGATCATGAAAAATCTGTACATCTAATATTATGGAACAAACAAAAAGGGAGACAAAAGTTGTCAGCATGGTAGCAAACCAGTTAAAGCTGCATTGATTGTATGCAGGATACTTGTATTTAATTAAATGCATTTCTATCAGGAGTTTCCTCCCGATTGTCAGCCATTATTTGGAATTTCTTCCAGCTGTGAGAAGTCCTCAGCTCTCCGTTCACGGGACGACTCTGATGCTTCCGAAATAGCACGAGACACACAGGTGTGTCTGATATCTGTGAATCAGACACACCTGAATGGAAACGAATACTCATAACACAGCTGTGCTATCTGTGCCGCGTCAACGTGTCTGCTCCACGCCGCTCGGCCACGGGCGGCGGCGCGCCGAGTGCACTGATGCCTTTGGTGTGTCCGTTCTCGCCACTTCCCCGCGTGTTCATATTCACACTCATCATCGAGCTCAGCACCTCAAAGGGCGGGATGCATTCGGTTAGAAACTGGGAAAAGTAGTCGATAAAAAAAATCAACATCACAACACACACACGGCACGGAAGGTTTAGCGGGTATTGATTGATTGACGTCACTTATCTGACAAAAAGCGTGTTTTTGAAAATCGTTCAGCAGTTCGGTGCGGAGCGGCACACGATGATATGGGCATCATCATCATCATCACCATCATCATCATTATTTCGCTGCCATTACGTCGGTTCGACAGTGAAAATGAATTTCTCACCAGGTCACCCCGCGGTGATTTTTTTTTCTTTTTTTTTCAGCTCGACACCAACTCTCAAAATCTCTCTCTTTCTTTATTCTCTTTTATTTGGGGGAGGGGGGTGGGGGACCCATTGAACGGACACGACTGCCCTGTGCGTCGTGCTCTCCCTTCATTTCCAAGGACCGAAGCTCAATAATAATAAGAAGCCATCCATCACTGATGAGTCCACTCATGTGCGTCCGTCTCTTACGCGTGATTTACAAAAAAAAAAACAGCAAACGCGTCTCGTCGCATTCTGTCAAAATGACAACGGGGCCGACGGGTTTGAATAAGATGGATTATGGCGAGCTCGGGGTGTCCTCGTTATAATCATCTGCCCTCGGGAGCGTCAATGCGCCTTCTCAGTCGCGTGTGCAGTCAGACCGGGGCAACACAACACAACACAAACGCTGTGGATGGACTCAGAATCACACCTGTGCTGCGTACCTGGAGGCGGGTACCCGGCATGTCCACCTGCCTTTTCGGTCCATGGGTGTTTTTTTTTCTGTATGAATGCCGGTCAGATATCCCGAAAGTCTCAGATGATGGATCCAAATGGCGAGGTGGCCATTTTTTACACTTCACCCAGCGTCGTATTCATAAACGTTTTATGTCTGTAGTCTTTCAAAATAAACCTCATCTTCAGTTTTGTAGCTTTTGCCGGCTTTACACTTTTTTTTTTTTTACATTCAAATGAATTCCCTCAAATGACGGAGCATTATTTCCTTCGGTAGGATTAGCTACGAGTGCTGGACGGGGCCGACGTGGAATTCAAGATGGCGCCTATTCGACCAATGGGAAAAAAATTGCGCCAAATCCCGCTCTTGTTAAACAGCCCGCCTCACCTTTCTTTGCAAACATTTGCACCTTAATGATAACTGTCGTGTTTTTATTCCTTATTTAAAAAAGACCATTCAAGCAGCATGTGTTTGAGGATGTACTGTAGGAGTGAATGGACAGCAACATTAAAGCAACAATCCCCTCAATGCTAATGTAAACCCTGGTTGGATAAGGATTCAAAATTGGATATGAAGATTAAATCTGATGCATAGCTTCAGTGTTAAAACTGATCAAATAATTGCTGTCTGTGGTTCTGGGCTGTGGCAATAATTTAGAAAAATAATAGCTTGCAGCAACGTATGGAAAAAAATAATTGAACTAGTTCATTTTAAAATTTGTGAACTGAACTTTGAACTAGTTCATGTAGAAAGTGAACTTTCCCAACACTGCCGACACACACACACACGCACACACACACACACTCATTTCCTTCCACGTAGTATTAAGCTCAGTTCTCCTTTCCTCCTCCCTCACTCTCTCTGTCTCTTCCTGACTTTGTTTCCTCCCCCCCCCCCCCCTGTTTCTGTGTGCATTTTCCTCGCCTCGTGGCCGGGCCGCTGGACGCCACTTCTCCCTCCACACGCTCCTCCTGGTCCACCGCAGCTCCTCTCCACTCCGTGACGCTCGCTCACTTTTCCCTCTCTCTGCTCTTCACACCCCGCTGACAAAACACACACACACACACACACAGTTCCTTTCCTTCCTCTCTTACGTAAAGTCGCCTTCTCTTTAGTCGGTGCCTTGCAAAAGAAGCACGGACACACACACACACACACACACCACAGCTTCGAGTCGTATTGCAGTTCCCTGCACATAATCTCACACATCCCCATTGTCACAATTGCACCCGCTCAGCACACACGCAGACACACACACACACACACACACACACACACATACAACTAGCCCTCACCACCACACATATTGGTACACACCCTCTCTCCTCTCGCTCTCTTTCCCTCCCTCCCATTTATACACATTCTCTCTCTCTCTCTCTCTCATTCCTCATCTGCACCTCAGCTGAGTAACATGTTGCCTTGTCTGACGTCCTCGGCTGCTGCCGCCGCCGCCGCCGCCGCTGACTGAGCAGACGAGAAGGACGAGCCAGAGGGAGGGAACCCAAGCGTCGTCTCTCGCCTTTCGATGTCCGACTACTTTCTCTGAGAGGAGGTGGAGGAGGAGGAGAGAGATCTGCTTCCACGCCGTCCTGACTCAGTTGGTCACCTGCGGCCGAAGAGGCAGCCGAGGCTGCGAGAGGGAGCCTGAAAAGTTGCCTCCCTTCCGCTCCGCTGCCCACCCATCCCCAACCGACCAAACTTTTTTCTTTTTTCTTCAAACCCATGTGGCAGGAGGCTCTGTGGACCCGCGGACGCTACCTGCTGGAGAAGAGCGATGGCGGCGAGGGCGGCGAGGGGCCCGAGGGCCCCGGGGACGGGTGTGCCCCGGGGTTCCAGGGTGAGGTGTGCGTGGAGGACGAGAAGCCCCAGGACTGGCTGTACGAGTCCTACTACAGGATGAGCCAGCAGCATCCGCTGATCGTGTTCCTGTTGCTGATCGTCATGGGAACCTGCCTGGCGCTGCTGGCGGTGTTCTTCGCGTCGGGACTGGTGAGCGAGCGAGTGTGAGTGTGTGTGTGCAAATGTGTGTGTGGGTCTAACCATCCAGAAAATAGAGGTGAGTGTACTCTGGTAAATAAATAAATGCAGCACGTCGGTGCCAAAAAAACAACAAAAAAATTGTTTTTTGCTGCATTTCATAAAAAAATCATCAAACATCCAATTTGCTGTGGATTCACTCAACAAACTCACAACCACCTGCACAATGGAACTGGATAATCTCTGAGATTATTAAATCACAAAGAAAAGTGTTTCTTTTAAAGGAACATCATCCCTTCACTTTGCAAGGCGTCATTGATCATCTGCTGAGTGCAAAATGTAGCGACTCTATTCGTATTTATTCATGAAATTGCTCCCCTCTCAGCATCTCTCAGGACCTTCTCCTGGCTTGCAGGCCTTTAGTGAGGACATGGGGGAAGAGGGAAATGAAACACGTCGAACACGAGGATGAAGTAGCACAAATCTCACCGTCTTTCAGGACTTTCGGCTCACTTGGAGGTTGTTGAGTATTTTTCCCCCACAAGTTTATAAACTCAATTTTAGTAAATTGGGTTGTTTTTTTATGAATATCCCACCACTCCCTCGGATCCGTATTTATTTGTTATTTTATTTACAGGGGACCTAGTAGCCTATTTTGCTGTAAAAATCACTTCATTTAAAAAAAAATAACCAGTAAATTTATTTGGCATTGACAGAATATTTGGGGAAAAAAATCCCATATTTGCTGTCCTCCATAGAGTTGGATAAAAAGATGGACGCCACTAACAAAGAGAGTGAAGTTAGGAGCCTTTTCGCTCTCTACTGGGTTTGCTTGCTTTTACTACCTTAGTTTTCACAACAACTTTGAGCTTGAGTTATTTGTGCTGAGTTAGAACCATGTGTTGGTGTTTTGATTCTCATGAGCCGGGTGCGTTCTCCCTTCGGTATTAACGCTAATGCGTGGTGAAAATACACATATTTTCAGTTTTATCACGTCCTCAACTTAGAGTAGACTCTTCCGATGTGTCGCTGTGTCGCTGTTAAAGTGTTAATCACAGAACTAATCATCAAACCCTTCCCAGTCGGGGCGGATTCTCCCACAGCTATTACCGCGGGCAGAACATTTTAAATGACACGCATTGCAAATACACCAAGGATTATGTACCTCGTGCCAGACACACGCCCGACCTGTCGCTAATCGACCGCGTTGCTTGGCGTGGACAGAAAGTTCAACGCACCCCCCCCCCGCGAAGCGCTACGGGAGCCTCTTCTGTGCACAGCGTTTGAGCACCAAGTCGCCGGGTCCCTTGTCTACGATGCGCCTCACGGGATCCCGGGGGCCTTCGATTTTTGGCCTGTGAAACACAACCTGCAAAATGCCCTTTGAGTTCAATCAGTGCAGAAACCAGAACGTAAACATGTGTCATTTTATTCGAGTTCCCTCTGCTTGCAGTCTTGATGCTTAGCTAATTGGATGTTCTCTGTAGATTCTTATTTATTTTACAGAAATTGGTATCTGAGAAGGATATTAAACCAGACTGCAAACATGATGCATTTAAAAAGGAGGTTTTCCGGACCACAGCAGATGCTGCACGGCTGCAATACGGGATTCTCATGCATCTGATTCACGTCGGCTCGGGCACGGGACCGAGCGGGAGGAAGCAGGCCGAAGTGCGCGCGCGTGTGAACGTTTGCGTCGACCCAGGCGGCCCGCGAAAGCGCCCCTTTCAAATTGCAGTGGCGCGTTTGCAGAGTGGATGAAGAGCGGGACGAGGGGTTTGCTCTCCGCCGCTGTGTAGGTGTCGGCGCTTTAGTCAGGCGAAGCCGCGTTGTTGTTTATTTTTTATTTTTTTCGGACGCCAAACACTCAACCCGCGAAGCGCGAGCTATTGTCTCCTCGAGTCCCGCTCTCGGGTTTTTTTTTTCTCACAAAAAGGAATCCCACTCAATGCTTTGAATGCGGTGTCAAAGTGAGTGTTTTCAGTGTGATCTGTGCACTCGTTCTTTTGTGGCTCTCCCCCCCCCCCCCCCCCGCATGTGCCGGTGCGTCATGTGCTAGCGACGCAGCGCCCGGAGGCCCGAGGGCGAGCTCCAAGCGGACGTCGAGCGGGGTCAGGAGCGGGGTCAGGAGTAGGTGGCGGCCTCCAAAATAGATTGTATTTCAGTCAGTTGCGCTGTTTGTACGTAACGCCGGTGGCGCTGTGGTTGTCGAGCTGACGCGGCTCGGGGGGGGGGGGTGCTGGGGTGTGCCGACAGGACGGGTGGAGTTGACCATCCGGAGGGTTCCTTGACTTCTGTCAAGGTGCCGGAGGCCCCTAATGGCCGTCACTAAAGCCCTGTTAACATTCAATTGAACTCGGTACAACAGGGTCGTTCCAGGGAGGACCTCCACCCGCCATCGATTCCTTTGCCTCTATTTAAGACACATCAATCAGAGCCCATTGCCCCAGATGGTCGATTTAACTCTCCATTCTCTTCCTCTGGAGGGGGGGGGGGGGGGTGTAGTGGTGCCCCGGGATCGTTTACCTCGTCATTCACAACGTCAATCCAAATAAAAATGAAAAAAACCAAAAAAAAATGGAGTCCAATTTGCTCCTGTTAAGTAGCAGACCGGCCTGAGCCGACAGAGTGGCTGGCGTGTGTGTGTGTGTGAAGGGGAATGTCAGGAATAAACGGAGGGCGGGGGGGGCGGCGGCGGGGACGGTGGCGGCGGCGGTGGAGCTGGTGGGCGGAGGCACGGGAGGATGTTGTTGTAAGAGTTCTGGCTTTATCAGCAGGTCGGCAGAAAGTGGAATGAGTGAATGTGGTCTTCATAAAGCCCCTCCACCCTTATTGTGCAGTGTGTGTGTGTGTGTGTGTGTGTGTGTGTTCATGCATCTTGGGTGTGTTTCTGAGGAAGTCTCTCATTTCCTTCTTGTTTGCTTATATTTTTTAGGGAAACTAATTGTTGTTCTTTTCTTGTCGTCTCGAAGTTGATTTTTTGGAATGTCTAGAAGTATTTCTGAGTGTGCATATTGGCACTTTTAATAGAGATTATTTATTTTCTGGTGATGAAACATAGAAGATCTATCAATGGTACAAAAAAAAGCATCTTTTATCGACTGCAAAGTTCCTTTTAGCTGAGTAACGAGTACCAGCTGCAGATTACATGCATTTCACTAACTATTTCATTTTCGTGAATCATTGCTTGCATGAAGCGCTTCAAAACCCCCTTCGATCCACTCAGCGGGCCCCTCCCACTGCCGCCGCCTCCGGCGTGGATGGTGAAATAACCATTTCATCACAGCGCTGTGATGGATGGATTTTTCGATCTGGAGATTTACGCAACAAAACCTCCCGAAGATCTCTGAGAGGAAACAAGTCCGTGCGTCGAAGTCGAGTCACGTTCCCAAAGGACTGCAGAGCTTTGAACTTTCATCCCCCGACGTTCTCTATCAAAATGATGAGGACTCCAGAAAAGATACATATATTCCTCAATTCTATAGTCAGGCACTCTGTGACCTTTGACCTCTATGCTGCAAATGGACCCTTGCAGTTAAGGGGTGTGGGTTACTGACTGATTTTAAGCCGAAAGATGGAACTAAAAGAAATCTGCCACGAGATGAATGAATACATGAATGAATACATAAATGAACACATGAATGTTCAACGAGCACCAGCACGTACGTCACGATTTCAAGCAACGCAAGCTTCCGCATCTGGCGTCATGTATTTTGTGTTATAATTAGGTTGCCACATTTTTCATTTGTCTCCCAAAATAAAATGAAATAATTGTTCTGGATGACAAGAAGTCCCTCCCCCCCCCCCTCTGTGCCGTGTCGAGGGATTTGGCTTCAAATGGTCCCCAAAAGGTTTTTTTTTTAATCAGGATTACATGAGCCGAAGGGGCTTGTTTGTGTGTGAGGATGCGGTGTGTGTGTGTGTGTGTGTGTGTGTAAAATATGTCTGGAGGGCCAAATGACTCCTCAGGTGTTTGGAGTTTGCGGTCTCACACACTTCATCGTGTAAGAAAAAAAACACGAGTCAGATTTCTCTCTTCCAACACATCTGGATGGACCGTTTTTCGTATCCACTGTAAAACGTGATGAAGTGAGTACGACAAAAGAGGCTGTCGAGGAAGAAGAGGCCGTTCCGGTTTGGAGTGAGAGAGTGAGTGAGAGTGTGTGTGTGTGTGTGTTGCCGGCTTCTAAATGCTGACTTTGACAGTGCGAGTGCAGAAGTGATGCTGTGGCACATTCCCTGGGCTCAGACAGTCTGTCTGCTCAACTCCATGCCGTCTGTTCATCAGTCTGTGCGTGTGTCTCACGTTGCACCTCACGAGTGCCACCAGGGAGAATTCGCCTGCAATGAGCGGCTTTTTTTTGTTTCCCATTTTGGCCCCCGTTTGGAGGTGGATCGAATCAGTACGACAGTGTGTGCAAACATTGTGCGTTTTACATTTCTTCAAACCACCGGGCGGTCATGTTGAACGTCATCGTTCTGGCATTTCTACAGCTTGTGGTGTACCTTTGTTGTGTAACGTTACGTAAGGAAAGTCGGCCTTTCATCGACTATGTTGTTACGCCAGTTTCATAGCAAACATGATCTATTTTGGAACCCCAAGCAGAAGTGCGATACGACGTTGATATGAAATGTCCACAGACGTTTTTTCCTCTCTCTCTCCTTCTCTCCAGAACACAGAAGACCACTTGACGTTCTTGATCACGGTCCCGGCTGCACTCTTCCTCTTCCTCTCCATCTTCATCCTGGTCTGCATCGAGTCGGTGTTCAAGCGGATGCTGCGGCTCTTCTCCCTCCTCATCTGGGCCTGTCTGGTCACCATGGGTTACCTGTTCATGTTCTCTGGAGGGATACTCAGCCCCTGGGACCAGGTAGATACACCTGCGTGACTGCGTGTTCCGTGCAGAGGTGCCATTCATCTGATTGGACAGGTCGCTGAGCTCCAACCTCCCGTCTCCTGGTAGTGAAACGGGTCTAGAATATTCTCTCGATGAGGTAATTTAGTGGCAGCCTGTCAAAAAAATCTCAGTAGAGCGTTTTTAATTGGAAACCAAAGAATATGGGGCATGAAATACTACTATCCACTGCCACCAGTCTGTGAAATAGTCAGCTGGACATGCTGTCGTTTGCATTTCACCCGAAGGGAGACAAAACACATTATTTGAATTCATGCCTTGCAGCTGTTGTATCTGGGCGTCACCATCTAAACGCTGGTCCATCGCTTTCAAATGCGAGCCCAGAGACGTCATTTAGAGAAACCCCCGAGATGAACAGGCCCGGCGTTCCTAATTAGGGTCGTGAAGCTTATTATCAGACAATCATGGTCGAGGGTCGGGGGGGGGGGGCCAAAGGGAAGAAAGTAAAGATCAGGTCCTTTTACACAACAGATGCATCGAACAAATGTGTGTGTGTGTGTGTGTGTGTGCGCGCGCCCGGTCGATAGCGCAGTATTAATTCCCCGTGTGACAGGTGTTAATGAAGCCTGATGAGAGCTGGGGGGGCGGGGGCAGGGGGAGGGGGGGGGGGGGGGGGGGGGGGGGGGGGGGGGGGGTGGGGGGGGCGAGCGGATCAGCAGACGGACACATTCGTTTTCAGTGGCAGGCTCCTTCTCGCTCCGTCTCAGGGATCCTATTTTCTCATCTAGCGCCCTGTCCCCCTTATCCATCACAGCCCATTTCTCTCCACACCTGCTTCCTCCCGTACTGTTCAGCCCCCCCCCCCACCCCTTACCCCTCCATCCTCCTGGTGGATTTATTTTTATCCTCAGCCTTCTGTGAGAGCATAATCATTCTGCATTATTAATATTCTATTCTGCTACCGTAACTCTCGACACTTAGACGTAGACGCACACCTCTCAATCTATCCGTCACTCTCCATCTATTTATCCATCCATCCATCAACCATCAATCTGTCTGTGTAAAACACATCTCCACACATACATCTAATGGGGATGTCGTCGGTAGAAGAAGCTGCTTTGTGCCACCTTTCAAGTCTTGAGTCAAACTAATTCTAACGCTAAGAAATCATACGACTAAATAAAAGAAAGGGGAAACGAAGGTGTACCAGCGGTGCACTGGCGGCCCGGCTCTCCGTGGGTCGGACTGATTGTGATCACACGGAGAACGGCACGTCTGGTGGAGCACACGGAGCTCTTAACAGGCCTGACCTCCAGCCCTCCACCATCACGAACGGCACCAAGCCCGCCTTCTTTCAGCACACGAAAGACCTCCCCCGAAGGGGGGGGGGCGAGGGTAAAGTCTCGGCTCTGTCCGGCACAGCGATTGAACGTGGCTGGAACACCTGGTTCCCGCGTAATCAAGTCACACTGAGTCACAAGTGCTGGCACTTACCTGCAGGACAGGTGGGCGCTCCCGGCCTGAAATAAATACCAATGCGCGGGGGGGGGGGTTTCAGCGTTCGGGGGTCGGAGTGCGAGTGAGACCCCGGGGTGTGGCTTGGGGTCTCGGCCCGGTCCGGATTTCCCCACAGCGAAGCCCCCCCCACCCCCCCCCCCCCCGCGCGGCGCTCCCCGCTGCCCTCTGCCCCCTCCTTCAGAGGGATATGAGTTCAGGGGAGAGGAGGTGAATCCACAGCATCCTGTCCCGTTGGTTACCGTGGCAACAGAAAGCAACGAAGCCTACTCATAACACCACCCCCCCCCCCTCCTCACCCCCACACCCCCTCGTTGCTCTCTGTGTTCCGTTCCTCTTTACTGAGACACTCGGTCAACGGTCACTTATATCCAAATGTTCTAGTCATGTTGGAATCATTTCCCACTTCACAGGTAATCTGTCATTGTGAGTAATGTTTATGATGACGTCATAAACTGTATCGAGAGCCTTTTCAACGTATATACCAGCGCGCTCGATGAGCCTTCGTGTAAAAGTACTAATACCACACTGCTAATTGTTTGATTTTGCTCGTTAATCCTCTGAAAATATGGAAAAATGCGGCAACAAACAAGGTTTTTCGATCCAATCCCTGAATTGAGCGGACACGCGGCGCTCGAGCAAATGTTCTTTCTTCTCTTTTTCTTTTTTTTTTTTCTTACCGAATCGGCTTCACGCTGAGCTGTCACTCAGCAGCAGATTCCTGTTTTTGGGGGACGAGCTCTCTGAACCTCAAAGGACTCGCTGAGATAAACAGACAGGCAGGAAGGTCGGAGTTGAGCCTGCGACCCGTAACAGGAAGGGGTGGACCGGCGGCAGGGGAAGTGGGCGGGGCCGAGGCACAGGGTCGGGCAGGGGGGGGGAAGAGTTGTTGATGAGCAGCGCGGGACGACACACACACACACACACACACACACACACATGTTTATGCGTACATAGAGTATGTATGTGTGTATGTAAGTCTCATATGGAAGGGACATCACTAATACACACACGTTATTTTTTACGAGAGAAAACACTTTATCCCCATGATGACCATTTGAATATCAACTACCTTGAACCCTTGAAGAAAAACTTCACACTTTGGTTGACAGTTTGCAAAGAGATATTTAGCTACAGCGCTGTGTATAAATGTTTGAACCTGTTTCGTTCCATTTATCAAGACTTTTACCGTCGTTTTGAACTCTTCGTGAGAAAAACAATGTGTTCTTCAAGGATTCAAAAGTAACGCGGGGTGAGGAGTCGGTATCCAAATGACTATTCAGTGGGTGCAGTGTTTCTCTAAGGTCAGCTTTTGTTTTGTTTTTAGCTGGCCGAGTGAGCAGCCCACACATCTTTTAATAATGTATCATGAGATCTCGGGCGTCGGCCTCTCGGTGAAGAAAGAGTTTCTGCACAAAGACAAAGAGGAGGCCGGACCTCTGATGGGATTCGACCTCAGCCACCTCCGTGCCCTACACAGAGGGTGTTGGCTGTGGTAACTTTTTTTTGGAAGTACTGCAGTACGATTCGCATTAAAGCCCGAAATTTGGGTCGACGTGCGATGCCTTCACCGTCCGCTTCAGCCCCCGTAGATCAGACAGAACGAAGCACGACGGTGCTGAAAGTGGTTTGTTGGCTGCACATTTCTCTCCGACTGGATGAATTATTTAACGCTCTCTTTATTTAGATTCACAGCCAGAGGAGACGCTACAAAGTGGAGACGCAAAATGTTGCCCAAAAAATCCCGAAGCTTAAAAGAGATCTGGTTTCCCCCCCCCGTTTCCAGGTGTCCTTCTTCCTGTTCATCGTGTTCGTTGTCTACACCATGCTGCCCTTCTCCATGAGAGGCGCCATCATCGCCAGCGCCGTCACCTGCTGCTCGCACACCGTCACCCTCAGCGTCTGTCTGGCCTCCACCGCCACGCAGCTGGAGCCGCTGGTCTGGCAGGTAAATCGCTCGCAATCGCCCCCCGCCCCCCCCCCCCCATCCCCAAACGCCAGTGTTGAAATTCACACGACTTCCCGCCTCAACGTGGTCAAGAGCGGGGTTAGTTATTCTGGAAACGGCGTTGGTCGTTGGACGCGTGAAACTAGGTTGTGAAGACAGTGAACCCTTTCTGCATCCTGATGATCCATCACGTTCAGCTAAACCCCCCAGAGTCACATCAGCTGACTCTGCTTTTGATAATAGTGAGAGAACGAGCTCACAGAACACTCAAACAAACGCACTGCTGATAGCAACAACACAAAAAACAACCCCAAAAAAAAAACCTCATCACGAAGCGGAAACCGTGTGACGGACAGATGGGGCAATTACGAAATATACCTTTGTGTTAATAAAATAGATGAAAAGAAACACTCAAAATAGATCTATTAAAAAAAAAAAACTTTGCTCCAGATGCACGTCTGATGGTGACGCACCTTCCAATCCACCATCACAGTAAACACACTGACACACACACACACACACACAATAAAACATGCTCAGAGGGCCGAGGACGACCGATTGATACGCAGGGCCAAACGCACAAGTGTGTGTCATCTGGCCTTCATGAGAGTTAGAAACAGGGGAAATGAAAAATGCGGACATATCTGTAACGTGCGTCACCTTCTGCCATTATTTTCATGCCGTACTCTGTGTGTGTGTGTGTGTGTGTGTGTGTGTGTGTGTGTGTGTGTGTGTGTGTGTGTGGCAGATCTTAGCTAACGTGATCATCTTCACCTGCGGTAACCTGGCCGGGGCGTACCACAAACACCTGATGGACCTGGCCCTCAAGCAGACCTACCAGGACACCTGCAACTGCATCAAGTCCCCCATCAAACTGGAGTTTGAGAAGCACCAGCAGGTACACACACACACACACACACACACACACACACAGACAAAGAAATGGATTGGATGTGGACATGTGATTTTAATCTCTCGTTTCTAGGCGCGCACGCTTTAATGCATGAATGGACAGCTTTCAAATTTGGAGAAATGGCCGCTACTCTCTTTAGAAAGTGAGAATGTGTCATCTTAGTGGGACTTAACCTGGTGTAATAGAGGTAAACAAATATGTGGAATGTTAGCACGCTAGCACACTGTTAGCACATCCTCACAGACCTGCTACTTCGGCTGTAGACTCCCTTCAGACACAAACTACACGAGAGCCACAAATTGATTTATTTTATTGACAAAATGCTCAAGGAGGCATTATGACGTGACATTTGCTTGACATTAGCATCTTTGGCCTGACATTAGCTCTCCTCTCCGACCAGGGAAATGACACACACGATTTAACATTAGCATGTGTCGGTCCACTCAGAGGGGAGAATCTATTTTAAGAACTTGGAAATACATCATTGATCATCAATATGTCCGTATTTAGGAGTATCACAAATACCTCATAATGTGCAAATATATAAGAAACTTTTGCTATTCATTTTTAACATTTTGTTGTCATTTATTCTGCAAATGAGCAGAAAAATACATACTTTATGTACATATAATATTTGCTTATTATTACCCCAAGTCATTTTTTGCTTGGATACAATTTCAATACAATTCACTTTGTGTGCGTGCGTGTGTGTATGTGTGTGTGCATGTGTGTGTGCGCGCAAAACTAAATGATTAATAATCTCCTTCAGAGGCTCACTTTAGTTATTTAATCAAACACATAATTAATAAACATCTCTTCCAGCCCCCTTCTGCATGCTCCCAGTAGAGGGTTCATATTGCTCCAGTGCTGCATGAGTAAATAATTGCGGGTGGAGTGGATTTCTATTTTTAGCACAACCCCCCCCTCGCCCCCCTCCCCCTCCCCCCCACTCCCCATCAGCCCAACCCCTCTCTCTACTTAATTTGCCGCTGTGTTTTAAGAAATGAGCCTGTGGTGGGTGAACAATGTAATGACCCTCTCTGCTGTGAGCCGCATTTATGAGTCACACCCCCTCAGGCTGCTATTCCCTATCTTACTATTATACACACACACACACACACACACACACACACACACACACACACCTGCACTCAAATTCTGACTTAACGAACCCTTCGTCCAGCGTGACTGATGCTTCAACAGTTGAGCTCCACAGTAAAGAATGTATCAACATCCTTAAAGATGTAACACGTAAAGCACGTATAAGAATATCTATTTAGGTTGTTAGATGTTAGCTGTGCAGACAGAGGTGCAGAGAAGACAACATAATTGAAATGTTTGGTTCTATTGTATGTAGTTAGGTTCCATTGTGTTTTAAGTTCTCGACTATGCACGATATGCTTAACATGTATAGCATGTGTACTCATCTTCAAACTATTGTCAGAATAAACAATAGACATTATGTAAGTATCTGATGCACTGAACTGTCCCACACTGCAAGACACATCACCATGGTAACCGAGCCCGTTTAGACCAAACAATGATTTGTGATGTCTGGACTTAAAAAAAAAAAAAAATGCGTTATTGACGTTGCCATCATTACCACATTGCATTGTGGGAGTTTGGGCATGGTGTTTAGTCATTCTAAAGGGTCTTGTTGTGTTGTAGCTTGTTTTTATTTTCAAGGATATAGATTGTCAGTCTGTAGTGTGTGCCTTACTAGAAAAAAATTAAACAATTAGAATTTTTATGTTTTATGAGTTGGAACCGAGGATTGTTTTATTTTTTCCAAATGACCTCTTAACTTGTACAACTCTACAACTCAGAATGTTAGAGAGCTCTGCTGTACAAATAATTATCACATGTTGCTTTGTTTTAGACAATCGACAACAGAAATGAATGTTTCCAACCACGTGAACTCATAAACCATAGATCCAAGTTTTTTTTACATTTTTTTATCACTACTATTATAAAAGAAACGGTCAAAACCCCCCCATAGTTGTTATTTCTTCCCGTGTTCTCCACACAGTTGCCTGACTCCGTCTCCGTGCCTCTGTCCTCAGGAGCGCCTGCTGCTGTCCTTGCTGCCGGCTCACATCGCCAGGGTGATGAAAGCCGAGATCATCCAGAGGCTGCAGGGGCCCAACTTCGGTCGAACGGAGAGCACCAACAACTTCCACAACCTCTACGTGCAGCGGCACACCAATGTCAGGTGAGTGTTGCTTCTCCCCTTTCAGAGCCTGCACCCCCTCCTCCTCCTCCTCAGCCTGCGCTCACATTTTGGATTGCTCCGATGCTTTGTTCTCCTACTCGTCCCGTTTCGGTTTTCCTCCACTCCCCGTCATCTCGACCGCATCCCATTGACTTATTACCTTTGATTGCTCTGGCCGAATCCAATCCGGAGTTGATCCGCCTCCGCCGCGCTCCGAGGTCACTCTGTTCTCTGTTCTTGGCGAATGTCCTGAGTTCTATTGTGGCGGCCGCCTTTGGAAATGAACCAAGGCTAAACCACAAGAGCATCTTCACACCATATCATCTAGTGATGTTTTCTGTCATGTTGGAACCAATATCACCCTTCAGCAGGCCTTAGATGTACTCTGTGTGTGTGTGTGTGTGTGTGTGCTCACGTCCGTCTTTTATCCTTCCATTAATTCCCACCTGCACAAGCTCACAGGTAAGAGGGTAAAGTCTGGAGAAGAGTGGACATGTGGCCGTATGAATCCACAGCAGACCTTTAGTGGGGACCCTCTGCCTCGTGAAAGCTCATTGAAAGGCTGTCCCTTCCTTTTCGTATTCCATTTATTCATATTCCAAAGCAGTACCTCAACCCTCGTCTTCACTCTGGACTAGATTATTTTTTAGAGATTGAACTTGAAGAAAACAGCATTTAAAGGACTGGCTCACCCTAAAAAAATCCTTTGTACATCAATCACTCACATCAAAAAACTGTGTCATTTGAAGTAAAAATGTGTATATTATATACAACTTTTTGTTTATTATTTTATGAAATATTGAAAAAAAAGTAAGAAGAAAGAAGTGAAATTCAGATGCATCCTCCACATAAGTCATCCATAAAGCGAACAAAGCGCACAAACGAATGAAATCCAGGGTGGTATTTTTTGTTGTTGTGTGATGCAGGGATGACGTTGTCTCTTCTCTCCTCTGCGCAGCATTCTGTACGCTGACATCGTGGGCTTCACCCAGCTGGCCACGGACTGCTCCCCGGGGGAACTCGTGCACATGCTGAACGAACTCTTCGGCAAGTTTGACCAGATCGCAAAGGTGACTCGCCCACGAGACAGGCCGGCCCATTTGTCCGCACCCCGCTGGTGAAGAGAGGGAGCGAACCCCTTTAGCTTCAAGAGCTTTAATTACGATTAAAGGCCTTTAAGATGCGCTTTGGTTCACAATTATGTGTTTGCGTCAATTGCAACTGTTGCATCCTATTCAAACAGTGTGCACTAAAACAGTTAATTGCGAAAACCACCGAGAAGAGCGGGGAGGATCCGTCTTCAACCAGCCTCGGGAATGGATTTTTTCTTTTTTTTCTTCTTTTTTTTTCTTCTGTCTCTCCGGCGGCTAGCGTCGGCCTCGGCGCCGCGCACCTTCCCACGGCGCCGTGCGCTGTTAACAGCCGCGGGGGGGGGGTCTGCAGCAGTGTGGGCTGGTCGGAGTGCATCTCGTGGTCTCACGGGTACTATTGTTATTCAGGTCCAAACGCTCACACAGGCTCTTCGGGCTCCTGTGTCGGGCAGCTGCGTCCTTCGACGCCGTTACATAAAACCCGCTCCAGAAGAGGAGCCGGCGCGCATCCCACATGTGGAAACCGGAGCTGATGTGCTATGTGTGTGTGGGTGTATGGTTATAGGCCTGATGGATGTGATTGCGTGTGTGTGTGTGTGTGTGTGTGTGTGTGTGGAGGTGAGCAAGTGCAACCAAAAAATGTCACCATCCCCCAAATGAAATATTGAACTGGTGATTTTAGAAAGATTATGGAGTCGGATGATGGATGTGCACCTCCTTACTATCTACCCCTCGTGTCTCTCTCTCTTTTATAAGGAAAATGAGTGTATGCGAATTAAGATCCTGGGAGATTGTTACTACTGTGTGTCGGGTCTGCCGGAGTCGCTGCCTCACCACGCCAGGAACTGCGTGAAGATGGGCCTGGATATGTGTGAGGCTATCAAGTAAAATACCAGATCTCTCCCTCTTTCTGTCTGTTTCTCTCTCTCTCTCTCTCTCGCACACACAGACGCACACACGCACACACACACGAGCATACAAACAAAAACACAAACAAACACGCCTGTCAAACAGATTGAGCAGAAATAATGCCAGACTTGATTTCAGCTTGGTTTGAACTCCAAAGTAAACACAATGAGAGCTCAATGTGATAAGCTTCACAACTGAGCAAACACAATTTCAAACAAATGAAAAACTATTCTCTTTGAGCCTCCCCCCCCCCCCCCTGCCCCCTCATGCATGAACTAGCACATTGTTTCTACAGAACAACACCTTTTTTGCCGGCGGGCACTGACCTTTATTCACAATCCGATTAGATGCCATTCGGTGACATGAAGCAGAGTCTGTGTTTCAATGCTGTTGGGGAGGATTTTCGATCCGGACTATAATTTAATTCTGCATTGTTAATAAAATGGCTAACTAAAAGGCTTTAGGTGAATGTGGTTAGTTACTAAAGACACTAGCTAATTATCTCACATCCAGGCCTGTAACCAAATGTTTTTTTATTTAACATTCAACACCTTTGTGTAGGTTTAAATTGAGATTTTAATGTCTGTATTCATATTAAAAAGTGCTTCCTCTTGCTTCCAGTCTTTATGCTAAGCTAAGCTAACAACGGCCCAACCTCTGCTCTGTACTCAACTTTGCCAATAATATGAATCTTCTTAATTTACTCTTATGAAGAAATCAAATTAGCACATGCTAAAACATAGCAAACCGCTCCTTTAAGGATGAATTCTGCTCTGGACTCTCCACAGGAAGGTCCGAGATGCCACTGGAGTCGAAATCAATATGCGCGTTGGTGTTCATTCTGGGAACGTCCTGTGCGGTGTGATTGGACTACGCAAGTGGCAATATGATGTGTGGTCACATGATGTAACACTAGCCAATCATATGGAGGCAGGAGGTGTGCCAGGGTAAGATATCTTTTTATTTATTTGTTATACAAATTTTGGCTTTTTTCTCATGAATTTTCTTTGACCTAATACTTTTTTATGTGCTTTTCAAATAATGTTTTTTTCAAATCAATTTTTTTCCCAAAATTTTTTTTTACATTATATTTTTTCACTTTTTAAAAAGTATATTTTCTCCAACATTGTGAATTTTTCCATGACATTTTTCCACATGACATTTTTTTCCAAAATATTTTGAACGTCATGTTTGGGGATTTTTCTTTTAATGAAATTTTTGACCCAATACTTTTTTACATTTTCAAATTAGGTTTACTATGTTTTCTTCCATCACATTTTTTGACCAAACATATTTTCTCATTTTTTTAACGATAATTTTTTTTAACTTTTTTTTCAAAATCTATTTTTTCAAATGTCTTTATTTTTCCTGTATTTTTCAACATAAAATTCTTTGACTTTATTTCAATGACATTTTTTGACCTAATATTTTCACCTGATTTTCAAATGATGTTTTTTTTCAAATGTCTTTTTTCTAAAACATTTTTTTACATTGTATTTTTCACTTTCTAAAAAGTATAGTTTGTCCAACATATATTGTGAATTTTTCCATGACAATTTTTGACGTAACATTTTTTTCCTTTTTTTTCAAATATTTTGAATATGTCATGTTTGGGGATTTTTCGTTTGAGATTTTTGACCCAATATTTTTTTACATGATTTTCAAATTATGTTTACTGTTTTCTTCCATCATGTTTTTTGACCAAACATATTTTCTCATTTATTTTGCCGATTATTTTTTCAGTTTTTTTTCAAAATCTTTTTCAAATGTCTTTATTTTTCCTATATTTTTCAACATAAAAGTCTTTGACTGTGTGTCAATGAAATTTTTTGACCTAATATTTTTTCACGTGATTTTCAAATTGTTTTTTTCTAATGTCTTTTTTTCTGAAAATATTTTTTTACATTATATTTTTTCACTTTCGAAAAACTATATTTTCTCCAACATATATTGTGAATTTTTCCATGAAATCTTTCAACATTACATTTTTTTATTTTTTTCAAATTTTTTTGTCATGTTTGTGGATTTTTCATTTAATGAGATTTTCAAATTATGTTTACTATGTTTTTTCCATCACATGTTTTGACCAAACATATTTTGACCAAACATATTTTCTCTTTTTTTCTGCCGAATATTTTTTCACGTGATTTTCAAATGATTTTTTCTATTTTTTTTCATTTTTTTTTAAAAAAATAATAATTTTAAAATTAATATATATTGTGAAGTTTCATGGCATTTTTTGACCTCACTTTTTAAAAACTTTTTTTACTTTTTTTTCATTTGAGATGAATTTGATATAAATGTGTCAGCCTAACTCAATTTAATCATATAGCAAGGATGTTCTAAGTTTGAGTTAGGTTTACTCATGTGTATTAGATGGAAATCCTCGCCACAATTGAATTAAGTTCATTTAATTACTTTTTTGTGTCAGAAAACCACGTATTCATGTTTTGCAGCACAGCTGAAACTATTAACATTCATTTGCTTAATATCAGAAAATGCTCATTTACAGATTGGCAGGGTACATGCAATATGTCTGCTATATTTCAACACCATTACCATTACACCATTTCATCAAATTACAGGTAATTTCACCAATCAACTGTACATTTGTTATGTGGACATCGGGTCCGCAGTGCCAATGACAAGCATGGGAAAATTGGCTGGTGGTTTCGCGTAAGCTACACAGAAAAAAAGCTCTCTCTGGTGCCACTACATTGTCTCACCGGGCTGCTAATGGCTGTGGCTCCTCTCATGTCTGCTGAAAGGTGTCTGGGAAATATGAAAACACATCTGCATCCCGCTCTGTTTGCAAACAAACAAAGCTGAAAAGGGCAGAATTGTAGGCTCTGGAAAGTAAATGCTGTGTTTGTGAGAGGTGCTAATGGCAGAAGCTCCTCTCATTATCCGTCCTCTCATCTGCTTCTGTCTCATCTTCAGAAGGGTCCACATCTCCTCTGTGACGTTGGAGCATTTGAAGGGCTCATACAAGGTGGAGCCTGGAGACGGACCGAGCCGAGACTCCTACCTGAAAGAAAATGGAGTGGTCACCTACCTGGTCGTCAACCCCAAGGTCAGATCCCATCAGCTATGTGAAGTCACAAAACCTCTGTTGAAGATAGACATAGCCATATAATATTTACATACCTTATATGTATGAGACATGAGTCGGCTTTTGATGTATTTCATAGCAGGAAAATAATGACCTAGAATGCAAAAATAAAGAGGCGGGGTCTCCTTTCAGCATCATGGACGGCGCCACTGCTCTACAAACATTACTTGTCATCCATCTCGAGTGCAAAGTCAAGTGTAGGGAAATCATAAGAGTGCACGATAGTTTTATACCCTTCAAAGAGGGACCCGTGTTGTTTCAGCACAAACCCCCAGGACAGAGGAATGCAAGGAAAAAGCGACGCTCCTGACCCTCCCTCAATGGCAATAAACGTTTGACAGATTTGACAGATAACGGAACAGGATAAGGATCGGTCAAGGCATCTATGGGTTCCATCTGCCGAGACAGGATGCCCTCGTGAACTAGGCTAGGTCACAAGTAGTTCCCGAGAGACAATATGCAGCTCAACAAATTCTCCCCCCCCCCCCAACAATGAGCGGGTTCAGTGAGACGCTGAGGGGAGATTACGCCGGAGGAGCTCGCCATGCAGCACCGTGACAAACCGGGGACATTTAATAGAGCTGCCTTTTTTTTCTGTTAACTTTCTGCTCAGAACATCTCTGAATAGCACATGTCACGTGGCATCCCGTCTGCGCTCAGTGTGCTTTGGCTCGGCCAACGGAACACGGCCCTCTGCCTTTTCTAATCCCCCTCACGACGTGGCTGAGACGTTTCTTGCAGCCAGGCCCTCATTTGGTCGCCTTGGGCAGCCCGGTATTCCAAGGACCTCGGGGTTCTGTGTTGCCTTTCCCCTTTTCAAGGATTAAGGCTTTCATGCTTTCTAGAGCAATCTTTTGAAAAAAAAAAGAAGAGGAAAAAAAAAATCGGTAGTATTCCCTTGAAGTCGTCACGTCAGAATATTCTAAATATCAGATATTCACTCATCTGAAACATGTGATTTCAACGTGCGTCCTACAGACACATTTTGACACACGTGTGTGTCCTCGTGTTGCCGTGACTCCGGCTGCTGTGGTTTGGTTTTAAAAAAAGACGCGGTTTTCGGCAGTCAATAAGCTATATCTCTTTTTTTACTTTTTCTTTGTTGTGTTCCATTTAATGATGCACTGCAGCACTTGCCGCACAGAGGAGAGACCCAAACTAGTCTCTGTTTTTGTATTTACTACAACTGAGAAAGCTCAGGTAAAGGAAAGAGGGCTCTGGGCGCATTTAAAGTGGCTCTTAAATGCGTCTCTCTCTCCGCGGTCTTTGTCATCGATTGTCGATGTCAGAACCCCCCCCCCCCCCCCCCCCATGTGTTGTTGTTGTTTTTTTTCCGACTTGTAATAGGCTTAGGGGCCGTGTCCGGGTCACTCACGCTACCTGGCTCTGGATTAATGGAACCAGGAGCATTACCTGACTAATCCTGCTTTGCGCTCCTCCCGTTTCGGGCGCCGTTCTCGGCTCTGCGGCGGTAAAGTGGTGTTTGTCAGAGAGGAGCGAGACAAGACCGACCAGACAGAAAAGGAAAAGGCGAGCTGCCGATTGTTTCGTGTAGCTCAGAAATCCAGACAGACGGGTCGCAGGTGTCAAGTCCACCAACTGTTCCCAAAGTACTTGCTGGGGTTCTTTCTACTTTCTACATCGGCTGCTGTTGCAATATTCCATTTTTTTTAAATTCTTTTAAATGAAATAAAAGGCTTGCGAGTGGGGCGTTTGCAGTGAGTTTTGTTCTACCGGATCAATGAGCTATAAATGTTAACTTTGTTTCCCTATCTCTCTGGATACATCATGACCTTTGGGGGGGGGGGGGTTACTACAAAGAACATCATTTTTAATGTTGCGGGGATTGAGTTTTTGGAAAACAATATTTTTTGGGAGATTGCAATACATTTTGAAAATAAAAAAAAAATAATCTGACGCTTCAATTCTCCAACATTTCATCACAATGAGGACTGTTTGCATGGCGCTGATTCACACAATCAAGACAAATCATTTCGGACATTTCAGTTTTGTTGTTGTTTTGTTACCACTAGAACGAGTTTTCATGCTTTTATGTTAAAGAACATACAAGAACAAGCTGTCTGATACACCTGTATTCCCCTGTATCTCTTTACAGCGGGCTACAAAACTGGATCAATCCCAAAAGATCCCAGTGTTAAAATATTCAACTGTAAAGCAGAAATTCACATGTTTACAGCCTTAAAAAACAACATTTCTGGTGTCTGTATCTGACACCCGCCATTCATAACAAACATAAGCATCCCTTCATGTTGATTTCTTCATATAACTCCCTTTTAAGTAAGCCACTGTTGGATGAAAAACAGCAAAGTATTACATATGTAATTGTTCCGTCTCCTTTTTGGGGGACTAGGTGGCGTGGGGGGGAAGAACGCAGGACAGTCAAAGAATACGTGAAAAGACAAAAGAGTAACGGTTTTGAATGAGATTTATTTACACAGTCTTAACAAAATACATATAAATACAAAGGTTCTATCAAGAGGGAGAGATTGGGACTGAAATGAAGATAACAAAACTAGGCTTGGATAACTACCTCTGGGATAGAAACAAACAAAATGGGTTCCTTTACTTCTCTATTCAACGTCTACCAAAAATACATAGGGAGCACCAACCAATAGCCTGATGTTTGTAGACACACGGTACCTCACCTGCTGCCCTCAACCTCTCCCCACAAACCCGCACCTGTGACCCTGTCAGTGCGTGATTGGCCGGCTCGCTTCGGGAACCCAGGTGCAGCCAGTCCGGCACCTGAAGGGAAAAACAGGGGGGGTGTGACAACATGGCCTTTGCTCAACTCACGGTGACCACTTGTTGTGCGGTCTCGCTTCCTCCCAGACGGAGCGGCACAGCCCCCTGCTGGGCCTGCGCTCCCGTCCCTCCCTGGACGGCGGCAAGATGAGGGCGTCGGTGAGAATGACCCGCTACCTGGAGTCCTGGGGCGCCGCCAAGCCCTTCGCCAACCTCCACCACCGCGAGAGCATGACCACGGACAACGGCAAGATCAACACAACGGTGAGTGATGCAGCGGGCGCGCGCACACACGCACACACGCACACACACACAGATTAAACGGCCCTATTTGTGTTTCAGGACGTTCCGATGGGGCAGTACCACTTCCAGAGACGAGAAAGGTGAGCTGGGACTCACCCTCGGTCCTCGTGACCTTTCCTCACACGCGGTGGAAGGCGTTGACTCTGTCACACCCCCCCCCCCCACCCGTGTCCCTCGAACCCAGGTCCAAATCGCAAAGGAGGAGGTTCGAGGAGGAGCTCAACGAGCGAATGATTCGCACCATCGACGGCATCAACTCGCAGAAGTGAGTATCGCGTGGTGGTGAGATGCTGAACCTTCATCCGGGAAACATAGCGCCGTTTACTTATACTTTGGTCTGAGATCACGACAAAACAATGGGGGGGGGGGGGGGGGGGGGAAACACTGATGCAAGGATAAATACACAGAGACAGAAAACACACACACACATAATACATGTGAAGTGCATGAGAAGTTATACTGGCGCCAGTGCAAAACAAGTAAGTCAAGTAAATGTACAATTAAAAGAAAATACAAACACCAGTGCTGAAAATAGGAATGACAATGGAGTTAAGACTAAATTGTGTGATATTGTCAATGACATTCAAAAGTAACAATACACGATATTGCACATGAGATTTATGTAGACACAATGGTGTGAGAAATTGTTGTTAACTAAAAAAAAATAAAACCTCCATAAAAAAGATATACGAAGTCAGATTCCTATTTTTTCTCTCTCAGGGCATCTGTGTCGTGTCGTTCCCTTTGTCACACAACACGGAATACAGCTGCAACCCATTGGCTGGAGGGAAAAAAAATAGAAAATCATTAATGGATCCCTGGCGTCTATATTTTTTTATTTACATCTGGAATAATTGTCAGAAAACCTCGGAATAAATGAAGACATGTACAGTTGCAACCCTGGAGGTTGGATCATTACAAAATCTGCCCGTTTCCATTGTCCCTCCAGACAGTGGCTGAAGTCTGAGGACATCCAGAGGATCTCATTGTTCTTCCACAACAAAGCTCTGGAGAAAGAGGTAGGCGAAGGCACGCGGAGCACCTGCCAGCCACAAAAATCACCAACCGGCGCTGTGTAGCTGTCAGTGAGGCAGAAGTGGTCGCGGACACACATTGTCTCCTTTATCATCTACACGCCTTTGTGCTCAAATCCCTTTTGTGCATTCATCGTGTTTACGTCCACGTGTGGGTCAGGTGTGTTGTCCATCTTCGTGTCGGCTCTGCTGCCTTTTTGACCCGGGTTCACTGCTGCCACACGTCTCTCCTCCTCCTCAACAACACGTGGCCCAATTTGTTTCCCTTTGCTTCTGCCTTCCCTCAACAGTACAGATCCACCACGTTACCGGCCTTCAAGTATTACGTCACCTGCGCCTGCCTCATATTCAGCTGTATATTCATAGTGCAGGTCCTCGTCCTGCCCAAGTAAGTCTGCGCCCCTTCTCTCTGGGGAGGGGGGGAGGGAGGGAGAGGGGAGGGGGGGGGAGGGGGGTGTAAGCTGCCTCTCCCCGAAAAACGAGAGCAGGCAAGGGAGCAAGAGGGCGGAATGTTAAAAAGCTGGAGATGAAAGGGCGCCGTGTCTCGATTGCAGATGAGTCGAACCAGAGGGTGTCGTCTCTTTAAGGGCGAGGAGAGAAAGTCACGGTCGGGCTAATTTACTCACTCTGGGCTCCAGAGGTGTGATTCCCGCCCCCCCCCCTCCCCTCCCCCATCTGAGAGGCTATTGATCGTCCACTTCAACCCTTCCTCTCACATAGCTCCGCACGTTCAGACGTGACATCATCTGCTTAATGGCGGAGGGGGGGGGTAGGGTGGGGACCCTTAAATCAGACGTAGCGTCTTCCTCCATAAAGAATGTGACACACAGTACTGGTTCTGCACACTCAGCGTAAATGCATTGCAGGTCTGAGGTAGAATACATTAGAGCCAAGGCTGGGGGTGGGGGGGTGGGGGGTACTGCAGAGGTCCGAGAGCAGCCAAGAGGGTTTTGAGTAATGTGTGTGTGTGTGTGTGTTGCAGAACTGCTGTGCTGGGGATCTCCTTCGGCCTGGCATTCCTCCTGCTGGCTTTGATCCTGCTCCTTTGCTTCGCTGGTCACATTCTGGTGGGTCTCCATGGATTCATCGTGCAGCATGAACTTGAATGAATGACTGTGCTTGTAACACTTTATATGGAAGTCCTGTCCACGTCGCATTACGAGCACGTTCATGAGAAATTATAAATGCAATTGTAAGGCTTAATAACACTTTATTTCTAAATGTTTATTAGAATGCACGGCAACATGGCAAATAAATTATTATAAGCTCAGCTTTCACAACACCTTCTGGTTGCAGATAAAGTTACAATAATATGTTTTAGCATTGTACTTTTTGTAGAATTAGATTCCAGCAGAGTTGTGATGGGGGCTAGAGTACACCAATCACCATCCTTCAAATGTAACGCCGTTATTTGTATAATATGAGAGGAAAAATAAATCTTTAAAAAAATAATAAAAACATTTTTTTTTTTAAAGAAAGAAAAATCTTTAAAAAAAAAGAGTCTGCACAGAGGATTGCGATTGCTTGCTGATATATATATATATATATATACTGTATATATACATATATACACTGGTACACTCTTCAAGCAAGGCATTGTTTAAGAAATCCGGTTGGAGCCAGCTGCAACTTGAACTTCTATTCTTCTCTAATTGTGGTATTACGATATTTTGTGCCTTGACCATAAAATATATGTTTTGACAAGCTCAGATGTTGTGAAACGGCTCCTCGGTGATGACGTGTGCAGCAGCGGGCCGACTGGTCCTTTTGTGTTTTTCTGGCCTTTCCAACATGGTTCATCCGCTCTCTGCCAGGTCGAGAGGTGCTGAGCTACCGTCTGTTCCCCTTCTTCCAATAGTTCATCCGTCCAGACGCTGGTGCTGCCCGGTGGAGGGATGGCTGTTATTAAGCTGCTGCACCTGTCACAAGTGCTTTATGGACAATCAATAAATGCTTTCTTCCTTAAGAGCCTATTTTTCTCCCCAGAGGCTATTGTCGCCCAGTAAAATGGTCATGTCTAATTAGTGGTGTGTTATCAATAACATTGGGTCGGCCCGGACTCGGATGTCCGCTTCGTACACTGCATCGATAGCAACTGTGTTGCCCGTTTCTTCTGTGAATCATTCTGCTGTTAATCATTTTCTAAACGAACATAAGAGTCAAGACTAATATTATCCGATTCATTTATTGTTGCTGTGCTTCTGATTCGGTCACTTGATGCTTTAAGAGTAATTAACTTCCATCCACTCGCCCCCCCCCCCCACACACGGAGGCGCCGACGCGTCAGAGATCACACATGAGTGCCTGCTCTAAATCCTTCCGCTGGTTCCTCTGCCACCTCAGCAGGGAAGGAAGGGGTCCTTCTGCTCTCCGTCCTGGTTCCCCACCTCCTCCCGCATCATCGTCACCAACAATCCCTGGCTGCGATTGGTCCTCACCATGACGACCACCGCTCTCATACTCGTGATGGCCGTCTTCAACATGGTGAGAGGCCGCTGGCGGGTCCAGATGTTGCTGATGCGTAACGTGGAGCACTTTCAGTTGAGCGAACCGGCCCCCTTTTTGTTTTCGTTTGTCAGTTCTTCGTGGAGGACCCCGAAGGATCCATTGAGGACACCCCGGCCACTGCTCCCCCAGTGAATGTGACCAACGACAGCCTACTGGGCTACCTGGAGGAAAGCAGCGGAGAAAACAAGTTTTACCTGCCGGTGAGTGCCAAGTGAAAGTCACCTTCTCTCCTCTCTCCTCTTCCCTCACTGTTAACTTAATCGAATCATGTTTAGTTTTACTTTGATTAATTTGGTTCAGTTTTAGTTTTAGTTTGTTATATATTTTCAGTTTATTCTCAGGGTTTACATTTGTTCCCCTAATTTCTCTCAATTATGTTGGACTTTCTGTTGCTTTTTTGCCCTGCTTTTGCTTTCTTTTGTCTGTCAAAGCCAATTTTAAACTGTTTTAAAAGATGCTACGTAAATGAGGTGACTATTCTATTATTACTATTATTATTATTATAAACTATTTCTCTCTGTCTCTTTGTCCCCAGTACTTCATCTACTGCTGTATACTGGGACTGGTATCGTGCTCAGTGTTCCTGAGGATCAACTACGAGCTGAAGATGGTGGTTATGCTGGTTGCCGTGGTGATCTACAACATCATCATCCTCCAGACGCACGCCACCCTGCTGGATGGATTCAGCAAAGCGCTGTACACCACCGACACACTTGATAGGTACCTGTGAGCTGCACACACCCACACACACACCCACACACACACCCACACACACACACACACACGTCTAATCTTGATAAAAGTCAAAAGCAGGGTAGGCAGCATATTTTTGGTATCATCAGACAAGAATTCAATAATACAGAGTATTCAGCTACAGAGGCCCATGTTGCCTCAAGACAGAGAGGAAAGCCAAATATGTGCAAATTCTAGCGTATTTATGTCAGAAAACGTACAATATGCTGAAAGGTTATTATTGACTTCATGTGCAATAATACCATTTCTGCTAGCATCAATTGAGCGAGCCTTATTCAAATATGAGAAATGAGGCCGGACCCCGGTCTAAAAGGAGCAAAGTGAGGTTCAAATATCCCACATGACTGTGGATCAAGTGTAGCCCCCCCCCCCCCCCCCCGGAGAGGAGGCTGATGAGAGGCGGAATGAGGCGCAGCGGTTAATGTGTACGGGGCTGAATAGATGCTGAATAGATGCTGACAGCTGGAGTCTCACCGCTGAAGATTCTTTTTTTGCCGGGAATGTTTTGAAGCAGCGGGAGACACGGCGAAGAAATACTTTTCTTTTCACTTTTCCCACCTTGGCTTCACCAGCGTGAACAGTGTTCTGCTGCTCGCCAAAGCAGTGGGGGATATAAATAGAATGGTTCCAAATAAAAAGCAAAGACCAGGACTGCCTGATTAATTCAATTTTGTGTCACAACAAGCAGCAATGCAGAGACATGCTGGCTTTGCATTATGTTGTCAAAGTATGACGTTTCATTTCATTTGGAATTCATTTATTTGTATTTTTAGACACGGGATGATTACAAAACAAAGAAAGATCCCGTTTTAATTAAAAGTTGGAGAAACTTTACTTTTAATTCAATTCATATTGTAATAGTTGATAATTACATTCTCTCACTTTGTGTAGACCAGGAGTTCTGAAGGATCTCAAGACGATGGGCTCTGTGTCTCTTTTCATCTTCTTCGTCACTCTTCTGGTGTTGGCCCGGCAGGTTGGTGGTTTTCTTCGGATCTTCTCTTCAATACAACAGTTCCCAGAATACTGGGTCCAGCCGAATGAACCTTTGTATTTGCTTAATAAATAAGTCAGTTAATAATTGTGCATTTTCGCCGTTCTGTGAGAACTGTGATCATTTCACCCCACAGCTCGCTGGGGCTTCTTCTTCTTCTTCTTCTTCTCCCGCCGCTTATCGCAACACTTCAAAGTCAGCGGCTGTCACGCCATGCGGAAAATGTATTTTTGATGAATGACAGCGGTCAGGGTCTCAATCTCAAACACGTTGCTTTTCCTGATGGTGCTTCACTTTAAAAAGCCAACCTGTCTTGCACCACTTAACGGGTGTGATGTGTCTGCAAAGCGAACCAGGGCAGCGACTCTTCCCCAATGCAGTCCAACCCAAAACCAGCGCCTCCCTCTCCCTCCACACACAGTGTGTCCCTCTCAATCCGCTGCTGTCACAGAATGTTACTGCGCTTAATATTTCCGCACGAGGAGACAATCTTTCACCAGATGGATTTAAATGGCCTCCACTGGTTGGTGCAGACGGTCCGCCAAACACCCCCCCCCCCCCCCCCCCCCCCCCCCGACCCCCTCCCCCTCAGCTGACACAAGTGCTGTGCAAGTTCTTTCTTATTTCGAGGGTACCATTGATCATCTCTGACCCAGAGACAGATGTTCTGGACAGAAAGAGCGTCCCCAGAGCTTCTGAACCCAGAACTGTGGCTCCTCTGAGTGCCTCGTTCCCGTTCTGGGTCACAGTCACCAGATGGGTTGGGGGGGAGAGGGGGGCCGGGGGGTTGTAAATTGGTGGAGTAAAATGATTTATCATTCATCCTCCAAATAATTCTGGAAACAGGTCAGAAGGTGTCAGAAGCGGCGTCCTAGGATGCCCTCTGCGCAGAAGTAAGTACATTAGTTTCCTGGGTGTGAGAAGGAATCCATTTTTAATGCGTTCACCTGCGATTAACTGATGGTGCGTTGGACGATCTCCGCCGTGCAGCCGCAGCGAGCCGCTCACTTTGGGCCCGTTTAGTCCGAGGGAGGGAAGCAGGTCGGGAGAGAGCGTAATTCATCCCTCAAGAACGGATGCGCGACGGAGCCGAGCTCATTTACAGGCTTGTTAGCTGCTTTTTTTTCCTTCTTCTTCTTCTTCTTCTTCTTCTTCTTCTAAACGGCCTACTTTCTCAACCCCCGGGAGGCGCGCACACACACACACACACACACACACACACGCCGGTTTCTGTATTCGTATTTCAAGCCCCGGGCCATCAAAGCCGAAGCGCAGGATCCCGGCGCCGAGCAGAACGAGCCCACATCTGTCCACATCCTTCTAAATTGGCACCACTTTGTCCTCGAGGGAGAAGCATTCAGGCCGCTAACTGCATCCATGCAACCCACCTGAATCCAACCCAAAAGATCCACCCCGTCCCTCAGACAGCTTTCAAATGTACACAGCATCATAATGAGGGTGTCTTCAGAGGGGGGAGGGGGGGGGGGGGCTTCTGAGCCGGATGGTTGGAAAAGTGCCTCAGGTATGAATAAACCAAACCCGAAAAAATAAAGATGTGGCGGTTAACTTTTATGCAAAGCAGTCTGAGTCATGGTCGCCTTTAGTGAGACGCTCCTTCGCCATGAATACCAAGCGAGCACTTTGGTTTGATTTTCTCTCGTACGGTATTGCATTTTGTGGGAAGTTATCAGAGCTTTTTAATGCAGAAGCTCTCACTCCTGTAGATGGAGGACGACTGAGTGGAAAAACCAAACAGAAATGACAGCTCCTCCTGTTTCTGTGTGTGCTGAAGCTTGGGAGCAGAGTGCTGTGTGTGTGTGAGAATGACACCGGTGTCTCTTTACTCTGTGTCCTCCTGTAACAGAATGAATATTACTGTAGGTTGGACTTCCTGTGGAGGGACAAGTTCAAGAGGGAGTGTGAGGAGATCGAAACCATGGAGAACCTCAACCGGGTCCTGCTGGAGAACGTTCTGCCCGCCCACGTCGCCGAACACTTCCTGGGACGCAACTGGAAGAATGAGGCGAGTCTGTTGCACTGCATTACTCGTGATTCACCTTCCAGTAAAAGGAACAAAAACATTGACATTCATTTTCGGATTTTCACGGCTTTTGTCAATGTAACACTTTTTTGAGTTAATTTGAACTCTTATATTTATAGTTATATACATATAGTTAATACTCATATTTAACAAGCTACAGGAGAGCAAAAAGGTATATTTCACAAACTGTTAATGCACGCATAAGCAAATACATCGAAAAGATCAGCATATTGATTGACATCGATATCACATACTGATGCTTTTATTTTCATCTACTTTCCCAGGATAATTTAATAAACTTTTTCTCTGTTTTTACTCCTCACGCTCTGCTGCTGTTGCATGCGGCCTCCTCCTTACTGCTGTAACTGGGTCTCCTTCCACTTAAATCTTAACTGGATCCAGTTCTGTCCATGTTGGGTTGGGTTCTCCCTACTACTGCGTTCTTACTCCCGTCCCTCCTTCAAAGCAACGCTGTTAGCATTTCGCAGCTTCCGGTGACCCTCTGAGATGATTACAGTTTTATTTGATCTATTTAAAGAGCTCACAGATCTTTCTCTTTCTGAAACACTGTTTGCCTTTAACTCCCGTCGGCGCTCGATCAATACAAGGCGCGTCTAGCTGAGGTCTCCCTCTCGCTCGTCCCCAGGACCTCTATCATCAGTCGTACGAGTCGGTGTGCGTGATGTTCGCCTCCATCCCAGACTTCAAGGAGTTCTACACCGAGTCCGACGTCAATAAGGAAGGGCTGGAGTGCCTGCGTCTCCTCAACGAGATCATAGCCGACTTTGATGAGGTAAACCCTCGCCCCTGCGCCGATCTTCATCCCGCTCCTCGCAGCGTTTGGCGCCACGTCCCGTACCTCCTTCTTGTGTCTCCAGCTGCTGTCCAAACCCAAGTTCAGCGGGGTGGAGAAGATCAAGACCATCGGTAGCACCTACATGGCTGCAACTGGGCTCAACGTGACGCCGGGACCAGAGTGCACACAGGCACGCTTCTACACACACACACACACACACACATCCCAGAAGAACTTTGACAGTGAAAGCGTGACACAGCGTGAAAGGCACGTTGAGTGCAGAGTGTTTTGCGGGTTTCCTCCAAACATTCGAGCACGATATTCGATACAAATCTGTTCAATGAACTAGTTTTTGATTTACTGTCACAAAGCTGGAAGAAGCTTCAGCCTCAGGGCCTTTTTTATTGCCGTGTGAATATATTTGTGTGGGTTGCACTTAATACGCGTTACACATCACCAATCAAGAGTCAGTGATTCACCAGTTCCTCCATTTACAAGCATCAGTGCAGTCAGTGGAAAGAAATGAGATTTGAACCCAAAAAGTTGTGCGCTAAAAGTTCACCCCCCCCCCCCCTAGTTACTGTTGCTATGCCTGTCGAGCTTTCCATAGGAAACAGTGGCAGATTTAAGTGTTGGGTTTTTGAGTTTTGTCGTATTTTTAGCTGTTAATTGCACACAGAAGCAGGTTTTCTCATTCCAGGCTAAAATGTCAGGAGTCATAGGCAAATGTATTAGATGGAGCTGACTAGCTCATTAATGCTAAATCAGGTTTATATAAAAAAAAAAAATGTACTGGGAATGGAAACACCGGTTAGATTTTTGCTTTTATCTTCATAATTCTAAAAAGCCATGTTTCACTTAAGCTTTTCATTAAGGGTCTTAAATTAGTTGATGATCCGACTCGTTGTCTATTATCCCGCACGTTACAAAAGCACTCACTGCAGCGATCAATCATTTGACACTCATCGCATCGACAGTTATTTCTGTTAATGTGACAATGACAGATCATTTAGCAGCTTTCACGCGTCGCCTCCCCCTCTTTGCAATCCCCCCCCAGGAACACGACAGACAGTACATGCACATCGGCACCATGGTGGAGTTCGCCTTCGCGCTGGTGGGGAAGCTCGACGTCATCAACAAACACTCCTTCAACGAATTCAGACTCAGAATCGGTGAGAACGCGATCTTCTCAGGCGTTACTTTTCTCTCTGAAAGAAGAATTTGCATTTTTTTTTTGTTGGGGGGGGGGTGTTTGTTGATAGGTATAAACCACGGGCCGGTGATAGCGGGAGTCATCGGGGCCCAGAAACCTCAGTATGACATCTGGGGAAACAGTGTGAACGTGGCCAGTAGGATGGAGACCACGGGGCTCCTGGGGAAAATACAGGTGGGAAGTCTCGCAAAAATTTGGGCGCGTGTCATCTGGCGAGGCTCGGGAACGCCCTCATCCAGTCCTGTCTCTCTCTCTCTCTCTCTCCCTCCCTCCCCCTCTGCGCTCAGGTGACGGAGGAGACGAGTCGCATCCTGTCCACGCTGGGCTACATGTGTTCCTGCCGCGGCATCATCAACGTGAAGGGCAAAGGAGAGCTGAAGACCTACTTTGTTCACACGGAGATGACCCGGTCTCTGTCGCAGGGGGCCGTGATGCCCTGAAGGGGACCCGCAAGTGACCGCACAGACTCCACAACGCGACCCGTCGCGCTCCGCAACAACAACAACAACAACAAAAAACTAAAACCCCATTACCAGCAGCGCGGCAGAACACCGGGTTCTGCCCTCGGCAACGCCGCCGCAGGGCCTTCGGCGCTGGGTGGGTTCCACACCTCGAGCGCGACCAGGACCTTTTGCCTCTTCACCGTCTAAAGGAGTGCCTGACCCAAGAGAGGGATGCCTCATGAGTGCAGCTCTCCAGCTACTGACCCATTCCAGTGTTTTGCAGTGATTCAAAGCCTTATACCTGAGCCGTGTTAATATATATATATATATATATATATATATACATACACGCATAAATGTATGTATATAATATAGGATATATACCTTTGCCTGGTTGGCACCGTTTTGTTTCAGATGGATGTTACAGTAGTTTCTTGTCTTTTAGAGCAGTTGACGCCAACAAAGAGTAGTTTGCCAAAAACCTGTGAATTGTATTTATCGCTTCGGTGCTGCGTTTGTGTCCCACTGAAGACACGTTGGACTCCAGATTCAAGAAGAAAGTAGACTTTTTTTTTCCTATTTAATTTTTTTATAATTCCATCTGGAACCGAACAAACAGAAATGCGTGTAACTGTCCACTGCTATCCTTTTGGTATTCATTAAACATTTGTACATAAATCGACGTCCTCTGTCTTTGTATGCTTTTTTTTCTGCTTGCTAGACAATCACAGGATGTGCTCACAATGCAAGTGCTTTATTTTGGCAACTTCATCCGTAGCCAGAACGCGTTATGCCAAGAGCTGTTTAGCTTAGCTTAGCTTAGCACAAATAGCTAGCCTGAAAGCGGCATATTTCCTTCTCTTTGTTTATTCTTTGTTTTTGTACAGATTGAACTAACATTAGATAACATGTTATGAAGTGTTTCAAGTGCTGCTTAGCAGATTTTCTTAAAAACAGAACCAGGCTAACAGTGTCCTGCCTTTATGCTAAACGAAGCCAATTTGCTGCCATCTACATCTTCACATTCCATGGCCAGATGTGAGAGTCATCGGCTCCACCATAAAAAGAATTCCTCAAAATGTCAAACTATTCCTTAAATACATGACCATTTGTAACTATCACATTCACCAATACACCCACTAGCATACACATACCAAATGTCACTATTTGTGCACATTTTTCCCATGATTACTATAGATTTTCTTTTCTTTTCTCAAATATGAAGCATACAATGATTTGTTTTGCCGACATGGAGTAATGATCAAAGGCTGTGCAGGTGAAACCCACTGTGATCATGCAATGAGCTGAATGTATTACAGGGCTGTGCAGAAATCTCTCAATCTGCTGATTGAGGTGTGAAACCATTCTTTTATTAAGGCTTTCATGACCACGCGCCAATTTAAGCAACATTTACATTTTAGCCTTTTTTTCCTCTACTCTTCCTCCTTTTGAAACCGACACCTTCTGTATTAGCTCCCAATCCTCTTAAATAAACACTGCAGTTCTAACACCAAACAGATTCAAATACTGTACTCATTTCCAAGAATAAATAGTCTATTTCTGCCACAGTACAAAGGCAGAAGAAAATGAGAGCTGTCTGTGCTCCTATTGTGTAGGAGGTTGGTCTCAGTCATGTGGGTTCAGGATTAATTGTGGAAAAAAATCCAAGAACTTGCAAATCAAAGAGGTTGGTGATGCTCAAAGGAACTGTATTTATGAAGAAAGGACCGAAAGCATGAGAGAAAATCTGGTGGAAATGCAATTTAAGGTGGGATGCTGTAGGCATGGGAATGATTGTGGGTCTGGTTGAAGCAATTTCTTGTCTAGTCTCTGAGAGTTAATCTTATCCCCTGCTTCGGTAGTGAAAGGTTTTCTCAAAAGAGAAATCCTGTCTGTTTTAGAAATCACATTATTCCTGTCAGCGAGAACATTCGGTCTCTTAATACAAGCAGCTATTAGAGTGGAGTCAGAAATTGGAAAACGTAGTCTGATCTTTGATATCGTGTGCAAAAGCAAAATGCAATAACTGGAATACATTTTTGGGAATTTATGGTGTGCCTGCACCATCTGAACTTTAAATTAGGCTCATAGTGATGGAGTGATTTCAGCCTCAAACTAGAATGTCCAGCATGGGCTACCTGGAAAAGGTCACGTCTTTGTATTTTCAGTCATTTGTTTGACGGATCACATTTTCCCTAAACTAGCATTTTTCCTTGCTTATAATCACCATACGATAGACAGTAGATCACATAAACCTAATCAAATGCTGGTTGAAATGTTCGAATGGACCCATTAACAAAACGTTAATCTAGTATAAACTATAACACTGGTTTATTATTAAGATCAAACGCCTCATGCTTTCAAGTCGGGGGCCACTGATCCGAATCCTTCTTCCACATTCCAGAGGATGCCGTTTTTCCTGAAGAATTCTGCGTTTATGTGAGCCACGCGTGCATACTGCCGGCCTGTTTGCCACAGCGCGGGAACGGGACGCCGGCCGTGTTCTGCAGAGGAGCACACCGGTACAGCTCTTGACTTCTCCTGTGGTTGAGAGAGATGGGATAAATATTCAAAACAGTTAAATTAAGGGGGGTGGGAGGGGAGGGAGGGCTTGTGATCAATAAAGCCATTAAAATGCCACAGCATGCTTGCTTTGCCTTTTGAATTACAATTTTAAAAAGTCCCACATATATTTATGTCCAATATCACTTTGGTTTAAATTGCAAATCTGCCTTTAATATTTTTAGTGCTGAAATGGGAGCCGGGTAAATGTGCAGTTAAAAATCAGTAAACGTGCTCATACAGTTGCCGCAATTATTCATTTTCCGCCCCCGGAAAACTAAGAGGTGTTGGTGTTGGTTCACTGAACAGCTTCAGGTGGTGTATTTCTATGAATTCACTGACCTCGCTTCTGTTCTGATGCATTTCACTGGTAAAAATTCTGGATACCGGCGTAATAAGGCATGATTTTTATGAAGCCATAATCAGTGCAGTTGAAGAGGACACACTTGCACTGAGGTGGGAAGATGGTTATCACTCCACCTAACCCTTCACTTTGCCTCTTTATTGCCAATAAGATGCGATATTGGCTGAAGCAAAAATGGCTTAAACAAATGAAGCTATTTAGCCTTAATGGCCTATAAAAACGGATGCGCGTGTTGCTCAGTTTGACCCAGAGAGCCTCAGTTTGATCATTTTCCCCACGTTCTTCAACAGTGGGCCTCTCTGACTTCCGGCAGGTCGGACTAACCATCTGCAGAACAGACAGTAAGTAATTTAGCGGGATCTGTCACGAGTGCACGGGAGCCAGCCACTCGACTCGCTGTAATTAAAAGCTCAGCAGTGCGTGTGTGTGACGGAAAGGAAAGCACAGGTCACGGTAGTTACCAGATGTTTTTGTGGCCCGCGGTTTTGAAGCCTTGACTTTTGGCATATTGGCCCGGCCCAGTTGTTGCCTTTCGATGCCTTTACCTCCCCAAAGCGAGGAGGAAAAGGCATCGATGGGCGTGGATAAGGCAGGGATAAGGTGAGACGTGACATGTGGCTGCAGAAGGACTCGGGGGAGTCTCGATGTAGATCTGTGTGTCGTCAGCATAACAGTGGGAGGACATTTTTCCATGTTTACTGATGACACGACCGAGGGGGAGCATGCAAATTACGAAGAGGACGGGGCCGAGGACCAACCCTTGCCTTCACGTACTCTTACATAGACTGCTGTCAAATCTGAATGTCTTGCCATCTGTGACAAGCTCACATTTTCATGAAAACATTCCAAAAGCCATATTGCCAATTTTCTGTTTGCATTAACAAGCTTCGGGAAACACCAGGAGTGTTATGAGCTGAGTAAATGCCGGTTTGTGTGCCAAGTGTGTAGGTGGTCAGTGCTATGAGGCGATGTTCCCGTACGTCATTGCTGAACTGTAATTTACGAGTTTAAAACTTCACCTAAGAAGTGGTTTAACATCATGTCTTACAGTTTCTATTTCTGCTATATTCCCAATTGCAAAATATAGCAGATTTTTCATTTTCTATATATAGAAATGTTTTATTGTATGCTATTAAGATAACTATTCAGTGCTATTTAGCATATTTTTTTAAGATTATAAATTAGATTTTTTTCCTTACAAATTGTAACCATTACTGTAATAAAATAAATAATATGAGAGTGAAACCAATTCATAATAAACTTCAGCTATGATGAAGAATTATTTTGCAGCAATAACGGTGGTTATAAAACCCAGGACCGAGTTTGAATGACCAAATAATCTATTTATTCATATAATGGCAGATCCATGATTTCTTGACAAACCAAATAAGCAAATATATATAGAAACTTCTATATTTCCCACAAAGTCTAATATCTTGCTGAGGCTCCTCTAAACACACTTGTCGGATTCATTTAACTCAAGTTTGACCTCATCCGAAAGCTGTGAGACTTTAAATGAGATGTTTAGGAACTAAAATAACAACTAAATTGTGTCCATTACCTCCTCGTTTATGTCCAGTCCTCTTCCCTTGAAGTGTCTCCTATCGTCTCGGTGCAGTCTCATATCGTAACCTTCCGCCTGGTGGAACACTCGGTCGTACGTGGAGACCTCTGGGACCTATAGACAGAGGGATGGAGGTCGAGGAGGAGGAGGGGGTTGTGCCACTTTGCAGGAAGAGCAGGAGGTGGTGATGAAACCGAAAGCACCGATAATAAAAAAAAAACAGTGCAACAAATTATATAATAATTATATTATTATCTTAATATTTTTTACTTCATTATATTTCCTAATAAAGCACCAAGATTAGTTATTCTTGTCTGGGTTCTAATGCAAGCGAAGAGAAGTTGTTAATGGGTTACATATTGATATTATTCTGTAGGTTCTGTGGATTTATCATGGAAGGTAAACGTATAGAGAGCATCCCCTGATCAGTGCTCGGCACCAACTTTTAAAAGTGGTTGCCAGGCAACCACGCAACAAGGCATTAGCTATCGATTGCTGAAACTGTAAATTTGGTTGGCAGTTTTCAGACCAAAACACTGCCGTAATACGTGAGAAAAAAAATACGCCGACTTTTTGTTGTTACATTTGAAATTTGTTTTTTTATTGGAGCTGTTTGTACCTATTGTTTGATTGATCGTATAACTGAAATTGTTAAAGTGACGTAACAGTGATTTGAGATATCTACCCTTCCCAAGATCCGTATATATAAATTAAAGTTAGCTCAACAGAAAATTTGTTATGATCCCTGTTAGGCAAAACTTTTTTTCTAAATATTTAAAAATGAACAAGCACAAAATCTAAAAAATAAATGGCTAGCTAAGCGCTAGCAGTGAGGTTAGCACGCGGGCCACATTACCGTTGGTTTTGTGTTGAAGTACGACATGTGTTTGGGGTCCTTCCGTCGCGGCGGGATGTAACTGAACGCGGACAAGGTGGAAAGCGGTTTGGTTTGAGCCTCGAGCGAAGCGTCCATCGTGTTCGGCTTGAAACTCCTCGCGAAAAGTAAAAGAAAAACTCAGAAACCGGAATCCTCAGCTTGACGACGCCGTTGTCTGTGGTTGCTAGGAGACTGACTTTGACGTGCTGCCTTCACGTGCTCTTTTTTTAAATCTGGAGTTTAGACTTTTAAAGTGTTAAATGTGAACTTCGTGAAACTAAGTTGTTATTTGTATGCTATATGTTTACGTCGTTATAAAGCTATGAAAGATGTTGTATCCTCTGATAACATTTCTGTAGGAGATTTTTCTGAGAATAATCTAATTAAAACGGGTTTATCTGAACGCCACGGACCTAATGGGAAACTTCCCTTTCATTGCAGGAAAGGGAAGTTCACAAAGTATCATTGAGTCAATTGTTGCACTAACTTCCCTTTCACCATCACTTATATATGAAGCTACTATTTTTTTCACTTTGTAAGATCATTTTTTCATTTTATATGTTCATAAACCAATTGCCTTACACCAAAAGTATATATTACTTAATATAAAGACAATCTGGCATTAGGAGGTGTACAGCTATTTAAGCAGATGTATCTACAGGTATGGACGTATGACCAAAGTTCTTGACCTGACCCAACCATTTCAGTTTTATAATATGTTTCCATGTCATTCTCTGTTAGCCAATACAGTTTGGAATCGTTGAGAGTCGACAATGGACTTAAATAAAGTCCTTTATGCTTCTAACCTTTGCCCATTCAAGGTCCTTCAAATGTTTCTCACAGAACCTGCTGGGTAAAGGCCATTAAACGCCATGCTTTTGTATCGAGTCTGGTTCTTTCGCAGCATGTAAAGTACTTAACTCCCCCAGCAGAATACATTTTATTAGACTTGATGGAATATCTAGCAGTGTGGAATATGTAATTCAGTTATGGCTGATGAAAAGTCCCATTTCCTCAGGATTTAGATAAACTATAAATGGGCTAACACGCCAGTGCCTCTGCAGAATGGAAAGATACCGATGGTGCACCTGAGGTTATTTCTAGTAAATTGAGAAAGTAGCTCCAAAACAACTTCTGTATAACCAGAACTTTCAATCAATAATGTTGCGGGGATCCTTGAATTTGACAGTTTTACATTTTAGAAAATGTTCTCATTTACTTTCTTCCTAGATGGGTGAATTTTAAATATAACAACTTACTGTTACCGTAGCTTGGTACAATGGAAGAAAAGTTTACCAGTCTGAAAGTCCCTTCTATTAGGAGTTATGTGCAGAACCTTTTTTCTGTGTGATCAAAATAATCCGTTTCTGATTGTAGCTTCATATCTAACAACAAGACACAAGGGTATAGTACGGTCTTCTCATCAATTTCTCTGGTGATTTCAATTATATTTTGGACTGTGTCTTTTGATAAAAATAAGATCATGAGATAAATAAAAAAGGGAAATAATTGTGTAATAGTTTTATTTCGTAAAACACCAAAAAACATTTGAATCCATCACTTCACAACGTGAGTGAGTGTGTGTTTATGACATAGAGGAACTTTGTTCACAAGGGGTCCCACTTGACCTCTTAGGGTACGCAAATGATATTCTTGTGTGTATGTGTGTGTGTGTGTGTGTCAGCAAGTCCCACCTGCTGTTATTGTTCTACCCTTCTACGTACTTATGAGACAGCGGCAAGAGGTGGCCGCGGAGAGGAGACCACTCACTGTGCCAGATCCGAAAACACACACACACAAACACACACAGAAAGAGCCACAAAAGAGTGCAAAGAAGCAGAGATGTTGATGAAACTGCTTCAGTAGTTCAAGAGGTTTTTCAACATCAGTGACGGGATCAGAAGGGATGTGATAGAGAGAGAGAGAGACACAGACAGAGTGAGGGAGATGTGACACGATGCCCACCTGCTTTCATTCATTTCAGAGGTGGTCTCGGAGCACAGGAGTAATTACTGCTGACATTTCAGAGGGAAATATTGCGATCTGGAATCACTGCGGTGATGAAACCACCTGAAGTTTTTCAACGATGCGGCGTTATTAAAGTAATGGAAGCAATGCTACGGACCCTCTTTCTCATCCAAATATATCTTCTTCCGCTGCCTCAGACAATGTTTCATTGAAGTGGAATTAAATGTCTTCTTCATAACATTCTTTATAGAACTGAATATTTTCAGAGCTAGACGTTTTCATTAGAATAAAGCCGAGCAGCTTCAACTCTACTTGTTTATCTGACGGCGACAGAGCCTGTTTATCAGTAGCTACAGAAACACAAAATGTAAGCATGCCGCATTTTGCACAAATTTTAGTTTACATCTGTGATATGAAACAAATATACAAAACCCACGTAATGAGGATCGCTCGTTCAAAGATCCGTGAACACAACCGAACCAGCTGACCCGGACAACATGATATTAAGATTATAACTTTTCAACAGGTGTCATTAAAGAGGACAATATTAAGGAGCAAGACATTATTGTGAAAAGGAACCAATTTGACCAATAAACTTCATCAAGGTGATGACAGGCCCCGAATATTCAATGGGTCAAAAAACTACTAAACGCTAATACATTGAGAGGAGAACCTCGCCCATGGGCCGAAGACATTCATCTCATTTATTCACGACCAAACACCACTGCGATTGTCCCTCTGAGGAGGACAGCCAGTCCATCACTGGTATCAGCCTCCCACCTGCTGGACATGACAGGAAACACATGAGCCACCACCACGAGGGAAAGAAAAGCCATATGAATAATTACCTCACATGTGCAAATATGCAACAACAATAACAAAAAACAGTAAGAATGATGATCAGACAAAAAAAATGGTGTAATTGCTTTCAATCTGAAATATGACTCATTCTTCCTTTTACACAATCTGAATTGATTAGCATTAAAACCCAGCGTTTCATTTCCAGAGGCATTGCAGCTTACTGTGGATAATGTCCCAAGAAAACATTTACTTGACAATTCAATTAATGGAAGTTATTTTACGGGCATGTTAATACAACTTTATTCCAATTTATTATTTTGTGTTACACTGACAATTTAATCTAATATTTAGTCCAACCCTCATTAAAGTGCAGCGCGTGAATGCAGCGTGAGCCCAATCCTGACTGTTCATCAACAAGATGACATCTTTTATAATAAGAGTGGAATTCAATAACATCTCATCTGACATTCAAACAGTTTTTGGAAGTTTTTTTTTTTACCTAAGCAGACGCATCAGTCCCATCGTGAACCAGCAGATGGCACCAGCGACACAGCCCAGGTGACCGAAGGCAGAGAGAAGAGGCCCATGACAGAAGCGGCTGACCTTTTTCTATCTGGATTGTACTTTAGGAGTCTCTCCCTGAAGCATGAGTAACGAGCAACGAGATTTCAGTAAGCCACATGAATCACAGTCTGTTGAAATACACTAAAAATTGTGTGTCTGCCCCCCAAACGGTGTGTAACACAATCATCACAACTGACACCCTGCAGGCGACTTATTCTCGTCCATGTGTGTGGGTTTTTCTGCACATGACCGCTGTCACACACGTTTCTCGGTGACCCGACGTCTGCTCGTTTCCGAAAGCTGACGGAGATCCACCGAGCGGTGACCCGGCCCCTCCCGCTACTACACCTCCACCCCCCACCCCCCTCCCACTCCCGCCCCCCTACGTCTCCTCCGCGCTACGGTTACGCTCCCCTCGGCTCCACTCCGAGGAGGAACCCGGTGCCCCCGGCTGATCGGTTCCAGTTACGTTACCCCCCCCCCTCCACCCCCCCAAGATGGATGTCCGCAGATGGCTCCGCTAGCGTCCACGAGTCACCGTAGCCGTCCGTGGGTCTTCAGCGACGTTTTCGTCGGGACGGAAGTGTTTTCCTGCCACCTTCTTGTCGTTTTTTTCGGGGGGGGATCTACTTGGGAGTAGCTGAGCTCCCGGGTTCGGGTTGTGGCAGCCATGAGCTCCGGGGAAGGAGCGGAGGAGACGACGAAGGACGCTGGCGACATAACGGCGTTCTTCAAAAGCGGTAAGCCGAATAATGAGCCGGGAGAGGTGGGGCCGGGCGCCGCGGAGAGCTGCTCCCCTTTAGGTCCAGACATTGTTCCCGAATGTGTTGACTGTTTTTTTTTTTTTTTTTTTTGGAGGGGGGGGGGGGGGCGCGTTTACATTGAATGATAGGGAGGTCTTCAGCTCACGGGCGACATAGGTGTTGTTATAAACAATGTGTACAACAATTAGAAAAGCCGAATACAGTCACGGACATATCTAAACATGGTTTATTCAACGTTAATAATGCGTTTCACCAAGTAAACGGTCGGATAGCCCAACCGGACTGTGTAGCCAGGCAACGTTAGCTAAGTCGCTATTAGCCCGAGTTCCATCGTCGGACACTCCGCTATATTTGTCACAACATGGTAGCTTTTGCTTTACTTTTCTCCAAAATACATTTCTATGGGTTTTTTTTTGTTACTGCTTCACGGCGCTACCGAAACACTCGCTTCTTGTTGTCCTGATGGTGTGAGGTGTAAGTTTGACCCAGTAACGTTAAACGTTTGGAGAAAACATGGCAAATGTATGTTTGTCGCTCCACCTAAAGCCTAAAGATTTGGAATCAGCGCAACTGTTTATGAAAGAAATAGACAACTAAGATTGTATGGATGATTGACCTTTGTTTAAATAAAGGGGAGAGACTGGGCTTTACTTGGATCAAAAGAAGAAGCAGGTCACGGTCTGTCCGATAATGCACTGGCGTTTCAACAAATAGTCCCAACATTAGCTTCGAGTGTTAGCCTGCTGGCTAGTGAATACTGAATTGGCTTTGGTGGATCCTGTCCTGGTTAGCTAAGAAATGCTAGCTAGTTTAGCGTCGCTAGCCTGCCAGTTGCCCAAGCTCGCGTCTGTCTAAACAACTTATTTGTGTGTGAATTACAAACACAGACAAAGTCTTGAATTCTTTTTTCCCGTTAGCTTATTATTCTTTTTGCTTTACGTTCTGTGCTGTCAAAATAGCGCGACCGTGGCAGCTATGTAAACAATACATGGCGTGGCACACATAGCCTGGGTGTGCACTGTGCAGGCTAAGCTAGCCGTGCAACATAGCTATCAAGGCCAAAAGGCTGCCTTTTATCAATAACCCGGTTTGCTGTTTGTGATTAGCCCGCAGAATGGGGTGGACACTGATTTTACACGTGGAATCTTGCTTTTGCACATCGTTACATGTCGCACACTCGCATGCACAGATTGCTAACATTAGCCCAGTAGGCTAATTAACCAGTAAGGACTGCTACGTGAAGTCCTGACAGAGGCCTACAGACATTTCCTGGGCTGCAACAATGGCTCATAAAATGTGAATTCCAGGGGTCCGAGCAGAGATTCAGAGGGTCTTAAAAATGTCTTGTTAATCCAGCCAGCTGTATGTGCATAATGAACACGTATGTACGGATGTCATATTTTCTATTCGTTTCTGTGCCCCGATTCAGTATAACAATCGAGACCGTCCGTGCAAAGATTGACAATATAACGTTATATGTTGTAATTGAAGTTTCCTGGGATACAGTTGAATGTAACGGGGATCCATGGGGTGAATGCCCGTTCATGAGCTCATGGATGAATGTGCCAGATAACCCTCTAGCCGTGTTCAGTGACTGCGAGTAGTAAATTAGATCAAGTGCCTGATGTCATTTCTGCCAGTGTCATCATCTAACTCCCGTCTAGCTTACCGTTTAAATCTATTATATATATTTTTTTTAAAAGTGTAGCGTATGAACGGTGGTGGTTGTTCCCTAGCAGTGAAATATCTGTAAGCCATTCTAAAACAGGAAATTGTGGCATATTAGATAAAATGACAAACGGAGAATGGTGGTGCACTGCGTGTACTGTTCATGTCCCAAATCACTGTCTTGTCTTAGGCGCTGTCATGTGTAGGACCTTTGTGGTGGAAGTGATGTTTTGTTCAGTTGGAGGGGTGTAAACAAGGGGGAGAAAGCAGAGTATTGACATTCAGCCTCTGGCTCCTGTGGTTTTGTGTTTAGCAAGATAATAAGCCCAAGAGGGACGTTCAGTATTTTTATTGAGCTGATTCGATGGCTTCCTTTTCAGGGTTGTAACTCACTTACAAACACACTTTGTATGTTTTGTTGATGGAGAACAGCTGCAGCCATTCGGTCTCATTTTTAATCAAATCTGTTGCTAATTAGTTGTAATTAAAATGTTTAGATATGCTGTGTTTCTTATAACTACAAGGCCATCTGCAGAAGTCTTGGATTGCAAGTTTAGAATAGTTGTTTTTTTAACCAAAAAATATACTATAAATCTCCGTTTAAGAGAATCATTGACATAAATAATGATTTGCCGTTGCACATACATTTCTGTCGTGTTAGTGGGGCTACGGCCAAAAACACATCTTTGTCTCTTTTTAACAAAAGCACATGAAGGATCATGAATGAACATTTCATGCTAATATCTGCCGCCGGCAAATAAATCATATGAATATTTGAACAATAATTGTCAAATAAGCGCCAGGCCAATCTGTGTGTGACACATCCTCTTGATCGCCATAGCGATGGGCAGAGATGGATGTCGTGCCTCAATTCACTCGAAGCACAACACGCTTCTTACCCTAAGTACGACACTCGCCTAACCGTGTGGATGGTTTTTTTGGATCCACATTTTTGTCAACTTTGTTAACTAATTTGTCTGTTTGAAAGATATGGAAGTCGATTCAGTGATGTTCTACTCCTCCGAGCGAGTCTGGCATCAGTAGCGTGCCTATGCCACTGAGTGCAATACGGACAGCGATTGACAAGACCCCCCCCCCCCCCACTAAAAGGCCCGAGTGTAGAAGGTTAACCGATGGTTCCCCACCACAAGCTGGATGGAGGGCGCGAGTGTCACGTGAGAAACTTTTCCCCTTGTATATCTGTGAATCTTGTTTTGACATGCACAGGTTTGAGTGTCTCGCCACAGGCAATGCCCCCCCCCCGCCCTCCGTCCTCCCCAGCTCCATTCTCCTCTTTTTCCAGCCATATGTATTTGGTCTCCTTTTCTTTACCATGTCCCCCCCCTTTGTTTTCTCCCCTACTCCCTGTCTGCTGTCTGTGTGTTCATTAGCCAACTCTTTCATTCTTGTTGCGTCGTGTTGGGCCTCATTGTTGGGCCTAATGCAAAATGACATCTAATAAAAAAAAATATCTTTTTAAATAGCGCTTCCCTCCGTCTCTCTCCCCTGTCTTCCAGACAGGAAATAATACCGAGGCCTCAGAGCTCTGAGACGGGGAGTTTTGTTGTGGCACGTTGTCAATCACCAGGTTTTTTTCCACACTAAACATATCTTTGACTCCAGCGGTGACTAAGAGGCAGATTTAGTGTTGATTTCATACCGTTGTTACTTGTCGGGCACTTGTTTGAAAAGGACACACTGCCGGGCCTTCATGAATGAACATTTAGAGGCTGCAACACGCCGTTCGTTCACAAGGTCGGTCTGTCCGTGCGTTTGAATGAGCATCGGTGTGTACGTGCGTTTGTGCAGGAAAGGGTAGTGATACAGGCGAGCAGTGGGGGGGGAAATCTGATCCAGAGCTTACATTTATGACTCAGGCCCATTCACCCAGGATGAGACACACACACACACACACTCAGAGGCTAATGGATATTGATCCAGGAGATGGAGACTGATTGAGGTCCCTCATTTAAGGTTTCCTCCAGGCTTAAAGCCGGCAAGTCAAACAGAGCCGAGGCGGAAGCCGGATGCTGTACAAAGCAGATTTCTCTCCTCTTCCCATGCTCCTGGGATGGAAGTAAACTACAGTGGTGCATCTTAAATCATTGCATACAAAACGTCTGAAGGTTGGGCGTGTTGTCACTTTTTTTCCTTTCTTGCCAACAGATTTGTTTTTTTTTGTTTTTTTTTGCTTGTTTACTGTGACAGGTTGTTCAGAACTTGTAATCACAGAGAAACAGCTGGTTCTACATCCTGACTTTCAGCGTTTAGTATAAACCACACCCCCAAAACACAGGATGCAACATTTCCCACAGTGCAACTTGACGGCACTCGATCGCGTCATCCGTTCTTGTTTGTTTCTGTCCCCTCAGATTCCGAGAAGATAGCTGCAGTACAAATCAGAGCAGTACCCTTTAACAGTAAATCACACCAAATCTTCTAGACCCCAGAAGTTTAATGATTTTGAATTTGGACTTGGCTGCTAAATATCTATGCGGGAGGCCATGTAACTATATATGTGTTGCGATGTAAATAGTCTCAAAATTCGGAGGAATTGAGGTATGAATTGCTGGAGAACCTGAAAAGTCAAATTACTTTAATCTCTAAAAATGTATCGAGCAGTTCTGCTTTCGCGATTGTCCACAATTTTTGGATACACCCAGATATATTCGACTGAGAGATATACGAGGATTCATCGATCTAATACTGCAAAGTGCTATTGGCTCAGGCGTTTTAGTTATCAGGCGGGTACCGAGAGGACCTCCATCGATAAATCCTCATTTCTTTTTTTGGCAACAGACGAGCAGAATTCACTTGCATAAAAGGTTCCCGCGCTCAGTAATCGGTGCATCAGAAAGACAAATTCTCGGGCTGAGTAATCAGGGTGACTGTTGTCGACAATCGGGCGTCATGTGGAGCGCCGTGCGAGTAGCTCTGTGCCAGGCAGCCGCCGTCGGGCCTGAATTTCCCTTTCACGTTTACCCACACGAGCGCTTCCTCTGATTCGCCTGTTTCCCGCTGTCTCCTCCACCTCGTCTTCTCCCTGTCTTTGTATTGTTAGGGTCACGGCATACTACATTTACACCCACAGCGAGCGACATTTGTACTTGCGCCCGCACACATACACACACACATGCTCGGCTGCAGCATATCGGGCACCTCACACACACACACACACACATCTATGCAACTGTACTTTTGTGCAATAGAGAAGAGTGAATACATTAAATGGAAGCCAGACGGAGGGAAAGATGATAGTTATGATGGTTTTTTTTAGCCTTTTATATAGCCAGGCAACTTCAATCAAGGGCAAATGGGTGGCTGGGTAAAAAGCTTTTGGAAAAAGGAGCTGGAGATTAAGCTAAAGCACGAGGATGAAAACACTACCAGAGCTGTCCCCTTTATTGTGGCATTAAAATGTGGTGTTTTAGTTCGAAAGGCATTCATCCATCAAACAAAGCACAAACACATGGTAACAAGATGAGCAGCGCAGCCTCGGCCACTTTCAGAACTTCTGTCATACCAGCAGAAATATGCTGAAATCATTGGCAGGTTGGTGAAGAATAAATAATTCAAACTGCTCTCATTTCCCATGAGTAGTTGTGTCAACACATAATCTTTCTCATCCGTAGTAACAGGTGCAGTTGCATTAATTTTTAAAGGCAGATTACCGCTAGCCGAGTTAAGCCCCGACCGCCAAAAAAATCCCCTGAGGTCAGTGCGAGTGGGAGGATCGTGTTCCTTCTCTTGTTCGAGTTATCATCTGTTGAAGGCCGCGGCAGTGCGATCAAAGTTGTTGTTAATCATTAGCATTCAAACACCGAGTTGCCGGTGTCTCTCGGTTCAATGAGAAGAGTGACACAGCAAGATCCGGATTGGTGCACGAAGCCCGTAGGACGCGCTTGATTCAAAACGACAGAAACCGCCCATTCGTAAAGCTTGGCGTCATTTTTGGAACCCGTCCTGCTCTCAGACCTCGACCAACGGCGCCATTCTCACACCGAGCATAGGGGAAACGAGGCAGCACCTATTTAAATCATTTCCCCTTTCACACAAGTGGCATCGTGGACATTCGTTTCTGACCCGAGCCTGAAGTCACGTTCACTCCTAGTGCCTGTGGTTCTGGCATCCATGACAGAAATACTGAAGATGCTTAATGCTCCGTGGAGACGAGGAGAGCGGCGGTCAGGTGATCGTTTTCTGTGGATTTAACACCACCTGTAATCCAGCTCAAACACAGCCACTCCCAATCCTCTGTAGCATGAAGGTATTGATGATGGCACTTTTAAATGCTACGCCATGCAGGACTTTTCTTGGAAAATATTTTGTTAGACAATTTCTGTGGTAAACTTGATGCAGAGCTGCTTTATTTTGCTTAACGCCTTTGTTGGTGATCTGCGTATCATTTCACAGGCTCGTGAGGACCGGTCATCCGGGCCAGGTTTACTTTGGCATTACGTTATATTTGTGTGTCCACAGTTTGGACTTCCCCCGCATACTTTTCATCATATTCTTTCTAAAGTTGTTGAATTGATGTAGTGCGGTGAGGCCAGAGGTGCATTTCTCATAGTCAAGCGGTAAAAGTGTCCTGAAACAACCCATCAGACAGCGTTTAAAGGAGGAGATATCACGACGTCTTAAAATGCAATGAACCCACCTGGAACGCAGACCCGCAGGCATCAGGAATGCCTCCATTCATCGATGCCTGGGAGAAATGGGGGATACAAATGCACGTTTTTAGGGACTGTCATGGTGGGTGATGTCAGCGTGGACTCGAGGGACAGAGCGACTGACCTTCACTTTACCCGGAGGTCAGATTCACTCAAATGGGAACATGAATGTTGCGTCTGAGAGTGAGTGAAGGTGTGTAGTTGTCAGCTCTAACGACATCAGGGGCAGGTTACGAGTGAGAGTTTATTGGATTACACATGCTGATGTAATCTCCTCGGCTGTGTTTATATTTGTAGGCGTTGAGGTAGAGCGCAAAAGAGAGAGGATTTTTACATATAACACACACACACACACAGGTCACAGCCTTTTGGAGCATTTGGGGGTTCAGTGAGACTCGGCCATCATATCATGCCCCTTTTGAACAAACTTTATGGGACTTCCATTGAGCTGGTTGGCATATTTTGGTACCTTTGCGCACTTAAAGTTAATCATCAATCCAAACACAATAAGAAAATAAGTAGACTTTTTGTGTGCGAGCTGCATTTTACATCCTGCTTTCATGTCCATCAAACAAGCCTGGGTTAGTAGTCGGTCACCACGGTAACCCAAGGTTGAACCTATTTTCACCAAAGCCCTTTGAGGTGAAACAGAGGTTTGATAATCAATGAAAGATTTCTTTGCTCTGCTTTTTTTTATTTCAAACTTTCAAACAAGAGGGAAGGATGGTTGTGGAATGAAATTGTGTGTTTTGTCTAAGTCTGTGCCGATTTATAATTTATTGCATGTGCACTTCAGCACGCATCACACAGCCAGCCTTTTGTCCCCGGGATCGAATTCTGATCCCAGCGTTTCTCACCAAAGACAAAATCCAGATGTTAGAGAGTGTTAGTGGATGTTTTTTTTTTTTTTTCCAGCGCTGAAAGGGGACTGGGGACGGGGGGTGGGGGGAGGGGGGGGCTCAATAAACCAGGTTAACAATCAGTGAGGCTTTATCGCTCACACAAACGGACACACACGATACGGACGAGATGAGACCAAAGGTCAGCCGATGGGCGCGAATGGGGACGACCCGCTTCCACCGCGTCTCTCCGTGGTGTTAACTTTCGTTAGTAATATTTTTTTGATGTGGGACAAGAGTTAATAATCTTAAGTTGTGGGCAATGAATAACATGATTCAGTACACACACAGTACGCACACGTACACACACACACACACACACACACCTCTGCATTTCTAAAAAGGAGCTTGTCCCACTTTTCCCTCTCGCTAATTTCTCTGCCGTGACAACTAATTGGCGTGAGCTCTGGGACGTTTCCCCCCCCCCCCCCCCCCCCTGCTTCTTACCTCTGTCTCCCCCGGAAACAAGCTGGAACGAGAGAGGGGGAAGAATCGAGGGGGAGTCTATTTAGCGCAGGTGGTGGAGAGAAACCCAATGTCAGAGGGAGAGACCTTTTTTAAAAAGCGAGAGGTGTAGATGTGTCGGGTCAGTACAACGATTGCATCAGCTTGCAATTGATTCGGATCAGCGTGAAAGATTTTTGCAAGACTGCACTGTGCTCCTATTTTGAGAGGAGCGAGAGAGAGAGAGCGAGGGAACCGACCAATCTAGGACGAGTCCTGAAAGACCATTGTGCTCCGTTTTCTTTGTGTCTCCGGTGCATTCAAAACTGCCAGCTCACCGCTGCCCTTCCCTTCACGCTCACTTTCTCTTTCGCTGCCCTCCACCGGCCGCTTTTCACCCACCGTCCCTCCCGCCCCGGTCACCGAGGGAAATGACCCGCTGTAAACACCCCAGTCGGGGAGGCGGGGAGGGGGGCTGGGGCGGGGGGGGCGGGGGGGGGGGGGGGGGGGCTTTGTGTGGCATTAAGCAAAAGGCTGCGCGCCGTGGAGGTCCTTCAGAGAGCGTTTATAGCTCTAAATCCTGAGCTTTGTCATCACTGCTGCACAATTCGACAGGGACACTCCTCTGAACCTGGGATCCCGGGTGCAGAGCACAAAACAACATGGCTGGGTGGAGACGTGTAAACGCACCATTTCATATTTTCATTGTTGGTTATGGATTTGTGATGCGTTATCTAACAACAACCAGCTGTGCATTTCCTGGTAGAAAGTACTTGGGTGCACACATAGTGATGTGTTTGATTTCATCATTGCAAGGTAGTTGACTTAAATGAATCCACTCGTGGTTACACGTTAAAGTTGCACCAATCGTTCATAAAGTAACCGGGAACCAAAATGCTGCCTTCTGTGATTGGTCACGCATGGTGGAAATGCACCCATTAGTGTCCATATTAAAATGGCCAGTTAGCATTATATATAATGGTTAATAGCGATGGGGAACTTAGATATTTTGCTCTTATCGGTTCTTTTTGAAAAACAGTTTTTCAGTCAACAGTCTTTCTTTAGCATCAATACGTAAACTTCCAAAATCTTTTAGATACAGTCGCAGCTAAACAATCAGCTAAGCGGTTAGCTTTCATTAATTAGACTACTCTCATTAACGATGGCATCGCTAGCGTTACTATCTCCGGAGATTTATGTTCTGCTGGTAAATCCTCCCTTACTTTTGAGGGTTTTATTGCATTTGAGACAGCGAGAGTTATGACCACCTACACAAGTAATACGCAGCCACACTTTTGATCTTTTTGTTCTCTCTGCCAGGATGTGTCGCGCAAAGACACACACACACACACACACACACACACACACACAGAGAGAGAGAGAGGCCTCACATGGAACAGTTTACTCCGAACCATATCAAAACGTTAGAACCGCGATCCTCGGTGCACTCACGCATCCCACATTTTTCAGAGGTTGTGACCATCCGATCACCTACTACACTGCTCTATATACCCCCCATCAGCTCCATGAGTGGACATCACACACACATTCCCACTATCACTATCTCAGCACCTGCGGTCCGATACCAGAACCAGATGAGCCGTCTCTTAGGTGCCCCCATGGCCCCATGACATTTAAATGCTAAACCCCCCCCCCTCCCACACCCAGCACTATCTACCTCTCCCAAGTCGCCTTTGACCGCAGGCTATTACTCATTGTTTTTGTGCCTCGCTCCTCGTTTGAGTCGGAGTGAGCCGGACAATAGGTATGTGTAAATGAAAGGGGGGGGGGGGGGGGTTTCCTTCCGTGCTCATGAGTCAACCGATGAGTGTTCCCGCCCGACAAGAGGGGAGAGGCGGGGGCCCCTCGGAGAGGGTGGTCTCGCGTTGACGTGGGCTCAGAGACAGAAGCGCCATGTCAGGACGAGAGGGAGCCGTGGTTTGAGGATACAGTCTGGCCAGTGTTCAACAGGGCTGAGGTCGAGGCGAGTTTACTGTATCTCCGTATAGCGTTTACATGTTTCGGTGTGACCGCGGGTTGGGGGATGGAGGGGGTGGAGGGGGTGGGGGGGGGGGCGCTTTGGAAGTTTTATGGGACTGTTGCATCTGTTTGCTTTTTCATATCCGCCGCAGCCGTTAGATGTGTGTCCGATCTGTTAACTCATTCCAGATAGCTTGGCTGGCGTTTCAGCGCTTGGCTTAACCTACTATGGTTGTAGCTCTCTCTCTGTGTGTGTGTGTGTGTATGTGTGTGTGTTGCATTAACACTGCTTCAACAGGCCACATCTCAGAGGAAAAGCCTCCCCTCAAAGCTGTCGATCTGTCTTTGCAACGTGTGTTGTGTCCTTTTTTGACTCCCAGCTCTGCCCCGGCGCCTCGTGTTTAGATTGTGATGGGACGGGGACGGGGAGGGGCCCGCTGCTGTAGACCACCGCTGTTAAAGCGCTGCACACTGCGGGAGAAGTGGACATCTTTGGCATTGCAAATATGTGGAGTATGTGGGTGTTTTGGTCTTTCTATTTCCTTCCTGGCTCCTCCGTTCCATTCCTTCTCTGTTTAGTTGTCTCTCAGGTACAAAGCTTTGGATTAAAATCCCTCAGACCTTAGTGCCGTGTACTATGTGTGCGTGAGCTTTGGCTCAGGAACACAGGACCCTGCAGCGACGTTGCTGACAGGTTTGTGTAGGGTGTAGTTTTATATGTTAGGTGCTGCTTTATGTTGCCACCAACTTAATATCCCTAAAACATAGCGGGTGATTACTATTATCACACAAGCGGCTATTAAGGAACGCAAGATGTCACAGAACAGAACTAACTTCCTCTCCCTGAAGAGCGAGGTCATGAAGGGCAAAGGTCATGGTCTGTTACATACTACCTCACAGGGCCCGGCCCGGCCCACACACACACACACACACCTCTGCTAGAGTTGAGTTTTGAGCAGGGCAGAACAGGTCTTAATTCGGAGCCTCTGTTTAATAATCCACCAGGTAAGCCCCGCCCTTCCTTGTGTCACTGCCTCAGCCTGAAGCCCCGCCCTAAAGACTTTCGATTGGTTCTGCTAAGCACCTTTTTTATTATTGGTTTAAAACCAGTTTTTCTAGCGAAACCATAGAGATTGTGTTGAGACAGGCTGGTGAGTCCATTGAGGTGGAAGACAGGATATTTCCTCTGTTGTGGAATTCAGTCTGAGTATTAAACATGGGCTTAAAATAGGTTTAAATTGTCAATTGAAGTAAATTAAAGCCAGATTGAATGCATATGGTGCTATTTCTTTTTAATTAAAAGGATTTTATCCCATCTATACATCTAATGTGAGCGAGATCCAACTGAAAACTAAGGAACAGGTTAGTTGCAATGTTGCTGAAACTAGAAATAATTATTTCAGTTCCTTGCACCTGGTTGAATAATAACTGGCTTACGATCGTGGTTCAGCGTTAATGGTGGAGGACTTCAACAACAGGAATGCAATCTCTCCGAAGAGTGTGCGGGGACGCTCTTGATCTGACTTGCTGGCATGTGGAGGACGCTAAATCGGTCACAACCGAGGCTCTGTGTTAGCGTCTGGAATGTCGTGTTTCACTTTGACCGTGTGCGTCGACCTGTGTCTCGGCGCACTTAAGGCGTGTGACGGGATATTTTGTGTTAAGAGGAAGGAAACGGCCCGAAATCTGTTTCCCCAAAGGAAGCACGTAATCCCTCATCACACGACCAGAATCGACCGTGTCATCGCAGTAGTGTTCTGCATTCTACACTTTAACACTCTCCGTGTTGTTAAATACTGTCGGGGTCGAACCCCCATCTACTCGCCGCCTGTGAGGCTAAAGGCGGAGGAGTCGAGCCTGAGTCAGAATGCGGTGTCACTGTGTCATCGTTTACACGCCGGCGCCACATGACCCCCCGATGCAGAGTCACGCATCCGGGCTAGTGGCCCGGATCAATGGGCCGACTGTCGGTGTCGGGCCGGGAGACGAGCAGGGCCTCGTGGTCACGAGATGTCTGGTAGACATGGTCCAGTGTTGGGAGGACATGGAGCAGATGGGTGGTTGGTGTAATAATGGTCGATGGAGACGGGCGGCAGCTCACTTTTCTCACGCCAGGGGAATTGAGTATGCTCATGTTTCTGAAAAAATAACTTTTGTTGGTTTGCTTCAGATGTCTCCGATGACTTTTTCTATAATGCAGAACAAACCCATGAGAGTTCTCTTTGTCCTCCAAAGCTTCCATTTTAGCTGTAAAGCCATTCGGTCTGTACAGCCTCTTCTCTTTAAAAGCCACAACAGCACTGACAGCGATGTCGACAGTGTGTGATGGTTTGTGGTTCGGAGTGAAATGCTACAACCATTGATTGATGGGTTGCCAAGACATTTGGTATAGACATTTATGCCCCCCCCCCCCCCAGGATGTAAAATAAGAACTTTGATGATCCCTGGACTGTTTATGTCATAAAATCAGCACACCAGAATTTTTCTTCTTCCAGATTGGTTAATGATGATGTGGTGTGATAGTGATTATAATACTCGCTAACTAATTATTAACTAATTAATGACATTTTTATCGCTCAGCCTGTTAAGCCGGACAAATTCTATCCCTGTAGCGCGGAAGTCATGCACGTTTTGGCATTTTAACAATGAAGTTGTACAAATGCAGCCTTTGTAAATATGAAGTCTTGTTCAAAAGTTGTGTCACAGAAATCCGGGAAAATGTTCTTATCAAATGACCATAATATGCTTGGTATTGGGGCTGCACGGTGTGGCCAAAAATCCATATCACAAAATTAAGAAATATTCTGACGGTATCTCGGTATATATTCATGTAGCAACAGAGTTACTTCTTGCTGTGAGCTGTACCCAGCATGCAGTTCGGCGGGGTCATTTTTATACTTTTTACAATTATTAGTGTTACAAGTTGTTTATGTGTCACAAGCTGTTGTGTTTTACCCTGTTAAAGAATGTTTGTTCAAGGTTATTCATTGTCGTTATAACCATGACTCAATCTCAACACACGACAAGGAGCTGCGACCGTTGCAGCTTCAGCGCAACACCGGTATGACCGATACGTGAAAAATTCATACCTTAGTTGGTATTACTGGAATTACCTCATAGCTGTCGTACTGACATAAAAACAATGAGATCACTTGCATTACTAAAGTAGAACACACAATGAAACCCACATGGCTGCTTCCCAACACCATGCTGGCATGCAGATATTAGCATTTAGCTCGAAGCACCACAGCGGTGGTGTGAGTGTCGAGTCATTTAGATGTAAAATACCCGTATTTTGGCCCGATGATACTTAAAGTCAGGCAACCGATTTCACGCCTGTTGAAAAGCTAAAATGTCATAACTGGTTTGTTGTGTGTTCTCTTCACTCCGCCGCTCCGTTTTTTGGTTAAATCGGCTCTACTTCTTTGTTGGTAATAAAAATTGTGTGTGTGTGTCCTACAGATGGCTCCCTCCCTAAAGAGCCCAAAGGAGACGTATCGAGCGAGATTGCAGGTAAAACCAACACGCACAAATCCAAAAACACAACACGCACTGATCCAACCCTTCACTGTGGATAGTTTTTGTGTGGATCGTTGATGAGTTTTTTTTCCCCATTACGGTAGAAATATGAAGACACGCACAAGATTAATGTTTCAGTGTTTCAGTGACACAGACAGGTCATTGTCAGTCATTTCTCACGTCGCCCCGGCTCTCTCCGTCTCCATTCCTCCCTCTCCCCCATCACACACCGGGTTTCCTGGCCTGTGATTGGCTGCCAGTGTCTTGCACCTCTGTCACTAGGTCTCTCCAGCAGGCTCCCCAGGAGGAGTTGAGATGGACGGTCTGTAGCTCTGTCTCTCCCCCCCCTCCCTCCCCCCCCCCCCCCTGACTTATTATTTTGTTATTTGGATTTTAGACCTCCAGTCGCTCCTCTATTATTGATTATTCCTTTGTTAGATTATTGACCTTTCTTTCCTCGGGTGCACTCGTTCTTCCCGTTGTGTTTACTTATGTAGGATTGACGGTCCAAAAGGTTCTAATGACAGTTCCCGCCTATAAGATCATATCTGCTTCTCAATATATTGTTTGCTGCTAATGTGACATTTTGAGGGGACACTTTCATGTCAGACATTATTACTCTCCTGTGCTTCAGTGGGAAGTTTTAATATTTTACAGTCTTTCTCATTTAAAATGGGGCACACTTTATCGGCTTTCAGTCGCTTTATTCTAAAACCCCCTCAGGTGTGTCAGGCTTTTAAAACAAAGGAGGGCAGTGAGTTGGCGGGTTGCTCCGGGGCCCGGGGCTTTCTTGGATCCATTGCTCCTGTCTGCGCGGCGCTGTGAGGGCGCCGTTCTGCTTAAGCTTCCCGGTCACTTCCTGGTTTTGGAGGGGGGGGGGGGGTTGGAGGGATAAAGCCATCTGTCCATCTGTTGGCCTCCTCAGCCACTGGTCTGACCGGGCCACTGACAAGTGGGTTCCGAGAGGAGGAAGGGGGAGGGAGCGGCGGTGCTGTTGCGTAATCATGTTAATGTCTTTGGACCTTGACAGATGTGCTGAAGCGGGCTTTGCGCCGAGGAACCGTGCATTTCGTCCCTGGCAGTTTGGTCCACATGCGGCACTTGCTATTGAATTGAGTTCGTGGGAACCTTCAGTAATCAATTTCATTCCACAGGCAGAAATGTAATCTTGCAACAGCCTCCACATGGCGTGTCCGTGCACATCGGGACAAGGCCTTGCTTTTGACAGTGAACTGCTGAGAACAAACCGACACTCTGCGTTGCACTGACCCAACAGAAGGGAGAGTGGAAAACTTTTAAAAAAAGAAAAACGGTTTTCCTGCTTCTATCACCGTAACACGAGATTTGCATTTACTGACCTCAGTTCGGTCTCATCACGGCTTGTCAGAATGACGTCGTGTGGCATCAAAAGCCCCGGACAAACGAGCTCTTGGCTCCAATAACAAGCCGTCTTTTCTCTCTCTCTCTCTCTCTCTCTCTCTCTCTTTACCCCCCCTATCCGCTCCTCCCCCGCTGCGTTTGGGGTCGCTGGGGTAACCCTGGCCTGTTTCTCACTCGTTTAGCCTACCCTGCTATTAGAGGTCTGGACGGGTGGAGGGAACTGACGGAGGCGGACGCAAAGGAAAGAGGGTGCGCTCTTTTGCCCAGGCCAGCGGTCGGATTTTTGGGGACAGAACGGGTAAAACGGGGAAGGACAAGACAACGTGCGGCGTGGAGGGGGACTGCTGAATCGCTCCCGCGTTCACTTCTGTGTGTCTAGATAATTATAGCTGGCTTTCATAGAGCGGCTTTTTAACGCAGCCTGGAATCCATACTTCCCTCAATACCTCTTCTACAAGAAGGACCCTCTTTGGTTCCCGCTGTCTGCCGTGGTTCAGACCAGACGGCTGGCCGGTCGAAGAGGCTGTGTGTTAAAGTGTCAAAATATGTCAGACTGACATCTCTAAACTGACTTAAGGACGTGTTTTAGTGCCTCACGAGGTACTGCAGTCTAAAGTTTCCCAAATTTCTATGCACGAGTCGCTGCAGATTGATAGTGACTCGGCACCAATGGCAGCCAGAAACATGGGTACATATTGCTCAATCCTCAGATAACAATAGGCCGTGACAAGGTGTTCTGACTGGTTGTGTGTCACACAGCCAGTGGCAGCTGGGTGAGACACGAGGTGCATTATAGCACAGCTGTGTTTGATCCCAACAGCCAATCAGATCACATCACCCCCCCCACCCCCTCTGGTCCCAGCGATGTCAACTTTTATTTGGCTGGCTTAACATTCCCGAAGGGTGCAGGAAAAGTCTCTTATTTTTTGCTCCCAGACAAATTTGCAGCTAGTTGTACTTTATTTCATCGGGCTTTTGTAAAACATCCAGTTTAGGGGTAATGGACATTTTGCTGAATGCCTCCACCCGGGCTGCGATTGTCCAGTCATGACGGAGTCACTTGGCTTGGGCTGCAGGGAGAGTCACTCTCAGCATTTAAAGAGTTTTAGATGGTTTATTCATTCCCTTACTCCAGGAGAAAAGAGAAGGGAACTTTATGTTTATGTGTGAGTCACAGTTTGATAACTGGATACTTACGGTAGCACCCAGCATTATTCCAAAGAGCACTTTATTTTATTTTGTGGGATATTCATAACCCACAAAAGAATGCATTATTTTTTACTCCCATGTGGACAGAGATATTGAAAATACCATATATTAAAGAAGAAGCTTAACATAGTTGGATATTAAATACATTACATTTTTCCTGCAGCTATAATGTGCATATTTAAGACCATTGTACACGGTTCTGTTTTAAAACCAGTCCGTTGGAACATTAAAAAGTGTTTCCCACAGAGACGATGCGACTAAACCAAACCAGAGTAGCATTATCTATATTTGCAATTACTTTTAAGCACATCTGGTGATCAGGATGTAAGTCAAGGTCGCGGACGCCCAAATTCCTGTCCCCTCCCTCGGCTTTAATGGGAATCCCCACCGTTCCCCCACATCCTTCGGCGTGGAATCCCTGGCGCGCCGTGAATGCGGCGAGTCCACATTGCGCCGGGATGCTCACGCACGCACGCACGCACGCACGCACGCACGCACACACACACACACACACACACACACACACGTGTGTGTCCGGTGTGGGTTTCTCTCCACCCGCGACAGCTGGTTTTCCAACCGAATGCGTCCCAAGTCAGCTGCCGCAGAGCCTCGGGAGATTACGCCCCCGTGCAGCCGCTCTTAAATCAGAAAGGGAAGACGCTCCGAGTGAGCCCTTATTATTATTATTTTTTTTTTGGTATGTCAGCAACTTTTCTCCCCCTCCCTGCGCTGACTGACCGTACCACCCGCTCCGTCTGTCCCGGTCCAGGCAGCTGTTGCATTCTGTGGACACACACACACACACACTCTCACCAGCTCCTCCCCGAGGTATTTGACACAATCTCCCCACGCCGGCTTGTAGTGGTGTTGTCGAGTAAACCCCTTTGTTGCCGTTTCATCACTGCCCACCACTACACACCTCACACGGGGCCGTGGACCTGGAATTATTGGAGCTGACGGTGGAATGGGAAAGCTTGATCTGGTTAATGGTGCGTTTTGTGTGGGATTGATGAACGTCTTCGCATGGAGATTAAATTCATCCTTTACTCTGAGTTAAGACGTCATGGATAAGGTAATAATAACCCCCCCATCACTCTTGAGGCTTCCACCTGATGCTAAGCAGCTTCCCAGGGTGCACAAATGCGGCGTGGGCGCTTTCTAACCACTGCTCCTCCTACGCATGGAGGATTACCTCGGGGGGGAAACCCGTCTTTCTGAAAACGGGGCAGATTAGGTGCTCACCTAATGCCGCGTGGGGGGGGGGGTTCCACAAGGTCTTTGCATCCACACGGTGCGCTGCGAGGTTTTGGTCGTCTGCTGGATTGGAATACCCCCCCCCCACCTCAGGAATGTGTGGATTATCCTCAGCAGCTGCGACAGGTTTCCTTCAGACAGGGATGAATTTCTGATGCGCCCACGCAGGCTCCGCCCTCTTCTGTTTGACAGGTACAATGCTGCGTGTGTGTGTGTGTGTGGCAGTTGATCACTGATCCATCATGACGTCATCGCCCTCCTCTCCGTTGCACAGCGGGGTGAAAAGTTTAGCCCAAACCCGTCCTATCACAGACGACCGTGCAGATTGATTCGGCTGAGAGCAAAGCAGGTGAAACTGAATGTGTGTGACCAGCGCGCTCTATATTTAGCTTCTGTGCTACTTCTCACTGCGACGTGTGCCTGAGTGGTAGAAGAAGACAAAACCCAGCCCTCAAAGTACGTATCCTATCGGGGGGAAGTAGCCAAGCTGCTTATAGAAATATGTCATCACCCAAGTTTTATATTTCACTCGTGTCAACGGGTCAAACCAAAACCTGTTTCTGGAGAGAAAATGAAAGAAAAAGTTTTGTCAAACCTTTAAATAATTTAGCTATTTGTCGGGTAATCCTAACATGCAGTAAGGATTGGATTTTATTTTAAAAAGACACAAAACAGATGTTACCCCACACACAGGGTTCTCATTGACCTTTGACCATCCCGCCGCCTGCTGGCATCCAACAAATCAGACAACGAGTTTGGGAGAAACGTCAAAGAATCTTTTTGACTACAGAAAAAAAATCACCTCTTACAAAAATGCGTGTGCTCGTTTCCTCTCGCGCTCCGTGTGCACGTCTCTCTGGAATTAAGCACGACGCGACGGGCATTTCCACTGGAACTAATGTGCTCTGATAATACAACGCCTCGTAAGCGGCTCCTGCTGAATGTGGAGGCCCGGCGGGGAAGGAGTGAAACGCCGAGTCACCGCTTTGTGTTCCTCCTGCTCCCTGGTGCACAATACAAAGAACGCGTGATGCAATACACAGCAGCACCGACCTCTCATCTTCTCGACTTCAAACCAGGTGCCGACATGTGGTGACAGGGCGACAATAGCAAAACATGAATGAGGGTATTTGGAGAAGTTTAAAAGCGTAATTTGTAGTTTAGTGTGTTGATGTCCGAAACGTCCCCCCGTCGTACAAAGGCCCATTTGTCTGGAATCCCGAAAATCTGTCAACCAATATCACATTGCTGATTATCCCGCAAAATGACGTGATCCCACCCTCCTGACGTCTTCATGAAGTTATGCAACGTGTTTATGATCGTTACAGGAGTCGATCCTTGGCTCCAATAACAAGCCCTAAAATAATTTGTATAGTCAAAACTTATTTGCATGTTCTCAAGTATCAGTATTTGTGTTACTTTCTGGCCTTCTCTTCACAACTTAAGGACATTGTAGTGACTAACGACAATGCAGCAAATAGTTAACACTGAATAGTTTGACCCTGCGTGCACCAGCCTCCTCTCATGCATCATCCGGAGACACGCTCTCTCTCCACAGGAGCACCCTGGGAAATGCAGTTGATTGCGGTAATTTGTTTTCGTTTGATTGATTGATTGATTTATTTTCCACCCTAAGGGAAGTCGTTAAGACAAACGAGACGAGGGCGCAGACGCGTCCTGAATCTCATCCGCCTCCTCTGGTGGTGGAAAGGAGGCATTCGGCGGCTCGTTAGCGTGCTGAGAGACTGGAGTACAATTTACTACCAGCCGCGCACCGCCCCACTGTCTGTTCCTACTCCCTCCACTGCGCTTTGATCGACTTCATACACACACACTACTGTGCATTTGTGCCCTGTGACCCCCCGAGAGGTTGTTTCACTTGAATTACTGTCAAACCTGCGAAGACGTTGCTCGGGAAAAGGAAACTCAGGCCGGAACCTCTCACACGGGTCGGCGATGGAAAAGAGGATAAGGTCCGAATGGGGGGGGAGGGAAGGAAAGCGACACTTCGTCCTTTTTTTAAAAGCGCATTACGACTCTTCTGCGTCCAGAGTCCCGCAGACCTCCGCTCGGTCTGAAGGACGAAATCCGGGCCGCGTTCCGTCCACCCGCGCGTGTGCGCGGATGTCGAGGTGAGAGTTTAATCGCTTGAGGGAGATTGTGCGTCTATACTTAGTTGTTTTTTAACAGGTTTTCAATTATTGGCCGTCCCCTGACCGCCTTCGTTTCACTTGTGACAGAACATCAGCAGCGCCGTGAGATTCAGCTCGACGGTTTTATGGTGACGAGTAAGAGTCTGCTTTATTGCTGTGCTTTTTTTTTTTTTTATCTTCCTGCATTAATTCCCATGTTAAATATTCAGCTCTACCTCCGTTTATTCCTGACAAACCGGTATCAGTAAACACATAAATCACATTCTCTTTTCTTTCAAGAAGCAGCCACATTTTGTTAGAAATTTGTCGAATCTTTTTACTGGAGCATCTCGAGGCTCAGACACTGATGTGTGATTCCTCACTGAATACGGATGAAGAGGAAGACATTGATTTATAGGGGAATGTCAAAGGTCAAGAGTCTCAACAGAAGAAAAGCCTGGTTAAAGTGGTTGGATGAACTATATTAAGATTCCCCTGACAGCCTTCTCTACTCGTTCCATTAAATAAAATAAAATAAAAGGTCCTGACTGCGGTTTGTAAAGGACATGGGGGGACATTTGGGAAGCAGAGAGCAAACCTGGTTACCGGGTAATACTTTGGACTCATTCTTTAGATTATCTCCTGTAAATATTTCATCGCAGATGAGTTTCCATTTAATTTTTGGTGTTTAACAATTATCCACAGTTATTCTATTTCATCCAGCGGGGAGACTCACCTGCCTGCCTCGGTCCAAATTAAATGTCGGGCAAGTAGAAGGCTAAAAAAAACCTTCATAAAAACCATCCTATTCGTTGCATTGTGGTTCCACCACTTTACAGCACTTTGCTCAACTTCTGCTCCCTTTGAACCGAGCTGAAGCAGAAGCTTTCCCATCAGTTTGAGTTTGACAGCTCGGCTACGACATCGACTCAAGTTGTCATTTCACAATTGATTTGTGTGGAGGCAAGGTTACAAAGTTCAAAACCACCCGCCTCGGACCCCCCTCCCTCCCCCGGTTGTGCTTTGACCCTCGTCGAAGGGGGCCGAAGCTGCCGATGGCGACGAATGTTGCTCCACCTCATTCTGCTTGTTTTGATTCGTCCGTCCAAACCACGTTGTTTCTCTTTCTCTCTCTGCAGGTTTTAAGAGGTATGAAGAGATGAGAGCAATGGAGGTGCTGCCCATCCTCAAAGAAAAAGTTGCCTTTTTGTCAGGTAAGATCTTGTGTGTGTGTGTGTGTGTGTGTGTGTGTGTGTGTGTGTGTGTAGTCCCACCCGTCGCGATCATACTGGTCTGGTATGGCTCATATTCTCCCACTACTTCTTCCGCTCATCTCTCATGATAACGAGCCCTGCCCAGGCACTTAACCTTTGACCCTTCTTGACACACAGACTACACATAACACACACATTCATTGTTTAGGCAGCATCAGCAGAACTACAGCATGGTAAGCTACAGCTGTGTCTTTGCCCCCCTGTAAGGGAAACTCAGCCGTGTGTGTGTCTCAAACATACTCAGACACACACACACACACACACACGCACTCTTGAGTCATGCCAGGGAAAACTCACAGGAGGCCGAGCCGGAGATACGGACTGCCAAGAACATCCAGCAGGATTATTTGTACAAAACACAAAAACATTTTCCAGCTGTGTGTGTGTGTGTGTCTCTTTTTGCGTATTGTCCTTTAAATGTATCCATGTGCGTACTAACGGGTAAACCCCTTTGTGTGTGTGTGTGTGTGTCCTTCGTGCACACTTCTCTTTGGTGCACAACGACATGGATAATGACTCGGATGAACACACTCAAGTCGAGAGAGGGAGCGAAAGGGCGGCGTTGCCATGGAGATGACTTACTCTCAGCTACCGCATCCCGTAGTAGTCGCTGGCGGGGTAATTGGCTTTGAAACGAGGGAGGGAGGGAGGTGTGGGGGAGAAGGAGCGGCCGCTAGCGTAAAAGCAGTGGGAACGAGCTAAGCCTATTACGGCCAATCTGGCTGCCTAATAATTCGCCACGTGAGCGTTTGGTTTTCTGCAGACGGGGTCGAGCCTGCGGGCGAAGCGGCGACCCGACTGAACCCGCTCATCTGTTTACGTGTTCCCACGTGAGCGGCTCTCAGCGAAACATTAGTGTGCCAGATGAGTTCATAATTATGTCTCATGACTCGGTACCTCGAACAGCGAAGTGTTACCAAAGCTACCAGGTACGGGTACAAAATAAATGAAAATGCAGGATCCAGGCTGGGAAAATGTTAAAGGGTGTTGCAATCTTAATACACTTCAAATACAGAAACCAGGCATTTAGATTGTAACTTCTTCATTTTTTATTATTATTAATTTCAGAATTGTAGCAATGAGTTGGAATGAAAGCGTCTAAAATATTTCAACACACATGTGATTGATTTCTAGAGGTGACACAGGTTGCAAGACACAAGACACAAGTTGCGTGTGTGCGTCTCCCCTCAGGTGGCAGAGACAGACGCGGCGGTCCGGTGTTGACGTTTCCTTCACGCAGCAACCACGATAGAATACGAACGGACGACCTGCGGCGACTGATTGCCTACTTAGCCGCCATCCCCAGGTAACGCATTCATTACCTTTGTTCTTTGTGTGTGTGTGTGTGTGTGTGTGTGTGTGCCGTCGTTTCCCCGGAGCGAGTGGACGAGGCTCTTTTAGAGCGCACACGTGAGCGATCCTGAGATGAGCGCGTGAGGGTCGGGCCTGGAGGGAGAAATGATTCAAGAGCAGCTCTGCTTGCTTCCGCTCGCTGCCAATAAAAATTCGTCCTCGAGACCCCGGAGAGACGCTGAGAGGGGGGAAAGCCCGGGCTGAGACGTGGGCGGATAACTGCAAACGAGTGATGGAGAGGCAGAGCGATCGCCAGAGAGAGAGAGCGAGCGAGAGAGAGAGAGAGAGAGAGAGAGCTAGAGGGGGGGATTAAAATGGAACGACAGTCGGAGAGCGCATGTGTGAGGAGGTGTGTGTGTGTGTGTGTGAAAGCAAAACAAAGTGTCGCAGTAGCCGAGGCGCAGCAGCAGCAGCAGCAGCAGCAGCAGCCGTAGTCACCGTGGACAGGTAGCTGCTCTCCTCGCAGGTACAGCAGCTCTCTGTTTACTCCTCGTCCTCTTTCATCTCCCGCCTCCCTCCTTCCGTCTCCATCCGTCCGTCCACTCGGATCTCCGTTCACCAGCTGTTGTTCCCTGCGTGCTTCAGACTGCAGCTGAATTTACTGTAAATGATGCGTTTTATTTTCTTATTCTTTATGTCCTTTTGGCCTTTGCCAAACCGTCATCACGTCATGTTGTGCATATTTTTGTGAGCTTTTTGCGTTGCTTCTGTTTTTTTTCGGCGACCAAAGGTGTTCTATTTTGGGAAAGGCAACATCTGCACACTAGCTGTCTGCTGACGGGCTGTTACAGCAGCAAAGGGAGAGGTTTTGGCAGTGTGAAAATTATAGGAACCAAGGAAGGGACGTTTGGTTTGGTCTGAATGCACAAAAATGACCAAAAGGATTAAGACGCGGTCCAGGTTTGCGCAACAAAGTAGCCATAGTAACGGGATGCAAATCGCAGAAAAGCCACAAAAATAGCAAAAGTCATTTTTTGTAAGATTTGCATTGGGTTCCAGGTGTATGGATGCCGTGTGTGTGTGTGTGTGTATGTGCGTGTGTGTTATGTGGTATTAATGTCCACCAGAACCGAGCGCCCCAGGGAGACGAGGTTTCTGCTGCACAAATGTGCTGATTTGTGTTATTTTTTTGTATTTCTTCTGACTCATTTGTCGCAGGTTCTCTGTGTGGGTGTGTTGATGTGCGTGGGTGTGTGGGATGTGCGTTCGCTGCGTAGGCTTCTCGCAGTATAGAAAATGCGTCATCGCGCTGTTTTGTTTTTATTCTCATTTGTTTTTCTTTCTCTTTTTTTTCTCCCCTTTTTCAATCGTTTCTCTTTTCTCTCCATCCCTTTCTCCACCTTTCCCACGCCTGTCATCTGTCTCCTCTCTCCCCCCCCCTCTCTCTCTCTCTCTCTCTCTCTCTCCCCCCCACTGGATTACACTCCCTCCAATCTCGCATTGCCCCTCCCTCCCTCTCCTCTCCTCTGTTTAATTCCTCCCACTCCGTCCGCCCCTCGCAGCGAGGAGGTGTGTAAACATGGCTTCACAGTCATCGTTGATATGCGCGGCTCCAAGTGGGACAGCATCAAGCCTCTGCTGAAGATCCTGCAGGAGTCGTTTCCGTCCTGCATCCACGTCGCCCTCATCATCAAACCGGACAACTTCTGGCAGAAGCAGAGGACCAACTTCGGCAGCTCCAAGTTTGAGTTTGAGGTACGATGGGAGAAAAAAAAAGGCCCGAATTCTTTACATACGTCATCTGCTCCCTGGCAAATCACTTTGTTTTCTGCCTTCATGTGCGGCTGCATAATGGTTCTTTTACTGTTCAATAGATAACCATCGGAACAACAATATAAATTTCCATGTGTTTTGTTGACACTTGTCATGTGACCATATGGATGTAAACTTGCACATCTATGTCATGGCTGGGCAATATATCAATATTATGAGAATGGATATCAAGTTTGATTTCGGATATCGGATGATTATGTTTAAATGTCTGGTTCTAATGAGCGCTAATGCTCAACATGTGATTACGATCCGGCTATCAAGATATTTGATCAGATTGTGATATTTTATTTGGAAAGTTTTAAGCAGTAGAGAATAAAGTGCTGCAGTTATGATATCCAGTCAACGCGCTCTCTCGCAACTCATGGCTACGATACTTTTATTATGTAATTATCTGGTGCTCCGGTGAGGATAGAATTGGCGCTAGCACATTTTAGCGTGCTGGAATGACTTTTGGAAGCCTCCAGATAGCGTGAAATCAAGTGCTACAAATCTATATTGGCCAATGCAAAGCAGAAAAATCCTCCGTTAATTGGCTGTCAGCTGAGTTGTCATAACAACCGCTGTAGCCAGCTGAGCGGCTCATTGTCAGCACAATCCATTATGTTCCTCTCCCCTGTGCTTTGGATGCGCTCATCACCAGCGAGCCGTCTACTCGAGAAGGAATTTCATCGCATCCGACCCCAAAACGGCTCCCAGCAGCAGAACACGAGTGGCTGTGATGCTGTGAACACATTTTGTTCCACAGCCTTTTCAAGGGTATCTTCACAAGAACAGGCTTATTTTTATGCCCTGACCTTTTCATAGCGCATGCTTTCCTCGCAAACACCGGTGCAGCCCTGGAACCTCGACGCTCTGCTTAAAAAACGCACTCTTGACGAGGACCAGATTGAGTTGAGCGAGATATATAGTGTAGGCAAGCAGTGGCGTTTTGATATGCGCTCGGCGTGTCTCTGACACGCCGCCTTCAGCCCCTCGCCATCATCGGCTGAGTGGAAGCACTTGGGTGGAAATAGCTCTTGATTTTTCAACATGCCGATACGCACGCACATGCACGCGGATGACACCGGATTGATTGTGCGAGAGGAATGATGGCCGAAGGGCAGGTTAGTTATCCACAGGCTGCCACACAGGCATTGATTGGACTCCCTGCGTTTCAAAACCAAACCACAATTTGTTTTTGACCATTTGTGTTTTTTTTTAATTTTTTAACCAAGTCTCACGCCGGACGGTTTCTAGGGGTTTCAGTTACAAAGAACCGCTCCAGCGGCTGTAGTAAGTGCGTGCGTGCCGACGGTCTCTCCCGGCTCGGCAGAAAGGACGCGTCTCTCCGTCTGTCCTCGCTTCCCCTTCGCTGTCGTCGAGTTGAGGCGGCAAAATGAAGGACGAGCCCGAAGCCGAGCTCCATTTTGATTGTTGATGAACTCCCCCCCCCCCCCCCCCCCCCCCCCCCCCCTCCCCCACCCCCGGGGGGGGCCTGTGGGAGAAAAAGGGTGCACCCGGCGGCCCTGACCCGGTTCTCCCGCTCCCCATTCAGCAGAGTACGAATCAATTAACTTCAACAACAATGACGGAACGTAACCGTTTCAGGATACACCACCCCCCCCCCCACCACCACCACCACCACCTTGTTAAGAGCCGCTGTGCTTATCCACCCAAGGACGGCAGTGTGTCTCTGCATTGTTCGGCTCACACAAAGCTATCGCGCTCCATCCATCCATCTCTGGCCATGTGTGTGGGGGCGTAGTGCGGAGGTGGCTGAGCAGAAACACAGAGTCACGGAAACCAAGCGGGAGGACGTTTCCTTTACCGTATCTCTGAAACTGATACTGTAATATGCATTTGAGACTTTTAATTTCATCCCAGTGTAAGACGAAGGGACAGAAATAGAGCGGCGCGGTGTTTAGAGCGTCGCACTGAGTTGAGAAGAAAGAAAGAGACAACGTGTCTCTAGTGTGTGAAAGGGATTTTTGTTCTGTGATCGACTGCTGAGGCATCGCGAAGCAGCGGTGTGTCAAACATCACAACGAAGAGGATACAATAAATAATTGATTTATTTTTTAAAAATCTGTCACATGGCTCCCTCTGGAAATCCCATCCCTGCAGCTCTACTGGCACCAACAAATAGTGTGTGGTTCAATTTACCAAAATGATTTAAAATAAAAAAAACCTGCATTTGCTCCACCGTTGTTCTCTAGACCACCATGGTGTCACTAGAGGGCCTGACGAAGGTCGTCGACCCCTCCCAGCTAACGGCGGACTTCGACGGCAGCCTGGACTACAACCACGAGGAGTGGATCGAGGTGAGGCCCAACGCACCCCGCCCGGCTGATCCAAAAAAATCAATCTCAAAATCCCTGAAACCCCCACAACGGCTTTTAAATCCAGCAGTAAATCCACTAGTGTTTACCCACAAGGTATCTTTTTTGATAAACTAACTTTCCCCCACTCGGGCCGCGGGTCTTCTGCTTGTTTTTATTCCATCAAGGTGCGTGTGGCGTTCGAGGAGTTCTCCGGTCACGCCACCCAGATGCTGTCTCGACTGGAGGAGATGCAAGAAACCGTGTCTCGCAAAGACTTCCCCCAAGACCTGGAAGGAGCCAGGCGGATGATCGAAGAACACGCCGCACTGAAGAAGAAAGTCATAAAGGCCCCGATAGAGGAGCTGGACACTGAGGGACAGAGGTCAGCACACACACTCAAGTTGTGATTTATGTACAGACAGCAGCGCAATAAAAGCAGGAAAGCATGGCGGACACTTCCTGTTGTGCTCTTATCTCAGTATAACATCAGAATTGTTTAGTCTTTTAGTTTGAACGTACCATAATCCAGTTCCACCGAAATGCGAAGCTTTGTTGTCAACAATTAAAGCCGATCACAAGCGCGAGAGCTGACCGGCATTGACTCCGCCTCCAGGTTGCTCCAGAGGATCCAGAGCAGCGAGTCGTTCTCTAACCGCAACGGCGGCGGCGGTGGGGGCGGCGGCGGCGGGGGCGGCAACGCCGACACGCAGGGCCTGGTGCCACGGATCAGCCAGCTGCTGGACAAACTGCACTCCACCCGGCAGCACCTCCACCAGGCCTGGCACGTCCGCAAGCTCCAGCTGGACCAGTGCTTCCAGCTGCGCCTGTTCGAACAGGACGCAGAGAAGGTCAATATCAAATATCAATTGATTAATTACACCCGCGCAGGGGCATCGATTTATTCTGTGTGCGATGACCTGGTGAATCCATGTTTTTAATGCTTAAACTTGACCTCACAAATACATTTAAAAAACACGGCAGTAAAAAAAACAGGGTTTTGGCATCAACCACTTCTCAGAGAGCGGTAGACCGAGGAGGCTTCATGCAGGTACAAAGACACCTGCTCTGGCGGCCACCCAGACGGCTCAGGTGACGAGAGCTGCGGCACGAAGTAGAAAGAGACAGGAGGAGAAAGCCCCGAGAGCCACGTTTTGAGTGAGAAGAATAAGATAGCAGGTTGCAGCAACAGAGAGAGCTACAGTCTTGGATTCGCTGCAGTCGTAGGAGCTTGTTGCTAGGACACCGTAGGCCACAAGTTTGTTCTCTAGGAGAGCCTGAGAGGATACTGTTAATAGAGGCAGTCCATTTCCCTGCATTCTGGCCTGGAAAGACGACGGCTACCTGCACACTGCAGCAAACCACAAACACACACTCGGGTCTGCCCACACGGCCAAGTGCCAGCGTTTTGTTGTTTTCACCTGCTTTTGATCTGCAAAAGTTCATTTTGAACCTCTGTGTGTGTGTGTGTGTGTGTGTGTGTGTGTGTGTGTGTGTGTGTGTGTGTGTGTGTGTGTGTGTGTGTGTGTGTGTGTGTGTGTGTGTGTGTGTGTGTGTGTGTGTGTGTGTGTGTGTGTGTGTGTTTTCATTTTTTTTGTTCTTTTTTGTCATTCCCTGTGCTGCAGATGTTTGACTGGATCATGCACAACAAGGGTTTGTTCCTGGCAGGCTACACAGAGATCGGCAACAACCACCCGCACGCCGTGGAGCTGCAGACGCAGCACAACCACTTTGCCATGAACTGCATGGTAAGACGCAAACACGCAGACATGCTCATTCGCTGCAGGGCGTACTTGGACTATCAATTCCACGCCCCACCACAATCGTATATTTATTGAGCTCCGTGTTTGACTGGAGCAGCTAGTGCTTGCGTGCTCTTCTGCGTGTCAGCGGCAGCACCAGCAGGTATTAAGTAATCCTATTCTGTATCCACGGTCGGCCTTACGTAACCGTTATGAAACAAGTGAGCGGAGGAATCAATCTAGCCCGCTACATTTGCTGTCCGTGTACGGCGACGCGTCCATCTCGCCTCTCCTCCTTTAGCCGCAGAGCTCGTTGGGCTCGTCTCCTCCCGTCAGGTGCTCACCTCACCCACGGCCTTCTGCTAAACCGTCTCCCTTCCTCTCTCTCTCTCTCTCTCTCTCTCTCTCCCTCCCTCTCTGGGCTGTGTGCAGAACGTGTACGTGAACATCAACCGCATCATGTCCGTGGGTAACCGGCTGCTGGAGTCGGGACACTACGCCTCGCAGCAGATCAAGCAGATCTCAGGCCAGCTGGAGCAAGAGTGGAAGGCCTTCGCCGCCGCGCTGGACGAGCGCAGCACGCTGTTGGAGATGTCGGCCAGCTTCCACCAGAAATGTGACCAGGCAAGTTGCATATGAACAGAAGTTGGTTTTAGTTAGTGATTCGTCTGGTGAATATTTAGTCTACAAAATGGCCCGGACCCCCAAGGTGATATTTTTGCTTGTTTGGTGCAAATAACCTTTTTCCAAACTCAAATATATTCAGTCACCCAGCCTCATTTTACTTAAATTACAATCAAAATGGTTACTGGTTTCTTCTTTTTTTGGTGGGGGGGGGGGGATACTTTGGTTGATTGCTTTTGCCTTAAATAGATGTTCAATCTCCACTGCCTTAAAGTTTGCACAAATTAATCAAGCACTTGATCAGCCGTTATCAGCACGTCTTCACCGCATTAGTTAATCACATGTTGTTTGTTTTAAAAAAAACTGTATTAACTGCAGGAAGTAGCCGTGAGAGAATAGTGCAAATCTAAGATAAGTGGCTGTAGCTTCGTATTTACTATTACAGCAGTATTAATATTTGCCCTTAAGAACCCAGATAAACATAATTCCCAGAATGCTTGAACTATTCCATTAAGTCGGACACAGTGGGAACTGAATTAATTAAATCTCACATTAAAGTTCCTTTGGAACCAGGCGAGGTGCTGACCTCCAGGGTCTTAACGGATGCCCATTGACACCTGTGCAAACACCTTCTGGGGGGTAAAATTCTCATTGGGCCTCATTAAATCTATAAGGCCAAACATCTGCATCTCATTAACATATATTTACATACACAAATGCAGAGTGTAAGTAAGGCTTTTTGTTTTCGGCTCTTATTTCTGTCTGCGCTCATTAGTCGAGCAACTGTGGAATGATTCATTGGCTGAAAAAAGAACACGAGAAAAATCCCAACTGGGGAACACGGGTGGTACGACTTTTCCGACCTGGAACATCGGGCGTCATCAGACCAGCCTTTGAATGCTGGTGAGCTGAAATAGAAACCGCTTCTTTTTCCTTTCTTTTTTTTTTTTTTTTTCCAGAGGTTTCACCCCAACCTTTATCCTCCACACGTAGCGAGAGGCACACTTTGTGTCTTTGTTCTACTTATGTACCCTCTTCTAATTACCCTGGGAGAAACATTTTAAAGGGAATAATTGCATCCCTTCCATGTGTGATATTTCTTTGAGGCCCGGCCTTGTTGATTGTTTTGTTTTGCTTACCTCCCTCTGGCGACTACTGAAACCTCTACAATCAGCACTATTCATAATTTTTCTGACTGAGATCATACGTGCGAAAGACATTTCTGGAACCTGAAGCTTTGTAATATCATCAAGGACACACGGATGCAAACACCTCAACCGCCTCCCGCCACGTCTCATGTAAAACGCTCGACCTAAGTGTGTGTGTGTGTGTGTGTGTGTGTGTGTGTGTGTGTGTGTGTGTGTGTGTGTGTGTTTCCTCCCCCCGCAGTACATGGGTAACGTGGACACATGGTGCAAGGCGTGCGGCGAGGTTGATCTGCCCTCCGAGCTGCAAGACCTCGAAGACGCCATCCACCACCACCAAGGCCTGTACGAACACATCACTGCTGCCTACTCTGAGGTAACAGCACCCCCCCGAAAACTAGCAGCTGGCAGGACTCCACGTGTTGGTTCCCTTTTAGTGAACAAGAGTCCCGAGGAGATGCATTGTGTTATTAGGACATAATTGGCAATTCAATGGAGGGTGAAACCAAAAGTCTACACAGTACTGCACTGTGCTTCAAATTGAATTTAGAAAAAATTACTTTGATACTATTTATTTTTGCGAACAACTTTTCAAAGTTCACGTTAATATATTTACTTTTCTTTTAACACAATATATGTACATAACATATAGGCATGCAGCTAATATAGATACAATAATAAACATGTATGTTATTATAAATTGACAGGTATGCACAAGCAGATACACGTGTTCACCTGCACATACATACAAAAGACTTAAATGTGAACACACATGCACCCACACACACCTACACACACTAATTAATGCCAACAGTAGGACGTTTTATAACTGTATTCAACCCCCTCATTAGCCTCCCTGGTGAGTGATCACACTGACACTATTAAAGGAATTGAAACTCTACAGTTTTTCTCGCTAATTTTGCTTTTGTGGCTCTTTCATTTATCACTTCCTTATCTGAGTTTGTAACTTCAAAGAAGTGAGCTCTGCACAACTGCTGGCTGTTGATGTTTAGATTATTTTTCTTTTTCTTGGTCAGGTCACATAAAAATATTTTTTAGGCTTTGGTCCTTCTAGAGTTCTATCTTTTATGCTGGTCTTGTTGTGAATAGAAGTTTAAAAAACAACGTATTTTTCTCATTTTTTTTTCTTTCTTTCTAACTCCTCATCAGGTGAGCCAAGATGGCAAGGCCCTGTTGGACAAGCTGCAGCGACCTTTGACCCCGGGGAGTGCCGACTCACTGACGGCATCAGCAAACTACTCCAAGGCTGTGCACCACGTCCTGGACATCATCCACGAGGTGCTGCATCACCAGAGACAGCTGGAAAACATCTGGCAACACCGCAAAGTGCGTCTGCACCAACGTCTGCAGCTCTGTGTCTTTCAACAGGACGTCCAACAGGTAAAACATTCAAACTGAATGCACGTTTTTGGTTTTTCAAGCATGCGCACCAATGTCCAAACGTTATAATTCCAGGAGCAAACGTAATGGCCAGTTTTTTTCAGTAAAACATTGTGAGGGTTAGACAGTAATTGGAAAATAGCTGGGTAGCCTTCTGGTTAAAAGGGTTTTACTCTTAATAGAGGGTTGGATCCCAGCAGCAGCCATGTTTCCTATCATAATGTCCTTGAAAAAGTTGCTGGAACGTTGTATCTTCCCTCATCATGCGGTTCAGTGGAAAGAAAAAATAAATAAATGCCTGAAATGTGTTTGCTGCAGAATAAAGGCTTGAAAAGGAGCATAGTGAGCCTGGCACTATCAAATAGTCCAATATGATTATACATATGCATTCTGCCCAAAAATAAATAAAAATTACGGACATTCCTGACTGTGTTGACATGGCAACTGCTGCCATGGCAACTGAATTGGGTCATATGTCCATGCAAATGCTGTGTTCATCTTTTAACCCTTTGAAGGACAGAGTGCGGGGAGGGGAGTGTGAAAGAGAGATGCTCAGAGCCTCGCAGAGCACCGATCTTAATTCTGTCTTTTGCTCCTCCCTCACGCACCCTTTGGATCATGCTCCACACCGGCGCCTTATGTACCGCCTTAGGGCGCCCCCTCCTGGTCGCCTGTTTCCCAAGTGGCTGTGTGTTGCTTTACGGTCGCGTGGTCTCTCTGCACAGGTGCTGGACTGGATAGAAAACCACGGCGAAGCCTTCCTCAGCAAACACACAGGCGTGGGGAAGTCCCTCCACCGAGCCCGAGCTCTGCAGAAACGTCACGAAGACTTTGAGGAAGTGGCACAGGTAGCCCCCCCCCCTCCCTCCGCCCACCACGTTTTTTTACTTCACCTTCACCCCGACTCTGTCTCCATTTCCTCTCACTAGTTCTATCTCTGCGTATCTCTGCTATCACACCGGCCATCAGGGGGCAGGTCTCCTCCGTATCCTGTTCTTTAAACTTCTCTCAGCCGCAGCTCTTCCTCTCTCTGCTCGTGTTCGAACATACGCTTTTTCTAGCATTGCATCTTTGTCTTCGGTTTAATCCATCTCTCTCCTTCTCGCGGTGTAGAATACGTACACCAATGCAGACAAGCTGCTGGAGGCGGCCGAGCAGCTGGCCCAGACGGGAGAGTGCGACCCGGAGGAGATCTACCAGGCCGCCCACCAGCTCGAGGACAGGATCCAAGACTTTGTTCGCCGCGTGGAGCAGCGCAAAGTCCTGCTGGACATGTCTGTCGCCTTCCACACGCACGTCAAAGAGGTAGGCAGGGAGGGGATTACGTAACGCTGAAGTGGATGGTGGGCTGTGTGTGTTTGTGTGGATGAGAGCTTTTTGCAGGGCTCTTTGAGCAAGAGGGAAGTAATTATCAGATCAAATGGAATATGCGTGTGATGTTTTGCTTCATGAGCGGTTAGTCACACAGAGGTGGACATTCCGCTGTCCTCCTCTCGTGAACGAGGATAGTTGGGGGTTGGAAATGGCAGTTAGCTGAAGGGGGAATATCGGGGGGGAGGCGTGAGGATCAGAATGGACCGAGCTGTCATCAAACAGCTTTTGTCATTGCAAAAAGCCACAACACACGTGTTCTGTGAGTGTGTGTGTGTGTGTGTGTGTGAGCTTCAGTGCGAGTACGTCAAACAACGCGTGTCCTCCGAAGTGTCAGAACTCTGCTGTGCCGTAAAAGCAGTACGCCTCACCCACCACCCCCTCCCCCCCCTGCATGTTCTCCTGCAGCTGTGGACGTGGCTGGAGGAGCTCCAGAAGGAGCTGCTGGACGACGTCTACGCCGAGTCGGTGGAGGCCGTCCAGGATCTGATCAAACGCTTCGGGCAGCAGCAGCAGACCACGCTGCAGGTCACCGTCAACGTCATCAAGGAGGGGGAGGATCTCATCCAGCAGCTCAGGTAGGGATGAACCAGTGCTGTGATGGTCTATGTGGCGAATGGACGTTGTTGTATTGAAGATGTCACTCGAGATGTGATTCAGTGCGACACACCGTCCGCTTGTTTTAAAACTCTCCTTCTGACAATGATACCTGCAAATATGCACAAAATAGAATCAGCTAAATCAAGCAAATAGAGAGTAAAATCAGCCCAATGTATTCCTCAAACCACTCGTATATTATGAGAGAACCAAGTACCAACATAACAGTGCACATGACACTGTATGCCCACATATGATGCAGGAACCCATCTGGTCCACACTGCAGGCAACACAATCAATTCTTCATCACGGCACTGCTATTTGCAAGGGATCAGATCACCAAACCACCTGCAGGGGTTGCTATGGTAACGGCGTAGGGGCCATCACGTAGCTACGATCGTGACGCAGCTTTCCAACGAGGAAACGGTCGCCCTCGAGAAAAGAAACTGCTGTCACTTCGAGGTCTCCCGTTGCAGCAGACGAACTCGGGCACGGAGGAGGCTGAACGTTTCGGGGGAGCGGCATCGAGCCAAAGGGCCAGCGGAAAGTTTATTTCGGCGTCCTTCCACGTCCGTCTCCTCTGTCGTCCTAGATAGATCTCTGCTAGTAGCAAATTCTGACCCCCAGTCGCCCTCACAGTTCAAATCCGCCTTGAGCAGCAAGAGAGGCTGGATTCAGCCACATCTGTAGACCTCTGGATACAATCTGGATTAAACCCCCCTCCCCCTCCCAAAAAAACTGATTTGGACTGGCAGTCAACTAGATCGACGAAAGAAATGTGAAAATAAACGATCAACTTACATAACTGTCCTCACTTTGTTCAGTGGAGCTTTGAAGCTTATTTTAGACACTTGGAATTGAAATGTGTGTGAAGTGAATATGAAAATGAAATGCAAAATATAGTCAGTGTCATTTCTAAAAAGACGGCAAGAAGATGCATAAACCCCCCCCCCCTAAAAAAGCTGAGACAATTGTAAGAGATGTTCAAGAGGGGGAGGCAGTTGACCCTCCTTCTCCTTCTCCTTCCCTCTTCTTCCTCCCTCTTCATCCTACCCCCCTCCCCTTCCCAAGCTCCCTGTTGAATTGGCTCCACAGGGAATTCTTACATAATTTGTTTTTTCTGTGCGTCTTAATTGTGTGACCGTCTCCCTGGGAGGAAAGTGTGTGTGTGTGTGTGTGTGTGTGTGTGTGTGTGTGTGTGTGTGTGTGTGTGTGTGTGTGTGTGTGTGTGTGTGTGTGTGTGTGTGTGTGTGTGTGTGTGTGTGTGTGTGTGTGTGTGTGTGTGTGACACACGTTCATGGACATGCACGTGAGTCTTCCACGCTGAATGATCAACCTGCAGCCAATCAGAATCTGTCTGACCGCCGCTGTCTTCTGCTGACTCATGTGTTGCCTCTCGTTAACTGACCGGCGTGTTCATGCATCATCACTCGCACACACACATCTGTGGGACCGTTGATTCAGTGTCTGTATGACCGGCGATGTCGTGTTATCAGACACCCACGAGACATGACTGACGTTACGCAGGTTCTCTTTTAGTATGAAGTAATTCTGGCAAAAGAAAATATTGGATAGAAGTTATTTTCATTATTAATTAATTGATAATGTACTTTACTTTTTTATGCATTTTGTCAAACTGAACTGTGTTTGATATAAAAAAAATAAAAAGGACAACAACGAATTAGAAGTCACTTCACAAAATTCACTTTTGAAATGAGTTCCCACAATTAAAAAAAAAAAAGCTTTTCACTTTCTTTGCCATGTTCCAGCTGACTAAAGCGGAACTGAAGCTCTGCAGCAGCTTGGCGTCGGCCCAACTGTGCCTTTTATTTATTTTTTTATTTTTTATTTTACAGCGCTGCCTCTCATTGCTGGATTGCTTGTGTCTCTTCCAGGGATTCGGCCATTTCAAGCAACAAAGCGCCTCACAACAGCTCCATCAACCACATTGAGAGCGTCCTGCAGCAGCTAGACGAGGCCCAGGGCCAGATGGAGGAGCTCTTCCAGGAGAGGAAGATCAAACTGGATCTTTTTCTGCAGCTACGCATCTTCGAGAGGGACGCCATCGACGTGAGTCTGATCGGGAGGGGGGGTGGTGTTTGGCTATTTGTAGAGAATCAGTCCGTGTTTGAGCAAAGCAAAGACATCTTTTAAGAACGGCGTCAAATCCAATGCCACAATAGGTCTTTGTGCATTGTAAAAACACTGGCGGTGTTTTCCTCAGATCATCACCGACCTGGAGTCGTGGAATGAAGAACTGACGGGTCAGATGACCGAATTTGACACGGAGGACCTGACGCTGGCCGAGCAAAGGCTGCAGCACCACGCCGACAAGGCCCTGACCATGAACAACCTCACCTTCGATGTCATCCACCAGGGCCAGGAGCTGCTGCAGTACGTCAACGAAGTCCAGGCCTCGGGTGAGAACACCGCCCTGACGCATCTCTGAAGGCATTATAGTCTGTTTAGTAATATTAGCTATCTCCTTTCTGCTTCTTATTTCCTTTTTATGTTGCATTATGTTTGAATACTGTTCCTTCGGTGCAGTTTAAAATGAGGTGCATTCTCTTAGAATTCATTGAAACCTCTTTAAAAGTCTTCTCAAATTCAGAAAACACTCTGCTTCATCCGAATCTGTCCCACTGTTGGAAGCTGTTAAATCTCAAGTGCTGTAAAGGAGAAGTGAAGAGATGTTTGACTGTCGCCCAGTTGCCACATCAGTCATCATGCAGCGGGGGGGGGGGTTAAAGTAGGACAGAGAGCCTGTTCACTGTTGCTGCATCAGATTTCTGTGTTGGCTACATTAGTATAATATTGATACTGTGTAGGTGTCTCGGGTCAGATTCGGCCCGCGTTTGTGATGAGAGGCACCCACTCACAAACCATAATAACTCACCTGTGATCTCGCATGCTAATAGGTGCTCTCTGGAACAGCACACAGAACGGTTACATCACGTGTATTATTGAAACGCACTGATTATATGGTGCTTTACCAAGATGAATACAAATTAGAGTAATAATTAAGACTGCCAGGGATAAAGAAGTTCGAAGTTGATTAAATCGCAGGCAGAACTGCGGGGCGTTTGGGGCCCGTTGTGATGCATCCCAACTCCAAAGTGTGACTTGCCTTCCAGGCGTGGAGCTGCTGTGTGACCGGGACGTGGACATGGCTACGCGGGTTCAGGACCTGCTGGAGTTCCTCCACGAGAAGCAGCAAGAACTGGACTTGGCGGCCGAGCAGCACCGCAGGCACCTGGAACAGTGTGTCCAGCTGAGACACCTGCAGGCGGAGGTCAAGCAGGTAGCACCCGCGGGCTCGACTCTGCGACCAGGCACCCTCTGCAGGCCGCCACTCGGCAACTACAGCGTACCAGGATATCTCCAAGGCCTTTGATGGCAGCCTTCTTTCTGTTTTTTTTCTTCAGGTCCTGGGTTGGATTCGTAATGGCGAGTCGATGCTGAACGCCGGTTTAATAACAGCCAGCTCCCTACAGGAAGCCGAACAACTGCAGAGGGAGCACGAGCAGTTTCAACACGCCATCGAGGTGCGCCGCTGTTTGTTTGTTCACCCGCCCGTTATGTATTCAGGCCGCACTCTGAAGGCAGCTCTGACATGTTCTGAGGTCATTCTAACCCCCGTCCTTTCGTCGCCTCGTCCCTCTGTGCAGAAAACTCACCAGAGTGCCCTGCAGGTTCAGCAGAAAGCCGAGGCTCTGCTTCAGGCGAACCACTACGACATGGACCTGATCAGAGACTGTGCAGAGAGCGTGGCCTCCCACTGGCAGCAGCTCATGCTGAAAATGGAGGACCGGCTCAAGCTGGTCAACGCCTCTGTGGCCTTTTACAAGACCTCTGAACAGGTAGGAGACCCCATGCAGGGTCCAGCGTTCATGAGAACTACTCAAGCGAAAAAGAGACATCGATGTTTTCCCCTCGACTAAGTGGGCGTGTCTCCACAGGTCTGCAGTGTGTTGGAGAGCCTGGAGCAGGAATACAAGAGAGAGGAGGACTGGTGCGGAGGAGCCGACAAACTGGGCCCCAACTGCGAAACGGACCACGTCAGTCCCATGATCACCAAACACCTGGAGCAGAAGGAGGCCTTCCTCAAGGTTAACACGCCGCACAATCCAAGCAAACCCTGAACTCGCGATCAAGTTACTTCCCTGAGCTCAGCCCGTGTGTTTCGTGATTTCTCCGCCAGGCGTGCACTCTGGCAAGAAGAAACGCCGACGTCTTCCTCAAGTACATGCACAGGAACAGCGTCAACATGCCCGGGATGCTGAGCCACGTCAAAGCCCCAGAGCAGCAGGTCAAAAGTAAGGAAATGAATGCTTAGTGGGTAAACCGGGTCGCTTCGTCAACTCGCCACAGAACAATGAAACCAAAAGGAACACTTGTCTGTCAAATATTGGTAGAAATGTTGGTTTAAGTGTGTTCAGTAACGACAGATCCTTCAGCTCAAGCTAGAATATTCAACGGTAGAAAAGCTCCCAATTAAAATTGGGTTCCCGTTATGCTGCCAATACGCAGAAGTGACTTAATGTGAGGAGTTACATTCAGTCTGTTGTTGGATGTCTGAGTTATTTTCTTCTTCTGTTGTGTTTAGACATCCTGAATGAGCTGCTGCAGAGAGAGAATCGAGTCCTCCACTTCTGGACCTTGAGGAAACGACGGCTGGACCAGTGTCAGCAATACGTGGTGTTTGAACGCAGCGCCAAACAGGTCAATGAAGCTCACTATTACTGCAGTCCCACACACACACACACACACACACACCCACACCTGCTGTGACCTGACGCTTCCCCGCCTGCTGCGTGTTCTCAGGCTCTGGAGTGGATTCACGACACTGGGGAGTTCTACCTGTCCACACACACCTCCACCGGCTCGAGCATCCACCACACGCAGGAGCTGCTGAAGGAGCATGAGGACTTCCACATCACCGCCAAGGTTGGCCTCTCACACACACACACACACACACACACACACAGGCATGGGAGTGTGTGTACTAGTGTAAGCGTGCGCATAACTCCTCACCCCCCCTCTACTGCCAGCAAACCAAGGAGCGTGTGAAGCTGCTGATCCAGCTGGCCGACGGCTTCTGCGAGAAAGGCCACAGTCACGCCGGGGAGATCAAGAAATGGGTGACGGCGGTGGACAAGCGTTACCGAGACTTCTCGCTGCGCATGGACAAGTACCGCTGCAGCCTGGAGAAAGCCCTGGGCATCTCCTCGGACTCCAACAAGGCCGTGCGTGCTCGCCTGTTTTTGATGGCGGGATTTTTTTTACTCTCTTTCCATCCCTTAAAATGACCTTCTTTCTCTCTTCCCTCCCTTTCCCTGCGCCAGAGTAAGGATCTCCAGTTGGACATCATCCCGCCCACGGCTCCCGGGTCAGAGGTCAAACTGCGGGACGCGGCTCACGAGCTGAACGAGGAGAAGCGCAAGTCGGCGCGCAGGAAGGAGTAAGCCACCGCTTCCTGGTTATGTCACAATTAGCGTCGCAATTAATCAGCTGGTCGCCCTGAGGTTGGTTTACGGCCAGAGGTTTTATGGAACTCAAACATCATTCATCAGTGTAGCCGGAGGAGGCAGAAAGAGGGCAATCGGCCTGGTGATCTGTCATTCTGCAGATGAGAGCAGTTTAACAATCGCTAATTGTGTGTCTCTCTCTCTCTCTGTGTGTGTGTGTGTGTGTGTGTGTGTGTGTGTGTGTGTGTGTGTGTGTGTGTGTGTGTGTGTGTGTGTGTGTGTGTGTGTGTGTGTGTGTGTGTGTGTGTGTGTGTGTGTGTGTGTGTGTGAAGGTTCATCATGGCAGAGCTGATTCAGACAGAAAAAACCTACGTGCGAGACCTGCGGGAGTGTATGGACGTGAGTTCACTTTCACAACCCACCTTTTTTTTGTGTTGCGTAACAACTTTTCAGGTTTTTAATATGTATCAGAAACACAAGTTAAGATGTAGTTTTGTTGCTGAATGTTCTTCTCCGTGTGCAGACCTACCTGTGGGAGATGACCAGTGGCGTCGAGGAGATTCCTCCAGGAATCATCAACAAGGAACACATCATCTTTGGGAACATGCAGGACCTCTTTGAATTCCACCATAAGTAAGAAACACGTTTGAGCACTTTTTTAACTAATAAGTATTTAATAGATCATGTAATGCTTTAGAGGGTTGTGGTGAATAGAGATTAAACGTTGTATTTCATTTTAAAATAACACTTTTTATTCATTTAAGCAGTCGTGTTTTTCCACTTTTTATACCAATTTAAATCTCTTTTTTTCTGCTCAGCATCTTTCTCAAAGAGTTGGAAAAATATGAGCAGCTACCAGAGGATGTGGGGCATTGCTTTGTCACATGGGTAGGTATCATTAGCAACCTGCTATTCATTTCGCATGTCGTTCTGAACCAGTACACATTTATACCCTGGAAGGCTTGAAGTGAACCTTGACCTTTCACTTCAGGTTGATTTGACTTTTCACTGGTGGTAACTTAAAGATTTTAAATCTTCTAAATCTTCCGGATTGCTACCTAAATGTTTTTTTTATAAAAACGATTGATTACTTCTTATTATCCTAATAATCGTTACGCCTTCCTCTTTTCTCGCCTAGGCTGACAAGTTCCAGATGTACGTGAACTACTGCAAGAACAAACCCGACTCCACCCAGCTCATCCTAGAGCATGCTGGGAACTACTTTGACGTGAGCATCGCCTGTGCTTGATGAAATTAGATGAAACGTGAGGTTAATGTAATGTAATTACACCGTCACGTTCTCCTCGTTGCAGGAAATTCAACAGAGGCACCGACTGGCCAACTCCATCTCCTCCTATCTGATCAAGCCCGTGCAGAGAATCACCAAGTACCAGCTCCTGTTGAAGGTAACCCACCAAACCCGCTCTCTCTCCGCCTCGGGGGCCACCTGCAGTAGGTGCTTGTTGTCATGGTTTTTGTGTGTGTGTGTGTGTGTGTGTGTGTGTGTAGGAGCTCCTCACATGCTGCGAAGAAGGCAAAGGAGAGATCAAAGACGGCCTGGAGGTGATGCTCAGTGTTCCCAAGAAAGCCAACGATGCGATGCACCTCTCTATGCTGGAAGGTGATTGACACACTGTGAGCCAGCCAGGCATCATGTTGCTGTTTGTTTGGTCGCTAATCTCCACCTTCCCCTCGCAGGTTTCGATGAAAACATCGAATCTCAGGGGGAGCTCATCCTGCAGGACTCCTTCCAGGTGTGGGATCCGAAGACCCTGATCCGCAAGGGTCGAGAACGCCACCTCTTCCTGTTCGAGATGTCCCTCGTGTTCAGCAAGGAGGTCAAGGATTCCAACGGCAGGAGCAAATACATCTACAAGAGCAAGCTGTTTGTGAGTGGATGAAACCCAGCGCTGGCTTTAGAGAAGCGGCTTCGTGTTCCTCTCATCGCACTCCGGAGTCGTCGCGGCCGGTCGCAATTTGCTGCTCAGATCCTACACGCCGATGTCTCCTCACCTCGTCCTTCTCTCTTCTCAGACGTCAGAGTTGGGGGTGACGGAGCACGTGGAGGGAGACCCCTGCAAGTTTGCTTTGTGGGTGGGACGTACCCCGACGTCCGACAACAAGATAGTGCTCAAGGTACATCCTTTCTTCCTCTCCTCCGTTCCTCCTGAAGCCTCCTTAAGGGTTCGACCGATACAGGTTTTCTAAAACTCATACTCATTAGAAATTTGTTTTTTGCATCTCAGAGGTGAATATTGGTATTATTAATGCTTTACCTTTATCTAACGGCTTTAGTTACTTTACGGATTACTTATTTTCATCCCTTTTCTGTCTAGTCCATTTGCAAATGTGCTGTTTTCAAATGTTTTGGCACACTGAAGGATGAACTTCTCATCCTACTTCTTAAGATGGATTAAGTATTTAAAAACCCTCCGGGGTTCCTTGAAAAAACACGGCTGTTTTTCTTTTTAGACACACAGATTTCTCACAGGACAGCGAGGCTATAAATCATTCCATGATCTAATAAAATAGGAAGTATTGCTTAAGATTAAACTACAGAACAGTGTATAAAGTAAATCATAAAAAAGCACTTATATGCACAGGAACATTAATCCAAAAACATCATTGACAGATTTATCTTAAGCCAATTTTCCTTATGAAACCTCTATATATATATATATATATACTAAAGTAAGGTTTTGAATGTAGTGTAGTACTTTTACAGTGTGGTATTAGTACTTTTCCTGGAGTATTGGATCCAAATACTTCTGTCGTAAATCAATCGAAGGTCCATCTCAGTGTGTTGGCTGTAACCGTCCAACACCTGGATGTTTTCTCTGGATGTTTCGTATCTTCTAATTCTCTCTGTGGTGCTGACCTGCTTCCACCTACGCCGCGGACACGCCCCCCCCCCCCTCCCATTATGGCTGTGGGCCGCTTTGTCACAGTGGCGTGTAGCCAGCTTTCTGCACCTGGAAAATACGCTTTTTAGTCACTTCAGTGCTGTTGTAGAAGCTGCAGTCATATGATGTTTGCCTTGTAAATGAATTGCGTCTCATTACTAACGTGCTCATGGGCGCACACACACACACACACACACACACACCATGCTTTACAATATGCAACACATCTAATTGGCCGACAGTTTGATGTTGTGCGTTTCTATCGTGTCAAAGCTTTTTGTCAACATTGAAATAAATGTCATGTTGATCTTCATAAACCAATCCAGTGAAAATCTCTATTTTATATTTTAAATTCACAGCTAAGTCAGGGATCCAAACACGGAGCGATGGTGAGTACAAACTATCCCACAACAACAACTCTGAGCCCCTTCTCACAAGTCTGAAACGCAAAGTCTTAGCACCTCTTATCCTCTTTCAACAAAAGAATGCTTCAACCCCAAATTATCTTTTGAATACTTACTCAAAGAGAAAAATCTCAAGCAAAAGTGGTTCAACAACCAGGCTTTCCTTACTATTACTGTACTTTTTTATTTAGCTTCCTTCACTTTAGTGCCATGCAAGAAGAATCCTCCGAGAACACACTAGATGGGGGGAAAAGGGTTTATTTGACTACAGATGACAAATAGGTTGAGAGAAAAATAAGACCTGATAAGAGATGACATGAGGAGGTTTCAGACTTGTTTGAAACACACAGAGTAAAACAAGAATTCCAGAGAGAGCTAATTTCCTGGCATCTCTAACCCTTTGTACTCGTTCCATTGCTCCCAGTCGTCGAGCATCGAGAACAAGCAGGACTGGATCAAGCACATCAGGGAGGTGATCCAGGAGCGCACCATTCACCTGAGAGGAGCGCTAAAGGAGCCCATTCACATTCCCAAAACAACTACAGCCAAGCCGCACAGGGGAAGGGGAAGGTAAAAGCACGCCACGCCGACCCCATACCGTGTTCTGAGGGAGGAGAATTCGTTTTAAAAAAATGCTCACGGCTTTCACTGAATTGTCTCTGCCAGGGACGGAGAGGACCTGGACAGTCAGGGTGAAGGCAGCAGCCAGCCAGACACCATCTCTCTGGCCTCCCGCACCTCCCAGAACACGCTGGACAGCGACAAAGTGAGCCAACACACACACACACACACACACACACACACACACGTACTGGACGTCAGTCAGAAGAACCGCCCCCCGAACCGAGCGGCTGTGCTTGTGCCCCCCCCCCCCCCGCAGCTGTCCGGTGGCTGCGAGCTGACCGTGGTGATCCACGACTTCATGGCGAGCAACAGCAACGAGCTGACGATGCGGCGCGGCCAGACGGTGGAGGTTCTGGAGCGCTGCCACGACAAGCCGGACTGGTGCCTGGTCAGGACCACGGACCGCTCCCCCGCCATGGAGGGCCTGGTGCCCTGCGCCATGCTCTGCATCGCCCACTCCCGCTCCTCCATGGAGATGGAGGGCATCTACAACCACAAAGGTGGGGCAGGCGGAGGATGTGGAGGAGCGTGTCTCGGCGGCGTGCGTTTCTAACTCTTTTTTTTCCGCAGACACCCTGTCGGTGTGCAGCAACGACTCCATCATGCCGGGGTCGTCCGCTACGCTGCAGCCCGGCCATGGCATCGGCTCGCACACCTCACCGGGGCCCAAGCGACCAGGTATGTTCACCACGACCTGCCTCCGACTGGCGCGAGTTCAAAGTGAGAAAAAAAAAAAAAAAACCTCTGAACTCGCCGGGTTCTGTTTCCAAGGCAACACGCTGCGTAAATGGCTCACCAGCCCGGTGCGTCGCCTGAGCAGCGGCAAGGCCGACGGCCACGTGAAGAAGCTCGCCCACAAGCACAAGAAGAGCCGCGACGTGCGCAAGAGCGGCGAGATGACCATGGGCTCCCAGAAGGACTCGGACGACAGCGCCGCCACGCCGCAGGACGAGACGGTGGAGGAGGTGGGTGGACGCGCCGGCTCCGCCGCTCGCTCTTCCCCGCCGCGATTTAACCCCCCCCCCCCCCCTGCTTTTTTCGCCCGCAGAGGGTCCGCAACGAGGGCCTGTCGAGCGGCACGCTGTCAAAGTCCAGCTCCTCGGGCATGCAGAGCTGCGGCGAGGAGGAGGGCGAGGAGGGCGCCGACTCGGTGCCTCTGCCCCCGCCCATGGCCATCCAGCAGCACAGCCTGCTGCAGCCGGACTCACAGGATGACAAGGTGAGGAGGGGAGGGGGGGACAGGAAAGAAAAGGGACTGAGGGGGGAGACGATGAGCGGGAGGAGGGATTGTGACCCGTTTTTAAACGTGACGCCTTCTTGTCACACAATCTTTTGTTCCTTTTTGGGATTTGGCCCGTGAGATGCTGCGAGTTCTGTCCCATCAACGTAAGAAGCCCTACTTATACTTAGTCCCTACTTTTTTTGGTTTTATCGTACTCAATCAGAAACATTTGTGCTCTGATGAATAAATACTCAACAGGGGAGACGGCTGGGTACAAATGAAGGGAAAGGAATCCATTTTTACAGATACCCTTTTTATTGCAGTTATGGTTTTTCATATTTTTGCTCATCTCCCTCGTTTCCCCCAAACGGGCTCAGTTTTTAAGTGACTCCTTAGAGTTTGTTATGCATAACATTTGATCTTTGCATGTTGCATCATATTCTCTTCTAAAGCAGAAATTAATGAAAAGTTTCAGGCACTCCAAGTCTCCTCGACTAAAGCGAAGGCTCCTCTGACACTAATTTCTGTTTCTCTTTTGTTTTGTTTCCTGGTTGTATCGTTTGCTGTTTGCCACACTGTAGCATTACCTTGATTTATGTCCTGTCTTTGCTTTGTCTCAGTTTCCATACCTCTCCATCTGAAATGCCCTGCTATTCCCCCCGTCTCTTCCCTCGGTCAAATCTTTAATTCTCTTCTTTTTTTTTCCCCCCCCCCACTCTTCAGCATTTAATGCTACTAAAGCTTTATTCTTTGATTGCTACAACGGTTTCTGCATTGAATGGAAATGAAGCTAGCAGCTTTGAGCCTTTCTTCTTTTTAAAATATGCCTTTCTCTATCCCCTTAAACGTTGCTCTTCTTAACTTTTGTATTTTTTCTGAACCCCTTAAAAAACATTCTTGAATTTCTTTAGTGTAGATTTCTTTCCTTCCATCGTTCTCTTAGTTTCATTGATTTAGACTTTTCCGCCCTGTTTCTACAACACACCACTGTAGATGAGCGTGGCCGTTTCGGGGGAAAATGTAAATAAAGAGAAGATGCGTGTAGCTCTTGTATAATGTACATGAATGACAACGTCGCGTTTCAGCACAGATCAGAGGGCTCCAAGGCCTCATCTGTGAAAGGACATTTCTAGTTTTATAATGGAGTCTGTTACGGTAACGCGGGGCCGCAGCTTCTCCTGCATTGTTTATGTCACTCGTCTGGCGGCTTAAAAGAACGTTTAGAGGTGAGAACTCAAAAGCCCCCCCCTCCCTCCCTCCCTCACTCCCCTCCCCCCCCCCCCCTTCACTTGTTCCCATCATCCTCCAACTCCTCACTTATCCCCCTCCCTCACCTGCCCCGCCCGCTCGTCCTCATCTCCCTTTTACCCCTCTGTGCGTTGACCTCATTACCCATGCGAGTAATTGGCGTCTCTAAACGCTGGCGAGGCCAGAAGGGCACGCGAGCCTCACCCAGAAAACCTAATTGGGGAAAGTCTTGAAGCACAGCACAGCAAGGGTGAGAGTCTCCTTAACTATATATATATAAATATATATACATATACATGCATACGTATGCCTCTTTCTTTCCCGCCCTGTCGGCATCCTTTCTTTTGTTTCAACAAGCTGTCCCATCATCACACGGAAGCCTCTTCTCCCCCCGACCTTCTCCCATCACCGTTTTCTGATATTTGACTTTATTTTCCCATATCTTTATTTCCTTTTACTATGATTTCAGACTCATGTTTTTACCTTCTTCTTTTTTTTTTTTTTTCATTATACTTTCACTTTGTTTGAAACTTCAGATACAATTCACTCGTGGAAACATCTTTTCAGATCTCTCGTCAGGCGACAGCATTGAACATTTAACAAACATTTTCCATGTTTCAAATAACAAAAAGAAAACAAAATTGATCTTCAGGGAGGAACGAATTGGAAAATATAGCGAGGCGTAACGTGAGGTGGACAAAGCTTAGGACCAGATCGGAGTTTTGAGAAGGAATCCTACTCATTGGGCCTTTAACCAGAACTTTAGAATTACCATCATACGATAAATGATAGCAAGCTACTTTTGGACTCTTCAGACTTACAAGTAGATGAAGAAGCTCCCCCCGCGGGTTCAGTAAGTTTTCCCATAAAGCACATCATGCATTTAATGTCTGTTTTGGAGATTTTTATATATATTATTAAATGACAAGTAAAACCTTTTAGGAGTAATAGATCAATCTGAGAGGCTTTAAACGCTGCTATATCCTCTGCAGGAAGAGCAAAAGAGCTGATCTAGTTTTTTTTAGTCGTCGAGCTCTAATCTCCTTTTTTCTTATCCTCCCTACTCTCATCCCTCTATCCTCTTCACCCAGACCTCCTCCCGCCTGTCGGTCCGTCCGTCCAGTTCGGAGACGCCCAGTGCTGCCGAGCTGGTGAGCGCCATCGAGGAGCTGGTGAAAAGCAAGATGGTAGGACAGTAAGAGTTCAGCGCCATCCGCGTCCCGAGCGGGTGCCACGCGCTCGCCCGCTTTGGTTCACCTTCTGCTATGCTCTCCAGGCTCTGGAGGACAGACCCAGCTCTCTGTCAGTCGAACCAGGAGACAGCAGCTCTCCCTCCTTCAACCCCTCGGACAACTCCCTCCTCTCCTCCTCCTCGCCCATCGAGGAGGTGGATGAGCGCCGGACCGGCGCCCTGAAGAAGCGGCAGTACGTTCACAGACACTCGGATGTGTTGCGTCTTTACAAACATCTTAAGAGGAAACCTTCCTTCTTCTTTTTTTTTTTTCTGCAGTTACGTTCTGCTGGAGTTGGTGGAGACGGAGAGAGATTATGTCAGAGACCTCAGCCTGGTGGTGGAGGTGAGCTCAGTACGAGTGTTTTTCGGGGATTCCTCTGTTTTTCTTACGAGTTGCACAGCCTGGTATCTTAATAAATGCGCTTCCTCACGTCTCCATCACCAGGGCTACATGAGCCGGATGAAGGAGGAGGGCGTCCCTGATGATATGAAGGGAAAAGACAAAATCGTGTTTGGCAACATCCACCAGATCTACGACTGGCACAAAGAGTGTGTGACACACACACACACACACACACACACACACACACACACACACTGATCCGGTCAGCTAGCACAGAAGCTAAAGTTCCTCTCTCCGCTCTCCGTGTTGTTCAGTTTCTATCTCGGGGAGTTGGAGAAATGCTTGGAGGACCCGGACCGACTCGGACCGCTCTTCCTCAAGCAGGTTCGTCCTCGGCGCTCTGCTCCACCTGCGCGCGTTTTTCGTCCACGTCGCCATGTGGTAACGGCGTGTGCTTTTCGTACCCAGGAACGGAGGCTCAACATGTATGTCGTGTACTGTCAAAACAAGCCCAAGTCGGAGCACATCGTCTCAGAGTACATGGACACCTACTTTGAGGTATGCGCCCCCCGTTCTGAAGATTTTGTCATGGGCCATTGCAACGCAATGCAATCAGCCTCTGACCTCTGACCCTCGGCCGCGTAGGACTTAAAGCAGCGGCTGGGACACAGGCTGCCGATCACAGACCTGCTCATCAAGCCCGTCAAGAGGATCATGAAGTACCAGCTGCTGCTGAAGGTTGGTCCGATACACGGAGGCAGAGGAGCTTTTCAACTTAAAAAGTTGAACCGTCGCAGATCTTTTTTTTTTTTTTTTTAACTTTGTTTTCTGTTTAAGGATTTCCTGAAACACTCTAAAAAGGCGGGGCTGGAGTCTGTGGAGTTGGAGGTAAGATAACAAGGTAGTGCTTCGTATGCAATTCAAGTCCAGCCAAGCGTGTTCTGTTGCATCAACCTTTTGGGCCCCTTTGTGACTCTCACAGAAAGCGGTGGAGGTCATGTGCATCGTGCCGAAGAAGTGCAACGATATAATGAATGTCGGCAGGCTTCAGGGATTTGATGTAAGAAATCACATTGAATGACTGACGTGAAAAGCAATGCTACTTTATTCACAGCACGTCTCATCTCTCCTCTCCCCCAAAACTCTTCTATTTTAATCTCCCTCTACAGGGAAAGATTGTGGCTCAGGGCCGCCTTTTGCTGCAGGACACGTTCATGGTGTCCGACCCCGAGGGCAGTTTGCTCGGCCGCATGGCGGAGAGGAGGGTCTTCCTCTTTGAGCAGGTGGTCATCTTTAGCGAGCTCCTCGATAAGAAGAAAGGTTTCTCCTCGCCGGGCTTCCTCTACAAGAACAGCATAAAGGTCAGAGCGTTGCCCACGCTGCATTAAATCAGTAAAGGGCCTGGAGCTCCCTCTAGTGGAGTAACTTGGCCATATGCAGAATAAGTGTTTACTACTAATACGTGCATTGAGGAAACGCCAAATACTACAAATATTCTAAAGTTAAAGTTTATCCTTATTTCCCTAACTTGGATATATTTATGTATTCATATCTAGGTGAGCTGTTTGGATATCGAGGAGAATGTGGAAAGCGAACCCTGTAAGTTCGTCCTCACGTCTCGGTCGACCAGCGGCACCGTGGAGTCCTTCGTGCTTCACTCCGCCCACGCGGGGGTGCGCGAGGTCTGGACCCTTCAGATCAGCCAGATCCTCGAGAGCCAACGCAACTTCCTCAATGGTGGGCTGACACACACACACACACAAACACACACACACGCCCCCTTGAATTCTCTGTAACTCACCCCAGCTCTGACCTCCCCAACAGAGTATCAGAGGAACCACGTGGGGGCGAGCGGAGGAGTTCCGGCCGGCGGCGGCGGCGTGTCCGGTGTGGCCCCCGGGGCCGGGGTCGGGGTCGGTGGCTCCCCGGCTGGCGCCGTCCCTTTAATGACCCCCGGTGGCTCTCGTCGGCCATCCAGGATCCCCCAGCCCTCCCGCCTGCCCCAGCCTCTGCGCCTTCACCCCGGTGCCGACCCCGACGGCCCAAACAAGATGTCAGGTACGACACGTCTTGGTTTGTGCATTTTTCGTTTTTTCGTGCCGGCACAATAAAAAGATTTGACTGAGGTGTGAGTTTTGCTCACTTACGATCCAGGTCCGTCCCCTTGTCCTGCCCCCCCTACCTTGCTTCCTCCGGGGGGCAGCCCACAGGGCAAGCGCCCCGGGCAGACCCCAGAGGACCCGGCTCAGGCCTCTGCCGGTGGTGTAGCCCCGGTCCCCCGCGCCACTGTCGGGCCTTTGCCCTCTACGCCCACTTCCAAACCACGGCCGGGAGCCGTGTCCCCAATGGCCTCCCCCCTGGCCACGCCGGCCTTCGGCAAGGACGGCCTGCCCCCTCCCCCTCCCAGCCCGGGTCCGAAGTCCGCATCTGGATTCTGGAGCTCCATGCCGGGCTCTCCAGCCAGCCGGCCTGGCTCGTTCACCTTCCCGGGGGAGGCGGGAGAGTCTCCGGGGCGTCAGAACTCTAACCCGATCCAGACGGGCTCCGGGTCTGGGGGCCAGAGCCACAGACAGTCCGCACACAGCAAGGAGGCCGACCGCATGAGCACGTGCTCCTCGGCCAGTGAGCAGTCCATCCAGTCCACCCAGAGCAATGGGGTAAGACTACTTCCTGCTGCCCGCTGCGGCGCCGACTAACACCCGGGCAGGGGGGAGGCCCGTCTCCTGGCGCGGCCAGTGCTACTAATCTGTCTCTTCGACATCGTCCTCTCCAGCTTTCTCTGAAGGAAGCCAAAGCTTCCGCCGTCCACGCGTTTCCTCTGACGGATCAATCTGGCTCTTCTAAGCCGCCTCTAGATTTTCTCAACTCTTAACAAAGCTCAAAACTAACACCTGACTTCCTCTCGGCCGCCCCTTCTACCTCCCCGCTGTCTTCGTGGTGTCTTGCTGAATCTGAACTGTTTTTACCCCGCAACTAACCTCCGGCGTTTGTGGGACGGCCCACAAACGTCCTCGACAGAGATCCTCTCATCGGGCCTGACGCCGCTCCTCCCCTCTTTGATGGAGATCTTCATCCCATTTCTGCCTTTCTTCCCTCAAATCTTTGTTTGTTTTTTTTTCCCGAAGAGGACAGTAACACACTGCTTTCTCTCTCCGAAGACTTTGAGTGGAAAGTAATCACGACTCTCTTTCCAGTGTTTGTCTGTTTCCTCAACACCTTCGGTTCCACCTACAACATAAAGTCCAACTCCTGGCCACGTTTTTTTTCCCCATCTCACTACGAGGAACGTGATTTTGCGCTGACCGTTGTCCCCCGTGTTGGTGTGTGTGTGTGTGTGTGTGTCTTCCCCCCCCCCCCCCAGAGTGAAAGTAGCAGCAGCAGTAGCGTATCCACCATGTTGGTGACCCAGGACTACATGGCCGTGAAGGAGGATGAGATCAGCGTCAGTCAGGGCGAGGTGGTCCAGATCTTGGCCAGCAACCAGCAGAACATGTTCCTGGTGTTCAGGGCGGCCACGGAGCAGGGCCCCGCCGCCGAGGGCTGGATCCCCGGCTTCGTGCTGGGACACACCTCGGCCATCGCCGCCGACTGCCCCGAGGGACCCATGAGGTGGGAGCTCTGGGAGAAATTTGGGCCTCTTTGGAAGTTTTGAGTAAATTGGATAACGTGTCTCTCTCTCTTTGATTTGCCCAGCAGGAAGCCGTCGTCCTGGCACACGTCCCTGCGCATCCGCAAAAAGTCCGAGAAGAAGGAGAAGGAGGCGAAGAAAGACGGCAAGCTGGAAAACGGCTACAGGAAGTCCAGAGAAGGCCTGGCCAATAAGGTTTCTGTAAAGGTCAGTTCACCCGAGGAGACCAGCCGAGTGGAGCTTCTGCTCTGCGGGGACCTTCTCACGCTGACGCCTCTTTGTTCTGTCTTTTTCAGCTTCTAAATCCAAACTACATCTATGATTGTAAGTGTTAAATCTACAAGACCAATGAGCACATTTTAATTTGACTATTTTTTTAGATTTTTGAATATATCATTTCAGCATTTGATCGATTCTTTTGCTCCTCCAGTTCCCCCAGAGTTCCTCGTCCCTCTGAGTGATGTCACGTGTGACGACGGGGACGGCGTCACGCTCCGCTGCAAAGTCTGCGGTCGGCCCCGGGCCGCCGTCACCTGGAAGGGCCCCGACCAGAGCCACCTCACCAGCAACGGACACTTCAGCATCGCCTACAGGTGAGAAAGGCCGGCCCCTCGCCACCTTTTCCTCATCCGGGACATTCTGCAGGAGGGTCGTCCCTCCGCTCCCTCACTTCCTGTCGGTGCCAGGCGTGGTTTTTTTTTTTTTAACGGCGATTTGAACCCGCTTTCAGTGACACCGGCGAAGCGACGCTGCGGATAAGCGGCGCGGCTTCGGAGGACGACGGCGTCTACACCTGCGTCGCCACCAACGAGCTGGGCAGCGTGACGTCATCGGCGAGCCTCAGGGTGCTGGGTAAGTAACGGCGGAGCGGCGCGGGCACGTTCCCTCCCCCCCCCCCGCGGGGTGCGGGCGTGGACTGACTGTCCCCGTTGTGTGTGTCTCTCTCTCTCAGCCGTGTCCACCTGTGGGATCAGAGTGAGCTGGAAGGACGACTTTGAGTCTCACTACACGGAGGTGGTTGAACTGGGCAGGTAATCTCGCACTCAACCCTCACGTTTCACCACGCTGTTAAACGTCCAGGTCTGACCTCTGACCTCTGATCGTCCGTCCTCCCTCGTCTCGCCAGGGGCCGTTTCTCTGTGGTCAAGCGCTGTGACCAGCAGGGCACCAAGCGCCTGGTGGCGGTCAAACAGGTGAACAAGAAGCTGATGCGGCGGGACCGGGTCACTCAGGAGCTCAACCTGCTGCAGAGGCTCCAACACCCGCACATAGTGAGCCTGATTGACACGTACGAAACCCCCAGCAGCTACGCCCTGGTCCTGGAGATGTGAGTACGGGGACGGAGCCGACCAGCTGGAGGGGGGGGGGGGGGGGGGGGGGACACTGCATGAGGCTTGACGGTTGGCTTTGGGTGTTTCAGGGCCGACCAAGGTCGCCTGCTGGACTACATCGTCAGCTGGGGGAACCTGACGGAGGGGAAGGTGGCCTGCTACCTGAAGGACGTTTTAGAAGCTTTACATTATCTGCATAACTGCAGGATAGTGCATTTGGACGTGAAAGTAAGTACGGCACACGTAGAGCTGCTTCCACGCGGGACAGAGCGAAGATGAAGCTTTAGACATAGATATTTTTGATAAATGCACACACCTCGGTGGGTTTCAGTGTTTTCAGGATCTGGATCTTAAGTTTCTCAACAGTTTCAAGCTCGCAAAGTGTATTTCCGGCTGTTGGATCTCCGTCTTGGTTCAATGGTGTCACCGTGCTCTCCTCCCGCAGCCTGAGAACCTGCTGGTCGCCAACGACGCCAGCGGCCAGCCGACGGTCAAACTCGCCGACTTCGGCGACGCCGTCCAGCTCGGCAGCCTCCACTACGTTCACCCTCTGCTCGGCAGCCCCGAGTTCGCCTCGCCCGAGTTGGTCCTCGGGGAGCCCGTCCAGCTGACCTCCGACCTGTGGAGCCTGGGCGTGGTGACCTACGTGCTGCTGAGCGGCGCCTCGCCCTTCCTCGACGAGAGCGCCGAGGAGACCTGCCTGAACATCTGCCGGCTGGACTTCAGCTTCCCCCGGGACTACTTCCAGGGCGTCGGCCAAGCGGCGCGGGACTTCATCTGCCTGCTCCTGAGGACCGACCCGGGCAGGAGGCCTCCGGCGGGCCTCTGCCTCCAGGAGGCGTGGCTGCAGGCCGGCCCGGGCGGGGCCGAGGGCTGCCTGGACACCTCCCGCCTCGTCTCCTTCATCGACCGGAGGAAGCACCAGACGGACGCCCGGGCCATCGGAGGCGTGCGCAGCTTCATCCAGGGTCGCCTCCAGCCCCGCGTCTAGAGGACGGAGGAGAAATGACGAATGCTGATCTCAACCTCGTTCACAGAATGTTGATTCACTTAAAGTCCTGTAGTCCTTTCACCAATTAAACTGAGACCCCACCAAGTCTTAAGCAGCCAATCAGAGCCCCGATCACGTAAATTAATGGATGCCCTTGTCTACTGCTGCTTGCTGGTTTCGACTCAAAAATTCATTTTGTAGTTAAGAAAAGAAAAAGACAAAAAAAAAAAACATTATGAAGTAATTTATTTTGCTCTGCAAGAGTCAAAGCTGATGAGAAGAGCCGATTGATCGAGCCGCAGAACTATTGGGAGGAAGTGACGGCGCTGGGAGCAAACTCCCCCCCCCTCCCCCCCAGCTTGTGTTGTGGGGGCGGCGGGACACAGACATCATGTGTTTTAGTTCTTTTTAGACTAAAACTGTGACTCAAAGACTTTTGAGAAGCAGCCCCTTTTTCTTACAGAAATAATGTGCACAAAGGAAAAGTCATTATAGGAAAAGAAAGCCGGAGGCGCGATCACAGCCCTCCGATGGCCGCGCTTATATAATGTACCTAATATCTAAAGATACCGCGGTGACCACGTCGCCAGTAAAAAAAAAAAAATACAAAATGTTTAAAAAAAAAAATGCTGCACTGTCCAATCTGAGAAGAAACAAACGTTTGCTTCTCCGAGAACAAACTTGTGCTGCGCGGATAAGAGATGTTTAAGCCTTACCTTGTACATAGACCTCGGCCTTCTTCCCCCCTCGCATTCACGGCGGCGTCCCGTCTCCCGGACGCGAGACACAACGCGAGACACAACGCGAGTCGGCGCCTCAGCGGCAGTGAATGTGGAGGTCGGACGAGGACAGATTTACTGTAAATGCACTCGTTGTATGTTTTGTTTGATTTATCATGTGCAATGTTGCGGCTTTAACATTATATGCAACTATTTATGAAGACATCTGTTGTATCTGTAATAAACCTTAGAGAAAAGCATGTACTTGGTACTGCGAGCACTGCTGGTAGTTTGTTTTTTTTTTTTTTTTTTTTTTTGACCTCTCGAGTGTTAAGGACTTCCAGGCCGCGTTAGAGGATCTACAATCACGAAGGCTCAATCAGAAACTATTTAACACGTTTTGGACTGTTTGTCTCTGTAGTATTGGTACACCAAAGTTGCTCTAGCTTTATAGTACTTAATAAAACCGTGTTTTATTGTGATGACGTTTTACTTTAGGTAATCTGTGACCATTTGGAACTGACTGTTTACTCGATTTTCAAACGCTGTCGGGGGGGGTGGGGGGGGGGGATACGATCGGTTCGTTTAGTCTGGTGCCTTCTTAAAAAGGTCGCGGATTAAAGAGATTTCCAGTTAACAGAGAAAAGAGCATTGCTGTTTGAAGAGTTGAATCTGAGGTTTTTGTACATCATTTGCTAAATAGTGTTCTAACTTTATGTACTTTGTTGCCAAAATACTTCCTTTACAAATCCTGTTCCTTATTATTTTATTTTTTTTAAAGAAAAAGTAAACTTACCCTTAAAACGGCGACTTAAACAATGTTTGTTTGATTAATTTTTTCCCCTTTGTAAAAACAAGGCGTTGGTAAAACCACAGAGCGAGAGACAAACAGCAGAGAGCCGCCCGTTATTTATTTTAAAGGCCGTTAACACGCAGACCGGACTGGACACCTCGGTTTCATTGTTGTCCCGTCTTTTTTTTTTTTTTTGTCACGTTTGTGTCCAGTTTCTGAAATGACATGTTTACTATGTGTTTTTTTTTTTGTTTTTTTTATCTTTGCATGTATATTTCCTTGTACAGATCATATACGTTTTCTCTTGTAAATATTCTCATTTTACCATCAGTTATTTGAAAATTAAACATAATGAACACATGTACCCTGTTTGACATTTTATTTAAGTATGGCATGTTTTTATTAGGGCCGGGACGTTAGCGCGTTAATTACGATTAATTAATTGCAATGTGAATTAAGATTAATTAATTACACAAAAAATAACACATTAAACTTTTTACGCATTTTTACACTTATTTTTTGCACCGCGGAACGTTTCTCACTGGATGAGTTTCGGAGGACCGATTATACTGGAGCACCAACTAGCGTTCATGACTTCAGACAACAACAAACCACAGTGAACATGAACGAAGAAGCTGACGAGACCGTGTCGGTTGGTCCCGTGAATGGGAAATCTTATTATAATAAACACACGGATGGAAGCGTCGATAAGAGTGTGGTTGTGTGCAAGCTGTGCAACAAGGAATTCACATCGAGCCTCAAGTATCACCTCAACGCACAACAATTAGCAGCTAGCGTGGACGTTACAAGGACCCACACCCAACCCACACTGCACCAGATGACTGGTTTAAGGACCAGTCTGCTGGAATTGGTTGAACAAAAATAAAAATCCATGTGAATTTTTTTTTGATTAATTTTGATTAATTAATTACAAAGCCTCTAATTAGATTAATATTTTTAATCGAGTCCCGGCCCTAATAATATATATTATATGTAACAGAGAATTGGAGGGTGGATGCACTAAAAAGGGTAAACAAATCTACACCCTGTGCCAGACTGTCAGTTAAAGGTTGTCCACAGGATGCCCTGAAGTAGACAAACATGTGATTGTCTTGAAAAATGCCCTCAGAGGCTGTAAACTAAATGAGACACATCTGCTCATCTTTACTGACTCATCCGGCCTTATCTCCCGTCAAAAAGGTGGAACCCTATAGGCTACGTAGCATGGCTAATAAGTGCTAAAAGCTAAAGCAATTAACATCAAATTTATTCAATTCATCATCCAAAAGATTCTTCATCATTCTTGACAATGCCATCATAACCCAAGTGAACGCGCCTTGTGTTTCTGCATAACCCCCAGGGTTCACTTCTCTGAAACAACCAGTGGGGACAATGCCCCCACAACTACCTCCGCGGGAGTGCGCTCAAGACTTGGCAGGAGCGGGATTTGAACCCACTGGCGGCGCTTACAGAGGCTTTCGGCTCCTTCTTGCACCCCTACACTACCAGTCCTGGTCACATTTTGGCAACTTTGATTCTCCTATTTAACCTTGAGCATGTGAGTTAAACCTCAAAACTCTTTTTAAATGCTATTTCCACATCTGGGCTTGAACCCACAACCTTCAAGTGCAGTGCAGGGGCTTATGTCAGCAGCTCCTCCGCTGTGCTACTTCACCACACACTAACCAACCCTTTGTTTGTTGTATTTAACCTTGAGATTGCTACTCAAACCTGAAGTAAAGCCAAAGGCTCAAACCCAAGACTGGGCTTGAACCCACAACCTACAGGGTAAGGACAGTAGCTCCTCTGCTCTTGTGCTGCACTACCTCACCATGCACAAATTAAATTTTTGTTTCTCATATTTAACCTTGAGACTGCTACTCAAACCACAAAACTCTTTCAAAGCAGAAGTGATGTCTGCATGAAGGGGCATGAACCCACAACCTCAGACAGCAGGTTGGAGCCTGCAGCCCTTCAGTTGTTCCCCTGTGCTATTCAAGCACATGCCTCATTGTGTCCGTTTCTCATATTAGACCTTGGGATTGTTTACTCAACCTCAAAACTCTTTCAAAGTTTACAGTTTGAAGCCCTGGCTGCAACCAAACCCTCCTTCTGAGAGAGCAGGTTTGAACTGAGGATCCTCCACACTTCAGCCTTCCTGCTATCTCCCTGCACTGTGCCACCACACACCTGTTGATGCTTTTGAATCCAACCTCAATTCTCATAGATTCTCAGGCTGGAATCCACAACACAACACACTTGTCTGCTGGAATTGGTTGAAAAAAATTACTTCTCACTGTTCTCAGGTCAAATATTTATGCAATTAAAATGCGAATTAATTACAAAGCCTCTAATTAATTAGATTAATATTTTTAATCGAGTCCCGGCCCTAGTTTTTATTTTATTGTTTAAACAGCCACATCTTATGCAGATTAGATTCAGACTAATCAGCTGCTCAATGAAACACCGTATTGTATTAATTGTATATTAAATTATATTAAGTAAAGTTAAAAACAGTTCTTTTGCAGCATAGTATGTTGAATCAAATACAAGTTATGCACGCTGAAAAAATATTAAAATGTCATAGAATAGTGGAACAGTCAAAAGTTTGGGTACACTTTCAGATTCGATTGGCTTTAATTATATTGTCAAAACAATATGTCTATGTCCAAAAAGGTCATGATGCAAGTTTGCATGTCGAAGTCTTATCAGTATTTCTTATTTTAAGGCATAAATAACACAGGACCAGGTAAGCCACGTTTGGTTTATAGCAATGTCGACTTTTATTCTAATTTCCAATAAACAGAGAATATATCAGTCCCTTATTTGTACAAAAATACCTGAACGGGATACAATGTGGATCCAGGAGCCGTGACGACAGCACGAAGCAAAGCACAGTGGGGTCATCTGAAAAATATAACCCTTTATTTGCTCTTTAATTCTTTCCCTGAAACGTCTATTTGACTTCAGCCGGTGATGACCTCAACCCCCCCCCCCCCCCCCAAAAAAAACAACCAGCACTAGGGGTGTGTGTGTGTGTGTGTGTGTGTGTGACTGGAAAGGAACGCAGCGAGAGGACGGATGGCAGCGAAGGACTTGATATGTTCACAAACAAGAGGCACCTGGTGCGGGAAGAGGCTCTGCTGACATGAGAGACACTGCCCCCCTGAGCTAAGGAGTGTAACTGCACTACTTGTGACGAAAGGTGTACAAAACCTGCTGAGAATCTCCCGAGGGGTTAAGCGCTGGTGTGTGTGCTCCTGGTGAAAAAACTGTGTTTGTGTGTGTGCGTGCGTGCAATGTTAAGTATGTATGTATGTATTTGAAAAAGGCCAAAATCCAGATTGATCTAAAAAAAAAAAAATGTAAAAAATGCTTAATTTAATACTGTAAATACTGTGGTATATTCTTAGTTTATATGTATATATTTAAAAGGTCATTTTGTGGCAAGCCAAAGAAAGCACAGAAAAATGTCAATATGCACACAATCAAATAATGGAAAAGAAGGACTACATGAATCATTCTTCATTTTACACAGAGTTATGAGCACAAACATAACATAGTGATCTGTGACCCAGGTACAGTGTAACATCTACGGCCTCCATAGCTTCACGTAACAAACTGTATACTGCTATCTATATTCATATACTTGGGCTTGTGTATGGGATTGCATTGTAGCACAGTGATTAATTAATGGAGGGAGCAGGGGGAGGAGGACGAGGGTCTTTGCGCCCCCGCCCCCCCCACCCGGCTCCTCTAAATCCACGGCTTAGCTCGACTTCAGCCGACCGACAAGCAACCTTCCTCTTTACCGTCTAAAAAAAGGCAAGTTATGATGATAAGCAGCAGACGAAGCAATCCTGAATAATGAATATAACAGTCTGGCCATCCACACACACACACACACACACACACATATATATATTCTCCACAGGGCCATAGCTTACAGGCTGGACACAGGTGGGGGAGGGGGGGGGGGAGGGGGCTGGAGATTCAAGCATTATCCAATCCCTGGAGCGAATCTGCACTGGCTGACTGAAAAAGGCCTGATTGGTGGAGCACAGAGAGCTGGTGAGTCATTCGAGCCACGCGATTGGTCGACTAACCGGTGGCAGTGGATCGGAGTCGGTGACGGTGCTTGGACAGAGCGCTCAGTTAGCCGGGGCGGGCGGGGGGACGGAGGGGCGGTGCAGGTGAGGCTGAGCAGGTGTTCTGGTCACATGACATGATCAGGAGAGGGCCTATTAATAAGGTTCTTTTCGGATTGGCCACGGGTCAATTGTGGGGCCGGGAATCAGTGCTTGATACTTTCAAAGAATTGACCCAAATATGCCAGTAAACAAACACCTCCGGTCCAGCGATACCCGCAATCGATTCTTTTTTGTGTCCAGATGTGGTCCATGGTTTCCCCAACCCCAAAATAATCATGGACAAACTGAGATCCCATGTCGAAGTCACTTTGTATGCCATTGTATACCCAGGTGGAACGAGTCCAACTACACAAAAGATGGCCCTCAAGGGATTTGTTTTGATTAAGTGTCACATTATTCTTTTTTACAAACCCACGTTGCCTCGTATACCTGCCTCGTCTCCTTTCACTTCCTCCCACATTACCTTCCTGCAACCATCAGACATGCGTATGACCACGCGGTTTTCAACAAAATATTCACCTATTGCTACACAAATGGAGCCAGCTGGCCTCATTAAGAATGCTGCCGGTTAGGCTCATGTTGATCGTTTTCAAATTTGATGCATTTTCTCACTTGATCCGTGAATTGTTTGTGGTCTCCAAAATGTCAGAAAGTTAAAAAAAGAAATGTGCATTATAATATTCGTAGATACCAAGGGGATTTTTTCTGACCAACTGCGATATTCAGTATACAAAAAACGTAAGCCGAGGAAAAGGCTCACGTGTGAGAAGCTGGAATCACAATTTTTTTTGGATTTGGATTTTGGATTTAAAAACATCAGCTCTAAAGTAATGAATGAACACCTGTGTGACCTCATCACCAACGATGGCTACGAGGCACGCTGGTCCAGTGGTGGATTATTGCGTAAGTGTTGTTCGATAAAGACGTCGTCGCTGTGCAGCTCCCCAGAAGAAAATAGGCCAGAAATGACAGTTTGCATTAACACTAAATATAGTTATTTGCCTTCTTGTAAAGATTTAGATAAGTAAATTGATACCAGTTTCTTGCCTTTAGTATATCTGAAACACTGAGAAAAATACTGTTAATACAAAGCAACTGTACTAGCTAATAGCTAGTTAGCTTATTTAAGGGAAGTGGCAACAATACAGCACATAACCACTGGTAAAACTTTAAATCTTCTTTTTTTTTAATACACAATGTGAAACTCTGTGATCTTCAGAGTCACTTTGATATGTCCGGAAAAGCCAAGTTAGCCATTTCCACTCGTTCCCTCTTTTCGCTAAGCTAAGCTAAGCTAAGCTAAGCTAAGCTAAGCTAAGCTAAGAATGGTATCGATCTTTATGTCTCTCGATCTTTAACTCTCCACAAGAAAGTAAAATAAAATATTTGCAAAAATGTTTAACCATCCATTTAACATAACCTTTTACACTGTTGATGTTCATCTTCTTGACACCTGATACATTTTACTGTATGTGCATTACGGTTTAGTTTGGATTTCATACAAAAGGCCCATTTTTTTTTTTTCACTTAAGGCGCGTGAATCTCATTCCAGGAGTTCAACTGAGTTCACATTTCAAGTCATTTGATCAATTCCACATTAAAAACAAACAAACAAACAAACAAAAAAGGTTACGGGAGTGCTTTTGTTGGTTTGTCTTTTTCTGGAAAGAGGGAACAGTGGTCAGAATCCAAAAATTACAGCTCCATCCCGTCAAAAATGTGCAAGTAGTGAGCTCATAACAGACTTAGGGGGGGGAAAAAAGGACATTCAGACAAATTCACCCAACAGATTTAACCCTTTCGATTAAAAAAAAAACAAAGAGCCTGGGGAGGGACACGCTTCTCAGGAGTCCATTCAAGTCTTCCTCCTCTTCCTCATTGTCTTCAGACGCACATTCTTTTTTTTTTTTTTTTTTCTTCAAGCATGTTCATGTTGGTTCTCGAGCCACACGGGAGGTGGTGGGGGGGTCAAAGACGTCTCACCCCGGACCTTCCCGAAAGGCACCGCGTAACCGAGCCACCGGCTCTCCGTGTGCTCCCCCACGGCACGCCGTAATCCAACCGCAAACCGGCGCACGCTCACGCGCATTCTCAGAAGGCAACGCGGGAGGAGGAGGGCGAACGGAGGAGCAGGCGGCTTCGTTTAGCTAAAAGAGAGAGAGAGAGAGGGGGAGGGAGAGGGAGGGAGAACAGCTGTCGTCTGTCCGCCCCGGAGTGCAAAACGAGTTCTGCAATGAATCAACAGTAATAAAACAGCATTAAAATGACATCAAGTAATCAACTGGACAAGAGCGGCTTGTTGCAGCCTTTTCCTGGTTAACATTCCTCCGTCCTTCCAGCAAACCCTCGCCGGGCTCCTCTCCCTCCCTTCCAGACTTTTTCTGCCGGATCAGGGGGGTTTTCATCTGGGGGGGGGGGGTGTCAGCTTATTGAGACTGGACTGCACAGGTTGAAACAACTCCTGGATCACGTTTGATGAGACCCAGAGAGGTTCCCGTCCATCCCTGATTATCGATGAGAGAGGTCAGAGGGTGGTGCTCCTCCGTCCTTCCCGGTGCATCAAGGGGAGGGTGGGTTTAGGGGGGGTCGGGCGGTCACCACAGCTTATCGGGCCCCGCAGGATGAGGGAGGGTTTTGAAGGCTGAGGGACTCTCCGTCAGAGAGACCCCCGAAGGGCTCCTTTTTTGAGCAGACTTTACTTGTCCGTCTAGTTAATGGTTCGTCTTCACGGGGGCCAAAACCAAATCATTTAGTCTCCATGACAACGTCGCAGGAGCTGGGACGCAGTTTGTTTCTCACATTCCAACAACCCATTGAATCAAGCCACCCGACGCGAGTTCACGTCCCCAAAACCCGACCTTTCTCCATCTCCTCACCCTCATTGCGTTGGTAAGGAAGGGGCTGATGAGGGTGGGGGGGGGGGGGGGGGGGTCTCAGGGTGAGACGTGTACATAAAAAATAAAAAAAAAGGGTCGGGGGGTGTTTGTAGGGGGGCGTGGAGTGTCACAAGGCCACAGCGGTGCACGGGTGTTTGAGCTTGCAGGGCAGCACTCCTCTGTTGAGCTGGTAAAACTCCACCAGGTGGATCAAGTCGGTGAACTTGGTGGCGCCGTCGTCGAGGCTGAAGAACACCTGACCGTCCTCCTCGCACTTCAGACCCAGTAGGCGGGGAAGGGGGGGGGGGGGGGGGGGGAGAGAAGACCGTTAAACATCACAATACTGCTGCATGGAGGCGGCCACGAGATACAGACGATACGGTGTCTCAGAGGATATTACAGGTGGTCATGTGACTCACCGGCAGGATCTGGAAGTGCTTGATCTTCTGGTGGTGGCACAAGGTGAGCACGAACGCCTTGGGATTACTCTGACTGTCCCGCAACAGGAATAATCTGACACCCAGAGGATAGAGAGAGAGAATATAGAGCCGCTACATGAAATGTTCATACAAAGACTTCCATCAGATTACGTCATGCGACACGCATCCCGAAAAAAGAGGTTTGCAAACTTTTTACCGCTAAAAACAAAACAAAAAAAGGGATCTTACCCGTCTATGGAAGTAAATCTGTGCCATCGGGGGTTGAAATAAAAAGTTGATTGAATTTCTAGCACTGAATATTTATGCATTGAAATTATGTACCTGAATGTTTTTCAACATTAAAACACCGCAAAAAAATTCAACCTAAAAAAAAAAAATGTTGAAATATTCGAAATGGAGGCTACAATATTCAACCGCAAAAAATTCAACCTTGGCACACCAATATGCGGAGGCTACAATATTCAACCCAAATAAATTCAACCTTGGCACACCAACATCCGGGACACTAAGGAGGAGCAATCGATTCTAGATTCAAGATCAGTAGCGTGCGTCAAGCTAAAGGAGCGAGCACCCAAAACACCTTGGGCTTCGGATTGTATCCATGTCCAATAATAACGGGACTTTAACTCTTCTTCATGCCATCAGTGTGGCAACGTATGAAGAAATACATAAAAGAACATATAATGTTCACCCTAAACCAAAACGTTTGCTTGCCACTGACGATATACAACTATTAAAATATACAAATCAACTGAAATCGATTAAGCTCGGTTGGCCGAGTGGGTAGCACAGCCGCTCTGTGGCATTACGTTATTTTGCGCGACACGGTTCGAATCCCGGTTGTGGCGGACTTTTAATAAATGTTCTTTTATGTATTTCTTCATACGTGGCAGTGACGTAGTGCTCACTTATACAATCGTAATCGCTGCAATGGATATGGGATGCATTTTTGAACATTTTCAGAACAATATGTTTGCAAATGTGTGACGACTCAAGTGACGGAGGCAGACAACACCTGCCTGCCGGGGGGAAACAAACACGCAAACACGCACCCGTAGCCAAACCAGTAGGTTCAAAAACCAGTAGGCACGTAACACCGTCACTGAAAAATGGGTTCTCGTTTCAGACTTTACGAGCAAATACAGGATCCCTTTGAGATAAATTCTAAAGCCTCGCATTAAGACGTACATCCCTTTATGTAAGACTCTGCGCTACTTGCAGGTCGCTGTGTTGTGCCAGATCCTCAATAAAGTTTACCCATGGTCATGAAGACTCATTTAACGTTACGTGGACTTTGAATGTCGCTTAATACCCAACTGAGATCGGCTTGTGCCGCTGTGAAAAAGGATCCTTCCACCGACGCTACTGCGGTTATTCCTGCATGTCCTGTCGGGTTTATGCGTCTGCGCGCTCCGTTAAAGCCGCTGCCCCCCCCCCCACTACGATACAGCGGCTCATCTGCCTCTTCAAGCGCGTTCCTGGTTTTCAAAACTCCGCCAATCACTCCTAACAGCTTGTCCAAGGATCTCAGCATCATTAAATGAATTCAAAACTAGAAGAAGAGGCGTATTGTGAGCGGCTGTACGCTCTCGTTTAACTTCCGCTTAGTTCATGTCCAACACAGTCTGTTAATGTACAAATGTCAGCTGTCTATTACGGAATCTTACAGACACAAACCACACTGATGACATGAAGAAGAGTTAAAGTCCCGTTATTATTGGACATGGATACAATCCGAAGCCCAAGGTGTTTTGGGTGCTCGCTCCTTTAGCTTGACGCACGCTACTGATCTTGAATCTAGAATCGATTGCTCCTCCTTAGTGTCCCGGATGTTGGTGTGCCAAGGTTGAATTTATTTGGGTTGAATATTGTAGCCTCCGCATATTGGTGTGCCAAGGTTGAATTTTTTGCGGTTGAATATTGTAGCCTCCATTTCGAATATTTCAACATTTTTTTTTTTTAGGTTGAATTTTTTTGCGGTGTTTTAATGTTGAAAAACATTCAGGTACATAATTTCAATGCATAAATATTCAGTGCTAGAAATTCAATCAACTTTTTATTTCAACCCCCGATGGCACAGATTTACTTCCATACCCGTCTACTTGGCCTTGTTGGATGATCATCTTGTGGGCTTCCTCCCTCATGATGCGACCATGGAACCATATCTGTGTCCTGTGGATCACTGAAAGAAAAACCTCTTTTTACTTGGCATGTTCATGTGGCCCAGTCCATATGCCGGCCATGCGGAAGGGAAACTAAACTAAAGGAAAACATGAGTCCAAAAAGGTAAAAGGTTGTCTGAAGTGAGGGTACCTGTGCTCAGAGAGGACGGGTGTAGAGGGCTGGGACTCCCCAGGACATTCATACGCTGGCTCCGTTTCTATGTGGAGGAGAGAGCACATTTGCCACCAGTTAAAAAAAAAGAAATAAAAACCCTTCAAATGAGCCTTTTTTTTTTGTGCAGTGGGAGTGAGCTGCTGCTTTAGCGTCGTCAGAGCTGAGATCACAGGAACAGATAAAGTGAACCCCCCCCATCCCCCCCCCCATTTTTTTTTACCCTCCAGCTCTGTCCCTCCTCCAGGGCGGCGCTCTGGGCCTCGAGGGGGTTTTCGATGACGCGGCCGGTCCGCCCGGAGAAGTCCATGGCGACCAGGGAGTTCTCCGACACGCTGCGCTGTGAGGAGGAGCGGCAGGTCGAGGAGTTGGGGGGGGGAGGGAGGAGAACAAGGGTCAGAGGTCAAACACACCAGACACACTCACTGGGGCGTGACAAATCCTGTCTGCACACAGACCCACTTCGGTCAACCTACAAACGACACTGAGGCACAAGGCTCTGCAGCTCAAAGTATTTCAGATTCATATCTAATTATCTTCTTAAATGTTAAATAATAATTCAAAACGACTATGCTTAGTTCTGAGCTATGTTATCACATTTTTGCATGGTTGATAAACTTAGAATTCCATTTAAAAAGGCTCAAGTATAAACTACTTTATGAATCACACCATCATCGACAGCGATACTCACCACCGGGGCGGAGAAAGGCGAGAGGTTGGACTTCCTCTGCTGGGGGACGTTGTAGCTCTGATAGAGAAGTATCCCGTACTGCGACGACACAAGAGCAGAGAGCGCCACCGACTGTCAAACAGCTGAACCATCGACCGTTAGCCGCAATGCGGCTACACGAGGCAACCGGCTTGGATTAAAACCACGACGAGTGGAACTAAAGGAAGTACTTTGAGGAGCCTGAAGGCCGTCATCCAGCAGGTCCTGCTCTGCTCGTCCTCGGCACACAGCATCTTCAGCTCCTTGCCGTCACTCGTCACTTTGCTGGGCTGCAGACCAAAACAGATGGGAATGGATGAGACATGAACAAGAGAGGCCTCTTTTGTCATTTCAGCCACAAGTATGGAGAGATAGTAAAAGCTGTGGTACGGTATACAGGCTAATGTTGTCACGTACCAGATGACACCATTAAAACTCAGTAAGTATAAAGATAAACAGCATTAAAGTCCTCCCGGCATCACAGCACCGACTCCCGTTAAGACACACGGCTCCTCTGATGAAAACCCCACCGGTAAATTAATTCATGTCACCATAGCAACAATGCAACCGACCCCGGCAGCCAAGTAAAATCCCTCAACCAATCCTGCACAGTCACACACCCCCCCCCCCCCGCTGACAGCATCTGACACACCGGTTGTCTGGTCTGTGTGTGTGTGTGTGTGTAAGAGGGAGGTTGAGGGGGTTAGGCAGGCCAGATTCCCTGTACCATCTGAGCTTATCCCAGTGGGCTTATCCCAGATCAGCAGGTGACCCACCACCGATTACTCCTGGAGTGGGACACATTGGGCTGAGTGTGTGTTCGAAGCCCCGCTGTGCGGTTTTACCCTTTGTGCCCTCTGACAGACACACACACACACACACACACACACGATACAACACATGTAGAAGGGAAGCAGGTGCACCTGTTAAGAAGCAATCTCAAAAGATCACGTAACAGCACGAAACAATCGATCGGAACAAACCGGACGGTGAACGTTTGTTCCTTTTGAAACTTCACATTTTAAACTTACCATCTAACAGCTTTAAGAATTGATTCCTGATATTTCGTGTGCTCATTTCCTCATACTCATTTTTACTGGAATAATCACCCAGCAGTGGATTGAGCGAGTTGCATCATTCGCTGGGTGAGTTACCTTGATGCAGAAGTGGAAATCTGTCGGAGCGTTGTGGAGTTTTCGGCCCGTGATGACGGTGAAGACGTTGCTGTCCTCCAGATCCGACAGCAGCTGCAGGTGACGCGGCTCCTGCGCAGTTGTGGGGAAGCGAGCGGTAATAAATGTCAGGTTGAGGGGTTTTTTTTCCCCCCCAACATCAAGACTAATGTTGCAACCGCAGCTTCAACTAGTTGCAAAAGCAAAAGGTTTTATTAAAACCCATTGTGGACCGGCGGCTGTGACCCGTCACCTTGGACGTTCCTTTAGTGGAGAAGTAGAGGCCGGAGCGCCGCAGGAACATGTAGAGCTTCTTCCAGGACCTGCGTCCGGGCTCCTTCACGTACAGATGGCCCTGGATCTCCGGACAGCTGCTGGAGTTCAGAAAGTTCTACAAGAGAGACACACAGGATGTGAACAAATGTTTGTGCTTCATCTGGGGAAAATAACGCGTGTTCCGACGCGTTTGTGTTTTTTGTTGAATGCGTTCAGCAGATTGCAGAGAAAGTTGCGCGCGTTTCTGACGACCAGATGTCCTCACAAAGACAAAACTCCAGAGCATTTAGGAATTCATTTGGAGTTCATGTCTTGAATCGTGGCCTCACACGTTCGCCATTCGAGACCTGTGTGTCCCCCCCGACACCGAGTCGCCCCCCCTCACCTGCAAGAGCTGCGACTGAGGGATCGAGCCGTCAGACTCCTGACACCAAGCCACCATCTGCTCTGGAAAAAAGTTCTGGACGGAAAAAACACACAGAGGCTGACAATGAGTGCGAGAGAAAGCAAGAGAGGGAGGCACTAGAAACCACTTAGTGAATTTGCAAGCGAGTGGGGTAGTGTTTCTTTATGCAGAATATGTCTCTCTGTGTGTGTGTGTGTGCGTCTCTCCGATGAGCACAGAGACTCAGAGGCAAAGTGGTGGGGGCGAGAGAGGTAGATAAATGGAGAGAGAGCAAGAGAGACAGCGGGCGCTCCAGCCTGAGAGTAGATGCAGTATGATCTCACCCGCTGATGTAATCCCCTTTAGCCAGCAGCGCTACTCTTAGCTTGATTGACAGGCCGCGGACAGCACTCTGGTGTTTCACTGTGCTCATTACCACAGGGCTGAGGTCACCTGCTGGCTCAGACACTCTCCTAAATCACCACGGCGATCGCGTCACCGTACGCCCGGACGAAGCGCGCAGCGGCAGAGCCCCGTGCCGAGGGGGATGCCAGGAGGCCGGCCCGCCTGGGGGTCAGAGGCCGGCCCGCGTCCTCACAGCGCTCCGCATTTTACACGTTTAGGTCTGCGCGGTTATCCAAACAGACCTCGGAGCGTTGACATCACCGTGCATGAATGTCCTCGCAGGACGAAACAAATATAAGGGATTGTGCGTTGAGTTACACTGACCTGGGATATTATTTAATTGTAGGATTGTGGAGAGTATAGAGTAACATGAAATTTTGTCTCTCAGTGACAATTAGTTCAGCCTGTCATCAGATAACATTTTTTTTTAATTTTTCAAATCCCTCGATTGCTTGCAAGGCTTTGTACATCAACCTAAACATCAGCCTTCTAAACATTAGCATGCTAAACATTAGCATGTTAAACCTTAGCCTGCTAACGTCAGCATGCTAAACATTAGCATGTTAAACCTTAGCCTGCTAACATCAGCATGCTAAACATCAACTCTCTAAACCATAGCATGCTAAACATTAGCATGTTAAACCATAGCCTGCTAACATCAACCTTCTAAACATTAGCATGCTAAACATTAGCATGTTAAACCTTAACCAAATTAGTTACTTGCGGTTGTTTGGCTTGCGAGTTAAAAGCAGCCTAAAAAGAATAGTGACAATAGTTTGAAACTAGTTTCAGAATGTCCAGGAGATACATTCAGGATGTGAACAATGGAGTCCAATATCTACTATATGTTTTTTTCATTTCATCATCTGTATTTGAGTGACAGGTACAAAAAAAAAAAATGTATTATTGTGCTCGAAGCAACAAAACCTCAGCATGACTCTTAACGTCATCCTCAGATCCAGAAATATCAAGGCGAGAAAATAGCCCAAACCCCAGCTGCGCGTGTGGGTGTGTGATAAACACCCCCCCCCCCCCCGTACCCCCCCCCGCCCCGACGAGCAGTCAACTAGTCGCCTGTTTTGGTCTCCGTCTAGCAGGACTACCACTGCCGTGTTGTCAAGTTGTCCTCTGTCATTCTAAATAACTGAATTCCCACCAAACCACGGAGCGTGTGGGAGACTCACCAGGGGGTTCCTGAAGAATTCATATTTGGCATAGTTCTTCCTGAAGAGGAATTTACTGTCGCTGCTCATGGAGGCTTGAACCTGAACCACCAGCTCGTGGTCCTCCAGACATCTCTCTGTGCGAGGACACAGACAGACAGCGTTAGTCACCGGGCCCGGGGACATGTTGTCCTCTGGGGATGCAACAGGAGCAGATTTTAAAAATCTGTGTACACTGCTCAAGTTTATCTAAAAAAAAAATATATATATATATATAATGAAGTGAAATTGTAAACTCAGGTTTCTCTGTTCATAGTTCTTTTCTTCTCTTTGGATCCGCTGCGTAATAAGCAGCTCTTTGGCATTCATTTCCTGTCTCTTCGTGTTTCTCTTTAACGCTGAAAGCCTCATTCGGAGACGACCTTGTTGACTGTAAACTGTCTTGAACGCTGTCCTCCAGCTGCAGACGCACAGCAACCTTCGCATGTGCTAAAACAATGGAATATGAGTCCATCTCACTTCATCCGGTACTTTTTAAAGGAAGACGGTAAAAGCTGGATGTAGAAAATAAAGTTCACCACCTTTTCCAAAACTAAACCTCCATGATGGGAATTCACATCATCCTCATGGCCAGCAGTGCTCACTTTTTATAAACGGCATGTTTTTTGATCATTCACATCAGCGGTTAGTCTGTTATCCTGTTCAGTGACACAGCGAGAAAAATAATCTCCTGTTACTAGGAGACGAGCGAGGGAGTAAGAGGTTAACCGAGGAGGGGCAGTGAAAAGAAGGAGCAGTGTGAGGCAGGGAGGAGGGGGAGGCGGAGAGGAGTGAGATGCAGGGGAAGGGGGGGGGGGGGGGGGTGAGGTGTCGAGGGCATTGCAGGAAGATGATGTCATGTATTTAGGCTGATTGCTCAGAGCAGCGAAGCCATAAGCAAAGCAGAAGCCACAGACAAACATTAAGAGGCCTGACCTGCTCACCGTGCACCACAGACGCACAATTACCTCCTCAGTGTGTGTGTGTGTGTGTGTGTGTGTCCTCCTCTTTCTTAAGAGTTGAAGGCATATGATCTCAGAAAGAGGCCGCTTAAAAATAGATTTTGACAGGATGTTCAGCGTGGACTCACACACACACACACACACACACACACACTTACACTCACCGGCCACTTTATTAGGTACCCCATGCTAGTAACGGGTTGGACCCCCTTTTGCCTTCAGAACTGCCTCAATTCTTCGTGGCATAGATTCAACAAGGTTCTGGAAGCATTCCTCAGGGAGTTTGGTCCATATTGACATGATGGCATCACACAGTTGCCGCAGATTTGTCGGCTGCACATCCATGATGCGAATCTCCCGTTCCACCACATCCCAAAGATGCTCTATTGGATTGAGATCTGGTGATTGTGGAGGCCATTTGAGTACAGCGAACTCATTGTCATGTTCAAGAAACCAGTCTGAGATGATTCCAGCTTTATGACATGGCGCATTATCCTGCTGAAAGTAGCCATCAGAAGTTGGGTACATTGTGGTCATAAAGGGATGGACATGGTCAGCAACAATACTCAGGTAGGCTGTGGCGTTGCAACGATGCTCAATTGGTACCAAGGGGCCCAAAGAGTGCCAAGAAAATATTCCCGCCACCATGACACCACCACCACCAGCCTGAACCGTTGATACAAGGCAGGATGGATCCATGCTTTCATGTTGTAGACGCCAAATTCTGACCCTACCATCCGAATGTCACAGCAGAAATCGAGACTCATCAGACCAGGCAACGTTTTTCCAATCTTCTATTGTCCAATTTCGATGAGCTTGTGCAAATTGTAGCCTCAGTTTCCTGTTCTTAGCTGAAAGGAGTGGCACCCGGTGTGGTCTTCTGCTGCTGTAGCCCATCTGCCTCAAAGTTGGACGTACTGTGCGTTCAGAGATGCTCTTATGCCCACCTTGGTTGTAACGGGTGGTTATTTGAGTCACTGTTGCCCTTCTATCAGCTCGAACCAGTCTGGCCATTCTCCTCTGACCTCTGGCATCAACAAGGCATTTCCGCCCACAGAACTGCCGCTCACTGGATGTTTTTTCTTTTTCGGACCATTCTCTGTAAACCCTAGAGATGGTTGTGCGTGAAAATCCCAGTAGATTAGCAGTTTCTGAAATACTCAGACCAGCCCTTCTGGCACCAACAATCATGCCACGTTCAAAGTCACTCAAATCACCTTTCTTCCCCATACTGATGCTCGGTTTGAACTGCAGGAGATTGTCTTGACAATGTCTACATGCCTAAATGCACTGAGTTGCCGCCATGTGATTGGCTGCTTAGAAATTAAGTGTTAACGAGCAGTTGGACAGGTGTACCTAATAAAGTGGCCGGTGAGTGTATATGTTCTGGTATAACTTTCGACAGTTTACTTGCTAAGTATCCTGACTGTAAAGCTGGGGGGTGGGAGGGTCGGATATATTTTTGAGAGAGAGCGTGTGCACGTCTGCGTGCATGTGCATGTGTGTGTGTGTGTGCGCGCGCGCGCAGGCTGCAAAGCGGCGGAATTTCCTGTGGAGGGTTAAGGAGCGACTGATTGGCTGTGAAGGCTAGAGGCTCGTCCGACGGAGACACGCGATTGGTTCCTTGCATCTCCGGTATGACGTTTAGTCCGGCCTCCCCCCACTCAACCTCTCCCCCTCTCTCATTCTCTCTCCCTTCATCTCGCTCTCTTTTTCCCTCTCTCCGCCTCTCTCCCCTCACCTCACATTCCACCTCTCCAGTGCACTTTTTTTTTTTTTTTTCCAGAAACGCAGATCAAGCAGCAAAGCACAAAGCGATCCTTTGACTCTAAAAATACGACTCGGGAGTAGGAAAGCCTCACCGGGAACAAAGAGAGGCCGAGAGAAAAAAAGAATAAAGCCTCTAACTGAGACACTGCAAAAGTAAAGAAGCAAAAGCATGAGTCGAGGGCTTTTTTTCCCTCAAAATATTGCGAGGAAAAAGGCACGTGAGCAGGAAAATGAACATGGAAAATGTTTAATTCCACGAGCACCACGCCTCCCTCCCCGAGCCGTGTACAAGGCACACACGCACTTGTGCCATGCTCAAGTGAGCACACACACACACACACACACAAGAGTATCCCCAACCACGCAGGACCCACAAAAGGGGTTTCAGACACACACACACACACACACACACACACACACACACGTATAGATCTATACGCACATTTCTCTATGTCCATAGATATATTTACACACACTAGCTAAAAATACATTTTAAAACATCACCTTTTCTTTTAACCGCTGCGTCACTGCATGTAGCCGACGAAAAGGAAGCAGCGTCGAGGCTAGACGGGAGTGTGTGTGCGTGCGTGCGTGCACGAATGCACCCTTACCGAGGCCCAGGATGTGGTGGTGCTCCACCAGGGTCCAGGCGTTGTCGTCCACACAGTGGCTCTTGTAGACCAGCAGCTGACACAGGTCTCTGGCCGTCATGTCAGCCGGGATCTCCACAACTTTACCGGCGCCATCCTCGCTCCACACTTTCACTATCTGGAAACACACGGGGGGGGGGGCGGTGAGAATACGTGGCGCAGCGAGGGTCAGGCTGGAGGAAGTCTAATAAACACTCAGAAGGCCGAGAGACGCGTCCCGGAGGCACTTTTTTGGGATCCGCAGAGGAAAAAAAAAAAAAAAAAGGAAGAAAAAAGAAGGGAGAAATGAATAGATGCGATGCTTCATTTACCTCCATAACCAGGTGCTTTGCCAAGTCCACTCTCAAAAAGTCCTGTTCACATTATTCTAGCGCTCCGACGGGAGAACCGCTTCAACCAGGAAAAAAGAAAAAAGAAAATAGAAAAGAAAAAAGGAGCATGACGTCCAGGAAAGGTCGTCCGCCCCCCCCCCCCCCCCCGTGCTTTCACTTCGACCATTTTGTCCACGGCTCAAACGAACTTACTCGTGCGCACACGTTCACCAACACGCAACCTGCTCGCACGCCCGGCCGCGGCGAAAACCTCTTGGGTCACATGCACATAAAGGGACACACAAAAGGGCACGTGTCCGCACTCGGACAGACGAAAAAAGCCTCCAGTTTGTATTCACACCCCGTTTTTTTTTTTTTTACTATTTCGTCCTTAAAAATGTCCCCGCTGGGAGCGGTAAACGGGTCCGGGGAGGGGGGGGGGGTGTGGGGGGGGGGGGGGTCACAGGCGCAGCTTACCTCCCCCCCCCCCCCCCCCCCCCCCCCCCGTCGTTGCGCCATTTTGAACCGTCGCGGCCTGGTGCCAAAAGCGACATTTAAAACCAGCGTCATTTTCTCCCTCCTCGGAGTCGGTTGCTGCACAGATGAGCGCCGACCCGCTTCATCACGGCGCCGGAACGGGCCGAGCCGGGAGCACCACGACGCCGGTCATCTTTCCAGATATCAGAGAGGAGGAATCGTGCGTGCGCGTGTTTGTTTGAGTGTGCGTCCTCACACACACACACACATCTTCCGTATCACAGCGGGGGGGGGGGGGGTGCTCTGCCGTCCCCCCCGCACGTCACACAAAGCCGACGACTGCTGGAAAATGACGTGAGAACAAGACACGAAGCTAGTGAGAGGCAAGGGCCGGAGGGTTTGGGGAAGGAGGGAGGTGTGGGGGGGGGGGGGGGGGGAAGAGGGGGGGGTTTGGTACGGAAAATTAAGTCGAACAACGGAACTGCAAAAGTGAAAACACACAACAAAAAAACAACGGAACAACGGCGGCCCACGAATGACACAAAACACCAGCGAGCCGTCGCGAAGGGAGACTCAGGAACAACGTCACAGCGCTCCCTGCCCCTGCAGAGCCACAAGACCCCCCACCCCCTTCTCTCTCTCTCCCCTCACGCCCCCCCAAAGGAAGAAGAAAAAAAAAAAGTGATTTCATGACGCAGGAGTTTTGTCCGAGAAAAGTTTCTGAAACATTGAGAGGGAGGGAAAAAAAAATTCCCCCGAAAAGGTCCACATCGCTGCAAACTGATAAGCCGCACACATACTTGCACACACACACGCAGACACACACACAGCTGCCGAAGGCGCACGCACACACACACACACACACTCTCTTACCTCCACAGCCTGAAAGAGGCAACAGTCAGGAGAGCAGGATGGCATTTTCACACCGAGACGCTCTCCAGTGATACAGAGGGACAGAGGGAGAGAGGAAGAGGAGGAGGAGGAGGAGGAGGGAAGGAAGTCAGGAAGAGAGGAAGGGAGGGACAGCTTGGCAGGGAGAATGCAAGCGAGGTAAGCGGGAGGAGGGAGGAAGTGACAGAGGAAGGACGAGAGAGAGAGAGAGAGAGAGAGAGAGAGCGAGCGATAGAGAGACAGCCCCTTCCTCTGGTGCTGGGCGGCATGAAGGCTGAGCGACGAGGAGTTGTATGAGCCACCCGTTCCTCTCCCCTTTCTCTCTCGCTCCCTCTCTCTCTCCCTCTCTCTCTCCTCCCTCCTTCCTCCCTCCCTCCCTCCTCCCCCCCCACGCTGGATTAACCCAGTGTGGGATTTTTCAAACGGTGAGCTGCTACCTGTCACGTCCTCGACGCGCTTATGTTCAGGGCTGCGTTCAAATCCCCTCATCCCCTTCCGAAAAAAGACCTCCGTCAGCTCCTTTTACCAATGGCGCCGCACCGAAAGAACCCCCCCCCCAAACAACCCCACCCCCACACACACACGGATGGAGGGAAACCAGCTCAAACTACTCAGCCAATCGCTGAACACGCACACCAACACATCACTTATTCTTATGCATCTACTGACATTTAATCTGAGCTGCCTGACGGTTTTAATTTCAACCCCCTCCCTCTCCTCCTCCTCCTCCTCCTCCTCCTCCTCCCCCCCCCCCTCGGTATGTGAAATACCATGCCGGAGTGTTGGGACCGGAGCAACATGTGTAACACACACTGACTGCTTCGAGGTCCAGGAGGAAGGCACTTGAAAGAAAGCGCTGGGGTGATTCGAGTAGGGGATGGTTGCTCAGCAAATCTACCTGGCCGAGGGAGAGAGAGAGGGGGGGGGGGGGGGAGAGAAAGAGAGAGAGAGAGAGAGAGAGAGAGAGAGAGCGAAGGGAGGGCAGGAGGGAGAGGAACAGAGAAAGGGCTATGGAGGAATGTAAGTAATGCAATACTGAGTCATAATAAGGCTCATGTGTAGGGCACAGGCCAACCCAGCTGGCCCCTAATACAGTGTGCATGGGAACCGTGAGGCAAACACACACACACACACACACACACACACTCTCAAAAGACAAAGACAAAATGTGAACTATGAAACCAGCCCGGGCAGTATTTTTTCTTTGACTTCACTGCTCGGCTATTTGGTCCCGTCTCACGCTGAGGTTCGGCCTCCTGGGGGAGCGGCGCGAGGCAGAGGTCCGGCCTCCCTTTTCCTCTCTTTACGCTCCCTTTTTCGTCCTTAATCGCATTAACTTCAAGATACCGTTTCCATCTACAAAGTTATTCACGTCGTCGGACATAATCCTTTTTTTTTTTTTAACCCGTGTTTTATCTTTACAAGATGAAATTTAACTCACCTTGGCTCGGTCCTCCCCCTTCGGCTTTACCCTCCCCCACATCCGCCTTTTTCTCTCCACCAGAGGCGTGTGAGGGGGGGTTATGTACGAGGTTATTGGTCCCCTATGCTGCTTAAAACACACACACACACGCAGATGTAAGGCGGGGCTTGTGGTCACGGTATATTGGATTGAAGGGTCATGGACAGACACCTGCATGGCTGTTAACAAAGACACACACACACACACACACACACACACACACACCCACACACACACACACACACACACACACACACACACACACACACACACAGAGTATATAAGGGGTGAGAGGTCGAACACAATAATCTGCACCAGGGTCAGGCCCACTTGACCAATAGGTTTATGGGCCCCTAAACCTATCAGGCTGTGCACAAACACACAACGAGTGCACACACTCATACACTTAACTACCTTAAGTCTGCCAGGAAAGTTTATGCTGTGAAAGACGCCACGAGGCCTCCGACGCCCGGTCGGAAAACTGCTATTTTGAAACCATATTTGTTGTCGATTATATACTAGTTATGCACTTTGTTGTAGCGTGAACAAAAACACACACACACACACAATACTTCCTACGGAAATCCACAGTCACACAAAATTACATGTTTTGATGTAGCTCTATTGTCAAATAGCATGTACAAATAAGACACAGTTATAATACATTGTATTATATATCTTTTAAATATATTATGGCAGTATTTCGACTCGATATTTCCGGGTTTTGACTCTTGCAGTACAAAAGCAGATTTCTTGTATATGAAAAAGCTATTTATTAATAAACCCTATTGTGATTCTTTAGGGGGGAGACTTGCGTTACGGCGTCATTTGTCTCTCACGTCTGCCAGCGGTCGGGTTTCAAGCCCGGCGCAGCTGATTAGCTCTGCAGACAGCGCAAACTCAATTTCACCTCATCGGAGCGCCACCACAAAGACTCACCGAGCGGCTCACCTCCCCGCCTCGCTACGACACGCACACGCACGCACACGCGCATACACGCACAAATTTAGAAAAACAAAGTAAATCTGGCATCCTGAATGGGGAAAAACGACCATAAGACAAGATGGCACCTGAGGTTCCTCATACAGTCCGCTCTCGTATGGTTTCCATGGCAATAAGTGAATGTAGCACCAAGTCGTAGTTTGCCAGTAATGACGCATGTAGTCCTCAGACAAGCTCACATGTGTTTGTGTGTTAGCGCATAGTCAAAATTTTGAGTCATCACCTCGGCATATCGAACATATACTGCATGAAAGGAACTCAGAGGTCTTCATAACACAAACACACACACACACACACACACGTGTACGTGCACCTGATCTGATTGCAGTGGGTCAGCAGACCATTGCGTGCAGAGGTTCATCAGCTGACCACAGACAGAGGGGGAGGTAGGAGTCCTAAACAGAGTGTGTGTGTGACTCAGAGCTTTGGTGTAGAATTACTTTTCATGACACAGCTACAGCACATGCACGCACACGCGTATATATATATATATATATATAAGAAGATACAGTTTACAGAATTACTCTGTAGTTTTGAATAGCATAAACAGAGGAGTAAATTATTGCTCCTCCTCTGGGGACCATGAAAGGCTTTGAAGAATCTCATGTCGTTTGGCCAACAGCTGTTGAGGTACTTCAAAGCGATGGACCGACCAAATCGACCCTCGATGCCAATACCCAGGCGCTGCTGGCAAGGCTAAAAACACAATTTCGCAAACACCAAATATTTAAATAATCAGAAAACAATAAAAAAAAAAGAAACCATGGGAAACTGACCCCCATCAAAACGGTTTTTCCTCTTGCCTTTTTCCACAGGGGAGGTCAGGGGTCAGCGTCCGTCTATGAGCACCGAACCCTGAGCTGGAGGACATCCCGCGCCTTGCTCAAAGCAGAGCGGGTGCTTGCCAGCACAGAGGGGGGGGGGGGGGCCGAGGGGGGGGGGGGGGGGGCGAACCCAGAGTTCTCCGCTCGATCAGTGGGGCTCGTTAACCGCTGGGCCTCCCAGATGTTGGTAACGCCGCGTCTCTGGCCGCGCGGATAAAAGCAGGGGTTGCGTTACGCCCGCCGCCGCGATGCCAAGTCAGACCATGACCGAATTCTTGTGCAAGCCGAGGGGAGATGACTAAACCGCGTGGTGTAATACGCCATAACTTTGCGTGGGAACCGGCGGTAAGCCTCGCCTGTAATCAGACTACCGACGCTATGGCATGTGTTCACGGCACCCTGAGGACGAACCCTCGCAACTACCCAGCACCCATTTCAAGCCGTAAAGCTTCCATGTGACGCACAAGATGTGCAGGCCTACGCTTTATTTAAAAAAAAATAAAAAAAAAGAAAGGTCGAAGCTTAGTGAAGAATTCTTAGATTCCAACTGTACAGCTGGAGGGAGAGAAATCCTACGATAAAGAAACAAGCCAACAGCAAATACAACGTTGGATCAGTGACGGTGCCGTCAGCCGAAGACCAGCCCGCGGCATCGGAAAGGGTCGAAGTACGCGAAGGTTTTAACACGCGCCAAAACCAAAGGAGGCCACTGAGGCCCCGGGGCTGCTTTCAGAAGAATTAACACAGTCACGGCGTACGCTAGACACGGCTAAAAGGCCGCAGCTAATCGGCCGCAGCTAGCGGCGAGCTAACAGCAGCATGCTAACGACGGCACGCTAAACATGCTCAAAGAGGCCGACGTGCTGATGCCCAGCAGGTGATAAGCACCACGAGGTGTGAATGACAGCATCGAAATATGGTGACACCGCGGCTCAAACCGGACCTACTTTAAAAGACAGGTGGAAAGAAGTGTCCGGGCTTCAAATATTGATCGTGAAATGATGAAATTATGAAATGATGAAAGCGTCTATCGTTTCCCACGATCCCCCTCACGTCACCCTCCTTTGCTTTTCGGGTTTTTTCTCTCTAGCCGACGATGATAAACACCATGGAATGTTGGAGGTGATTTTTCCGTGTGCTTTTTACTCCTTCCAGCACAAGCTGCCGGAGCTGCAGGAAGAAACACAATCTTCCTGTTTTTGTGACAAGGTGAGGCATTCTTGGGGAATTTCCTGCCCACTCGGACCTGGTGACATGTCATGATGCAGTGCGAACTCAAGCACAGCACCATTAGGTACAAAACACCAAACTGCCTTAAAAAAAACAAAACAGGATTCAGATGGTTCAGATTCACGAAAAGAGTTCAGTGAGTAAAACTGAACGAAATGAGGCCCGATGCAACATCTGTTCAGCTGAAACACGTACAAAAGGTCCTTTGTGCACCCGGCAAACTGGCTCTCTCACTCCAGACCTTGTGAGACGATGCTTGGCCTTATCAAATGCGCATGTGTGTGTGTGTGTGTGAGAGAGTGTCTCGTTGAGTGTGTGAGAGTTTGTGTGCGCACGAAAGTGGGAGCATCTAAATTAACCTTTATTGTTCAGGGTGGGCATCCTGCAAAACGTCTTTGGAGAGGGATGGAAAATTCGTGAGACAGGACGCTCCACCGGGGGGGGGGGGGGGGGGGGGGAAGGAAGGGCAAGGCTAATGACACACACACTCCCCGCGCACACACACACACGGACACCCGCGCAGTGACGTTAGGAGCCGAGGTTGAAGCGTGTGAACCGGAAATGGGCGCCCGTCTTGCGGATTTCGGGAGGTTCAGAAAGCGCCGACATGCAGACGTTCCCAGACGCTTTTCCCAGCTCTGCTACGGAAGTCTGCGCCGTGTCCCGCAGCAGCATCCTGGAGACATCGCTCACCTCCGTCCGCAGCAACAAAAAAACACGTCTGTCACTGTGTGTGTGTGTGTGTGATTGATAATGACGCTTCCACAATAACACACACGCTCAGATAACCCAGGGTGAGCCGCGTTGCGTAATGGAAGGAAAAGGGGGCGTCCGCGGCCAAAGTCAACACAACTGGAACATAACAGGCCGGTCAGCTGGTTTCAAGAACACACACACACACACACACACACACACACACACGCACAAATCCTCCCTTGTGATTGTGGTCAAGCAAAAGGACATCGACCACAACCGCAGCGGCCACCAGTGACAACAAAAGCCTACATGAAAGGGGCGGAGGAAAGGTGGCGCTTGGGGGCGGGGCTTACGTGGTTGTTGGAGGTCTGCAGGGGGCAGAGGACGGGGGAGCCGGCCGGGCTGCAGAGCTCAGGGAAAGGGTTGGGGATGGCAGGCAGGGAGGCCGGACGCAGCAGGTGCTCTTCCTGCAGACACCTGCAGAGGGAGACACACACACACACACACACACGATGAGAGGAATGACAATAACGAACCAGACAGAGAAACATCTTTGTACCTGCGTTGATGAACGCAACATTTTGAGTCTCTGATTGAACGAGCAAAGAGTGACTTCGATAACAATGTACATGGCGTTCTTAAATATTCACGGAATTAGAAAAGCAAGTAAAAGCTGAAATGGATCAGCTGCAGAGTGATTGCTGATGACGTAAAACAACTTGTAACTAACTGAGCCGTGACATAAACAAAACAACATTAACACATTTGCTGGCGAGTAAAAGCTAAAAAAAACAAAATGCCATTCAAAGCTTCTGATGCAAACAAAGTTTAAAAAAAAAAGAAAGAAGAAGAATTCATGTGGCGGTTTGCGTGCGTCTACCTGACGGCGTGGATGTGCATCGGCTGAGACTGCAGCAGCCTCTCCCTGGGGGGGCAGGAAGGCAGCAGAGGCGGGGTGTGGCGGCGGTGGTGGGCCTGGCCGTGTCCCTGCTGCTGGCGAGGAGCGGCCACGCCGCCGCCGCCGCGGTTCAGGAGCCGCGCCGTGTCGGCCTGCGCGGGGCCCACGCTCTCCGTGGAGGAGTTCATGTCGTTCACCAGCTGCTCCAGATCCACATCGTCCTCTGCGGGAGGTTTTTTTATTTTATTTTTTCGACGGGATGCGGAGAGGCGGAGACGGGAAGTGAGAAGGAAAGGGGGGGGGGGGGGGGGGGGAAGGGAAGGAAGGAGAAGGTGAGTGACACGCTGTGGGCGTCCATCTAATGGATCTGTTCGGTTGGACCGTCTGAGAGATGTTTCCTCTCGGTAGTCCGTGGGAAAGAACTTAAAATACAGCGTGAGCTCCGGTGATTGAAAAGTGTCCCGTGTCGTGTTTCTGCATCACGAGACACAGGGGAGACGACTTCAAACGCCAAACACTTCTATGAAATGCTTTCTTGTCGGGGTGAGCGAAGGGTTAACGGTTCAAACAGACAGGCTCAGCATTTTTGACATTACGTCCCACTCCTGCATGCAGAGTCAATGCATTCTGGCAGGCACCTTTAATTAGGGGTAATTTAACACGACCGACAGTCAAAATATTGCCAGGAGCAATAGTTCCCGAACCGTGGAGGCAACGCGGAGTCTCGTTTTAAGGTTTCACTCCTCCTTGTGTTGGATTTCACTTTGGAGCTCTTCCAATGACTGAGCCACACACACACACACACACACACACACACACACAGGATCACGGGGCCGAGCAGTTTATCAAGCGCTGGGAGTTGGAACCAAAGTCCCCGATGGACGGAAACCACACAGCGGTCCAAGTGAAAGGACGCAGTCAACAAGGCCCTTTGCGGGCAGGGCCGCTGTCTTCACCTGACCTGTAACTAATTAACTGAAGTCCATCCAGGATCAACACTTAAATCAATCACCCCACGGGGAGCGATGGAGTAGAACATCCAGACTGCAGACTCCTTAGCATTTCTCACGCGCGCGTGGAAGCTAATGCGGGTGCTACCTGGAGGTAAAAAGTCTCCCGGTAAAGCCTTTTTTTTTAGGTTAAAGAGAGTACTTTACCAGCAGATTGGTCGAATAAAGTGTTTAAGTAACTGCTCACCACGTGCATTTTGTACGAGGAAGACCTTTTGTTTTGGGAATCTGTGAGACTACGACTAGATGGAAATAACACTGCAAGTGCATTTTGTGTCTTTGCGAACAAAAAATGATCATTTGGGGGGGGGGGGGGGGGGGATTGTCCATTTAAGGCCTTGTACGTGTTTCTTTATGTTTGTGTCCTGTGCGTTCCAGCCACTCACCCCACACATTCCTGAAATTCCAGGAAGACGAAATTACAGCACTTCTTACAGCCTGCACGTGGTGGCCAAATGATCAGGACTAAGTAGGGCTCCAAAACACACACACAGACTGAAGAGTCTAGGACATCCTGTACGATACCCAGCGTCGATGATCTTGTGCATGTAATTACACAGGAGAGAAAGCACACATTGTGCTGCACACAAACACGCACGGCGGGGCCGAAGAGGAGGAACAGCAGGAGTCGGCCGGTCTGATCTCAGACCGCAGGAAGGGGCTTGCATGACATACTTAAAACACAAGCACAGGACAGACTGGGGGACACGAGGTCATGTGACGCTGGGGTTCATGAGTGGGACATGGGTTTGGGGGGGGGGGGGGGGGGGAATCACACGCAGATTAGAGAAGACAGTTCACAGGTGATTATTAAGTAAAGCCGTAACCTCCTTCTTACTTAACCCCAGACATTTTGACAGGTCATAGTATGTTAATTTGCACTTTACTGCTTTAATCTTTATTTTGTGAAAGTATGAAACGGTAAATCTTCTGTGATTAATCTATTCGTTGACTACTTTTTGGGAGTGGTTGAAGTTCAGCAGTCGTGAATGAGGAATAACTAAAGTTCTGTTGTCATTGGAAAGATCAGTTTTCTGAACAGACTAAAAAAGTTTCCAATTTATGGCTTTTCAATCAAGGCCAAAAATCCACCCAGGTCATATTTATCTGGGGTTTGGAGGGCGTTCTCCTCCGTAAAAGCATCACTTTTTTCTTTCTTTTGTTTGAGGCTGATAAGCCGGCCGCAGCTTTAAGAGGATGATGATGGTGTCATCCCCCCCCCCCCCCCCCCCCGGGTGGCACGGCTGGCCCCAGTGAGGGAAGCCAGAGGACGTATAGCATTAAAAAAACACCTCCTTCCTCCCTTCCACGAACTGCAGATGAACTGCTGAACACTGACGGCCAGTTCGCTCCGGTCACATCCCAGAATACACTGAATGAGCGCTCTCGGTCCCTCGCCATGACAACCTGCAATCAGCCTAGGAGTCAGAGAGAGGAGATGGATGCTCAAGCTACTTCATATGCAATAAAAATACTGCAGTCATATTTAACATCTTAAACTTAAAGTACATGTTAGAGAAGTGGTCAACAAATACTTCATAAACTTGTATTGTACGTGTTTTCACAGTATCGTCGGTTTCCGCGGACTACCTGAAACATTCGTCATCTTAACATCTGGCAACATCTGATGTAAAAACGCTTCTCAGAGAGGCAGCTTCGACGCGTTTGGACTCTCGATGGGAAATTCTTCGTTCGTACAGAAAGCCTTCACCTCATTGGTTAACTGGAGTCTGCGCTTCGTTCAAACGCTCGTAACGCCGCTGCCAGACGATGGCAGAAAGGAGCGGTGCTATTGGTCGATGCGTGAGACGGTAATATTTGGGTCTCCATGACTTAAAGGCATAACTCTCCACTGCTCTAAAGCAGTTAATACAATCGAGGCGGTTTAATGAAGTCTATGAATTATTTATGATGCCAATTGTAGTTTACTTTTTTATTTTTCCTCTCAACCTGACTCATCACCTTCAGTTAGTGCTTTTTCATTCTCAACATTTCCATGTGGAGGTGAAATCCAAGCTTTTCCACGATGCCTGAAGGGATTTCTGGGAAAATATTAAGAGAAGGGGGGGGGGGAGGTGGTAGATAAAAATGGGGGGAGGGAGAGGGTGGCCATTTTAACACTGAGCAGCAGAGCCGGCAGTGATGAAGGGTAGACAATGTCCTGGATGCAGATGAAGATAGTGGGGGGATTTATAGGAACAGAGGAGGAACATTCAGTCGGCCAGCAAATGTGCCGTCGAGATCCAATAAAGAAAAGCTGTGGAAAGTAAAACGTGGAAAGTGTAAAATATGGAAAGAACTGTGTCATCTTTTACGACATCGGGAGTAGAAAAAGACATAAAAACAGCCATATTTCATGGTTTCATATTTGCATCCCCGCCAAACAGATCTGACGTGGTTGGACGAGGAGTGGACGGTTACCATGGTGATGTGGCAGGTTTTGATTGGCCGAGCGCTGAAAGCCTGGAACAATCAGCTCCTCGGGCCGGCGGGAGGAAGAGCGGTCCATGCTTTCCTGTCAAAGAGGGCAAAGGACAAGAAGAAAGTGGATTAAAAACAAAAAGGCAAAGACAGTGTTGTAAAATCCAAGCAGTCACACACGTCAGTGAAGGCCACGCGAGTTCAGAGGGTCACGCAGACGGTGGAACATCACGCCTCGAGTTCAGAAGTCAGTGAAACTTAAAGCCTGGACGGTGACTTTCTGAACCCTGCTCTGTCTCTCTCACACACACACACACACACACACACACACACACACACACACACACACACACACACACACACACACACACACACACACACACACACACACACACACACACACACACACACACACACACACACACAAAACCGCCACATGTGAAACTGATTGTGTCCGATTCAAAAAGACAACAGATCGGTCCATTTTAAGAGCAAACACATACCAGCTCAGGAACACTTATGCAATCTCACAAGTCTCACACACACACACAAGCGCGCGCTTATACACTGCCAAGTTCCTCACACGTTGTCTAATTTGAAGCAGCCTGAGGGCGAGAGAGCTGCAGTGGAGAAGGGGAGTGAAGAAAGCCAAACAAATTTTTCAACCTTCCCTTTTCTAGGAAAAAGAAAAGCGAGGAAGAGATGCTTCCAGGAAACCGCTCGTGGCCTTGGTTCATGCTGTGCACGGACGCACACACACACACACACACACGCACAGAAAGTTATACTCACAGCTCCACTCCATTAATGCCCCGAGTGAGATTTACAGCTCTGAGAAGCAGCAGCCAAAAGCTTTCCAAGGAAGGCAACTTGGCTGCAGGGCCTTTGAGCTGAAAGGGAAAGTCTGCAGCTACAACAACTCTCTCCCAAACCCCCCCCTCGGATACATTTACTCATTAACATACCACATATGGCAGGCGCTGTTATGGTAATTATACAAAATTATGCAATGACATATTTCTACTAGATGCACTAAAGCTGGATAAATAAAACTAGAGCAGTAATCACATCACTGCAGACCCAGTGGATGAATGAAATGTGCGGACACATCCAGAGCGGAAGGCGTTGCATTTGTTACACAGGTGTGTCTGTCCCACTCAGCGATAGTGTGGGATTACCTATTTGTGGACACACTGTGTACACAGTGTGTAGTTGGAGGCCGGAAGGGGACCTCGATCTAGCGACAGATAGCAATACTCGCAGCAGTGTTATAAGTCCAAGGGAAAGTCCGGTCTCTGTTCCATGATTACACAGAGCGACGGTTCATCACATCATGGTTCTGAAAACATTCGCGGGGAGGAATTTAAGCAACGCAGTGACGTCGTGTTTATGTGTATAACGTTGTGACTCATGCATCACCCCCAGGATCTGGTGTCTGAGCGGGATGCTATTACTACACAAACGATATACAGATCAAATCGTCCCTTCACGATCCCCTCGGTTTGTCAGTGAGGTTTTTCTCGTCTTCAAGAAATCTGTTTGGGCCGGGCTTTTCTCTTTTCTTCATGCAGTCAGAAAAGATCTTTGGCCTGAAGCTTCGAAGCTTCAGGTTTTTCTGGATAGTCTCGACACCAGCAAACGTCTCCACAGCGTCACTCCGCAGCCCCGCAGCGCCAACGTCTCGGAGAATCGACGCCGCGGCCGAGCGCGCCCGTCGCCCTGCGTGGAGCCGCCGACCTCCGACCTCTTGACAAAACGCGGATTCCTTCTCGCAGGACTCTGCATGAACAGATAAGCGCTAGAATGCAAGGGGATCTGCCGGCTGCTTCCTATGAGACACTTTCTGGAGGAGCTCTAAAGTTCTCACTAACGATGCATGCGTACACACACACACACACACACACACACACCATATACACAGGCCTGAAACGATGCCCAGTTATGTGTAGCGTTATGCAAGTATGCAGAAACAAGGGCTCATTTGCTCTTCACACACTAAACCTACAGTGACTGCTTACAGATGGGGTAATGTGTGTGTGTGTGTGTGTTGATGTGATACAGCATGACACACACACACACACACACACACATACACAATGTTGTAACCCACTTTTTTGCTTCCTCTGACTATTAAAACCGTGGGTTTTTTTTCTCTCTCCGCTGGATGCAGTGTGCAGGAATGTTGTTTTCTTTGGGGATTCGATTCACTGCAGCCTCACTGGTGCAAAGCGCCTTCCTGGAAACTAACGCGAACCCATCCAGCTCCAACCCGGCTCCAACCCGGCTGCAACCCGGCTCCACGTCAGCTCCACCGGGGCTCGGCGGGTCCCACGGTCCGGTTCGGCAGGGGGAGCTGCGTTCTTCCACCTCCGCTAAGCCGAGGCTACGTCACCTCCGCCGCCGCCGAGACCCAGCGAGACGTCGTGCCGTCGATCCCGAGCCGCCTGGGGAGGGGGAGGGGGGGTGGGGGGGGGGGGGGGGGGGGGGAGTGTGGGGAGCCCACAGCTCGTTGTTGTTTGTTTAGCGCTCTATTTATAGACCCACACGGTGCGCTTTAGCCAAATTCTTTAGGTGACGGGCGGGTTGCGCTGGAGAAAATCCCAGCGCGGCAACAAAGGGCTCATTTTGCCGGAGTTCCACAGAGGATGTGAGTCCGCCGAAGCTGCACGGACGCCATGCTTCACCCAACTGGGCCAGGAGTCACTCGCTGTGAAGCCAGCGGACTCACACGGACACTACTCAAAACCCACGGAAATTAACAATATTTAGGATTAGTCACTCATTATTCTCTTTACCCGGACCTTTACAGTTCAGCCACTATGTAAAAATAGCTTCAAACGCCTGTGTTCTTAATTTGGGGTTTGATTTGATTGATTTACACCCGACTTGGTTCAGACTCAACTTGACCAAATTTAAAAAGACTTGAACTTGAAAATTATTATTATTAAGGACAATGTTAACTGCATAATTGAACTTTCCAATGGTCAATTAGACCATTGCAGAATGCAAAATGTGCAGGTAGAAAGTGCAGGGAGAGATGGCGAGATGCATTCGGCGAAGAGCGCATCACAACTCTTTGAGGACCGAACAATCACAGTTTATGACTTGGGTCCAGATTTGGACCTGAGGTTTCCTTGCACATCAATGACTCGGCCCCAGCTGTCACAGAGGTTTTGAGGGCGGAATTAAACACAGACGCCGTCCTCAACAGCTCAAATAGTAGCACATTTCCACTTGGTTTGGGTTCCTAATGTTATGGGCTTAAGACCCTTTGCATGAATCTTCCAGTCGACGAGCCCAAGTCCCTCCTCTTTGATCCAGGTGGATTTTTAGAAAGTCTGGAGAACGAAAAATGCAAATCTGCAAAGAACTTTTGGACGTTTTTTAAAATGCGATAAGAAGCGGATTAATTCTTCACAACCCAAAACGTGACGTTTTCCTAAACCTCGCCCAGTACGTTATCGGTGCCTAAACCCAAAACGGAGCCCCCCCCCCAAGGAGCTCCCGACTGACGCGCTGCCACCACGCACGCGGCCGACCCACAAAGCAATTCACCTGGTAGTTTGAGTGATGGAGGAAGTAGTCGGGGCATCCCGCTAAGGCCATGGTGTTCTCTCAGTGGGGGGGGGGGGGGTGGCGCCCTGGGGTCCCGCCAGCGCCCTGCTCCTGAAGGACTGGACACAGCACAGGACATCAATCAAAAATCCACACAAGCCGGAGATCACAGCGTTCACTGAATGAGAGGGTGAAAATAAACGTCAACCTATGAAAAGGATGGTAGTTAACAATGTCACGACATCATCAGCGGGTGTGAATTCAACAACATTCTTTAAAACAGGCGTCTATTTGAGACAAGGGACAAAAAAAAAAACTAGATACATCCGTCTCTGCTGAAGAGAAAACAAATGAATGTGCGAGCGCACCGGATCCAGTGCAAAGACGGCCATTGTGTGCACACACACACACACACACACACAAGGCTGCACCTAAACAAAGCCTGGGGGGGTTCTAAGACTAAATAAGAAACCCTCTCCACACAAGACCACTTGCCACCTGCAGAATGAAGGGGGAGGGTAGAGGGGAGGGAGGGGGGAGAGACTCTCTCTCACACACACACACACACACACACACACACACACAGCAATAAGTCGAGCTGTTGAGCAGCATTTAGTCCTCATTATTTGGATGTTCAATTGAACATCAATTGAAGAATAATGTGCTCCTAAAAAAGGAAGAAACGACTTTTTTAGCAGCTCTGAAACGACAACGGACACTGTTTTCCAACAAAGGTTCGGCAAACTAAATCTACACAAACACACACACACTTTTCTCTCACTATATAGCTCCACTCACTCTTTGACTCTCTTGGTCTCTCTTCCCTTTCTCTCAGCGCGTCTCCATTCTAAAGATTATTATACAACAGATATCAGATGGTTCGAACAATGTCTCCCTCCCTCTCTTTTTTCACCCCACCAATTACTGTCTCCACTGGGGCTCCGCTATCTTTAGGTCGCTCTGCTGACTGAGAATCTGTGTCTCTCTCACACACACACACACACACACACACACACACACACACTGAAGAGACAACCTCTCCATTGCTCACTATCTTCTTTTTTTTATATACCACAGTTTTATATCTCACACGTTCTTGCATGGGCTTGCGTGCGTGTTCACACCAATCCAACAGCTGGCCAAAAGGACAAACTGTGCTGATCATGTGTGTGTTTGTGAGTTTAGAGGGGGGGGGGGGCTGACTGCAAGTGATTGACATTTGCTGATATTTTTGGTCCCTCCTGCACAGAAAGTATTTCAGCATCATGAGAGGAGATCTAGAGTGTTAAATTGAGCATGAGCCGTGTTTTACTAGTGGGTTTTACAGATTAACTGTATTTTCTGAACCCCCAAAAAATGCAAGTAGTATTTAATGACGTTCCAGCCACGCGCACACACACAGTAGTTCGATTCTACCACTCAGAGCCTCTTAAAGGCCTTAATGATGCCTGATATTTAACAGACCCAAAGTCTCTTTTGTGCACCAAGAAGGAAGGAAGGAAGGAAGGAAGGAGGGAGGAAGCAGGACGTTTAGCAGCATGCAGAGATTAGCCTACATTGGGTCACAGCTAATGGAGCTTTTTCTCTCTCTCACACACACACACACACACACACACACACACACACACACACACACACACACACTCACTGTATCCTCCTGGCTGCAGCCGTTCTTGTGTGTATGCATGTGGGTCCTTACGAAGCAGCAATTAGTGGAGGAAACCAAAGTGCAGCTACAGCGACCAGGTGAAGCAGCCACTGCAAGTTGTTGTTGTTGTTGTTGTTGTTGTTTATACGCATGCAATGAGACAAAAAGTAGTGCGCGAAAGTAGAACGCCAGCCGGTGTCCTTTCACAATGTCGACGAGGTTTAAATGTCCGCCCGTGCACGCCGTCGTTTACCGTTTGGAGAGAGTCCGACGGCGCGCGTCAGTTAAAAGTCGCCGCGTAGACGCACGAGCGTGAACAAACAGCGCATTCCTCCTCCTCCCCCCCCCACCCCCGTAGGTCGCGAGAAAAGGAGCGAGGCGCTTACGGTAAACCGAAGGGCAGCTCGCGCGGATCAGTCACCGTGTCCCGGGACGCGCTGCGACCGTCCTCGTCCGGATCTGCGCGCACACTGTTTCCTCCAATAGGAACTCCGTGCGCTGTTCTGTTGTCTGCAGCTCGCCCCGCCCACTCCCCCCTGACCCCTCCCTGCCCCCCCCACCACACCTCTTCTGAGTGGGATTTTTTTTTCTTCTTTTTTTGCGTACACACGTTCACACACGCACAAGCAAACACGCGCCGTTCTCCAAATGTCCTTTTCGACCAGCTGATTCTTCCTCACGGACACAAACACGCGCACCGAAGGAACCGCCCCCCCCTATCCCCCCTCCTGCCTCGCCCCGCCCCGTCCACTGCAGCACGCTGCAAAGATTACACCCTTTTTTTTCTTGGGGTTCGTCGGAGTAAGAGAAGGTTTGAGATTTAACTTAAGTCAAAAATTCAAATTCAAGCCACCGCGATGAAGGGAGAAACCGGGGCATTACAATAATTTACTGTTTAAAATAAATAAATAATAACAATAAATGTCTCACAATGATGTATTTTTTTTAATGCGCTACTAATCTTCTGAAGTTTTCATTTAATGTTTCACCACTTTCTTGGATATTTAAAATAACTGTGAAGGCTGACGTTTTTTGCAGTGTGTTCAACACCTGACTTTAATGCTTCAATAAGGGGGGGGGGGGGGGTCGGTGTCCCCTCTGTGACACCCTACTGAGAGTCATCCATCCATCTGGTCGCAGATCTTCAGTGTGCGCATTACTGCGGGCCTGCAGCATATGTTCCATTCCCATCAAGTGAGTGGAACCATTCAGAGAATATGACGCATTGGTGTTTGTTTCTCTGTTTTTTTTTTATTGTCAGTGACAGCTTCGACCTCCCTTTCGACCCCTGTGAATGTTGATGCCGGGGTTTCCGCTCCCGCAGCAGAAAAGGTGAAGGCCCGTGAGAAGGTGATCCAGCCGGGACGGAGACGACACTTCCGGACTTTTCAGATGAGCGCACCGCTCCCGCGGCTTACACACAAAGTGCAAGCTTGCTAAAACCCAGCATGTTGAGGCCCAAAGGCCGCGCGCGGGGTTTTGAAGCTTCTACCGGTTTCTCCGTCCCTCTAAATAGGTCAAAGGTACGGCCTATTTCCAGAGTCAGTGCTCCGCGTGGGCCTTTGTTGCCAAAACCAACAGCGGGGGGGGGGGAAGTGCGGCAGGAAAACAAACGCCGTATCAAGCCCTCGGCCCATCACGTGGGAGTGTTTACACTCACTCACGGAGCTTCCGTGAGCGCTTCAGTGGGTATTCGTACTCGTTTAAGTACGGACTGTGACCACCTATCAGATTGAGCGTTTAAATCGCCGTCTGGTGGTCTAACAGGAAGCAGCTCTCGGGCTTTACGCAGCGTTCCCCTTCCTCTCACTCCCTTTAAATCAATGCTGAGGTCTTTTTTCTGAGGTCTTCTTGAGGGTCATGGACTCCAACGCGAGGCCTCGTCAGCTTTAAGGAGGTCAGGTGCGGTCTGATGACCCCGTGAGCCCCGCCACTCTGTGGGTTCGTGCATTCACAGGTTTTGGAAGGAGTTACGCAATGCACAACAGGAACAGCTTGGCGCTTCCCACCGGGTTCAGACGCACAAAAACACACACACACACATACCCAGAAGCGTGACTGCTGCATTCAAACGGGAAACTGTTGGCGCAGATGTGTAGGAGTCTGGGTCTCCCCAAGGTCACGGGAGGTCAACTCAGACACACAACACACACGCAACCCCCCCCCCCCAGAGGCTAAATTGTCTCCAGTTGCAAATACAGCGTCTGGTTTGCTGACATTGGACGCACACAACAGGCTAAGGAGGGACATCAAAGCGCCCCCGGCCCGAGTGTGCGTTTTGATGCGTAACAAAGTGTGTAAAACACCACAAAGCGGGTTGCGTCCCGAGCTCACTGTGTCGAGACCGTTTTTAGAACTCGGAGAAAACAACGACTCCGGGTCACCGCGACCGTGCGCGGGGGGGGGGGGGGGTTTGTGCGTGTGATCCGGAGTGGGCTCCCGATGTCTCCATGTCCAGTAACCATGGCACCGACGAATGTCTCCACTGTGGACTTGTGGGGAATTTAGGTAATCCTTTGAGTGGACTTAAATCCACACTACGACCGGGATGCTCCATGTGTGGCAGTGTGTGTGTGTGCCAAAAAGCACCTGTGGAACCACAAGTTAATGTTGTGCTGGAAAAAAAAATCCTGTTTCGACTATTTTCATTACAATTCAGTGCTTTTGTGGACAACATCCTGTGCACTTTTACTGCTGGCTGCAGAACTTTGTTCAACATGGTTGTTGTTGTGTTTTCAATGAATTCATTAATTCATCAATAATCGTCAAATCTGAATTAGCGACAAAATAATTTGTTTGGTCTTTTGCCTCAACGTGGGATTGGGGTATAATAAGGCATCTACATTACAAACTGAAATCTTATTAAAAGCTCGGAAAATAGTGTTATGATTCAGAGATTTTTGTTCTTTTGGTCCCGATAAGCCCTGAATTACAAAAACACACACACACACACACTCACAAAAGTACCTTTTAATTGCTTTTATTTTGACACTAAATCTATATTAAATTTCAACGTAAAAAAAAAGAAAGTATTTTGACTTGATCTGGAAATACTTAATTTTGTGTGTGTGTGTGTGTGTGCGTGTGTGTGCGTGTGTGTGTGTGTGTGTGTGTGCGTGAAGGCCGGCCCTCCCATGTGGCTCAGAGCGAGTGAGGAGATCAAAGTCGAAGCTGCAGATTAATCCACATAACAGGAGCTTTTCCACTAATAACAGCACATTCCTCCTCCTGGTGGCTGCCTGGTACGTCGGAGCCACCGAGCCTCTGCAGCCGCTCACACGGACCCCCAAGTATACTCTCACGAGTATTACATTCAAAAATATTTCCCCCTACGGTTAAGGAGCTTGTCCTCTGAATACAGCTGCTTCCGATGATGATGATGATGATGATGATGATTCGCCCATCCTCTGGTTTATGACCTGTTTCAGGTGGATCCACGCTGACCACTGCTCTTTTCTTCTCTCCTTACTTCACGCAACCCAAGCTCCTTCTTGGACCCACTTCCGACCCCCAACATCCCCCCCCCCCCCCCCCCCGCGGTGCGTCGCAGCTCTTCCCGATCAAACAGAGCGGGCCCCGTGCTCCGTCCCAGCGAGGAGGCCTCGGGCCGTTGCCAGGCAGATGTTTGGGTTGGAGCGGGGGCGTGCGGTGGGACGCCGCACCCTCCCATCTGGCTCGGGCTCCGTCGGGCGACGGGAATAGAGTACCGAGAAAGCAGGGAACACAACTCCCCCCCCCCGCCCCCATCCCCACACCCCCACCCCGCGCCCTTTTCAGTAACGACAGCACGATCGAGGAAAGTTCTTCTTTACAAGAAGAAGAGAGAAAAAAAAGAGAGACTTGTGCAATCAATTTTGAGGGACTTGGCTAAAGCACCAGGAGTGCTCGCATCGTGCCTCACGGGGGGGGGGGGGACCTGCCGAGTGAAAACAACAAACAGTCTGTGAGGATGGTAAATGAGATTTTAGGGTGCGATAAACCATGACTATGTTTGTACCTGTCATCGAGAGGTCACATTCTTGGGCAAGGGGACATCGATCCGAATTACAGCCGGGATTGCAATCGCATCTCGAATGCCAGGAACGCCGGACTCACGACTGCCAAATGATCACTGGCAACGGATCCGAATCAACACTTGGGCAGAGTGTACGCAGGACCGGAGCAACGAGAAGAAACCTCAACTCCAACGTGGCTCAAGGAAAGGGCCGCTGGAAAGGCTGCTGTGTGATTGCAGAATGCTGATATATTAAAGCTGCTGACTGTGAAACGCTCCCTCCCTCCCACCCCCCCCCCTCTTTAAATATCAACTGTCCGCTGCCAAAAGACTGACGGGATATTAATAGCAACACTCCCAGAACCTAAAACCGCCATTTGTTTAGGTCAAGGCCGAGCTCAGCGTCCATTAAACGGAGGGACTCAAGAGAAGGAGAGCGAGAGATGAACCAAACATGATATTCGATGTTCTAACTGCGTCTGATGGAGAAGTCGATTGAGGAGGTAAATTATCTGAGGAGCAAAACCAACGACCACTTCACGAGTGACACGTATCTTTTTGTACAACAGATATTTCTGTATAACAGATATGGCAGATATTTCCCCTTAGGGGCCTAGGGGGCGTCGCCGGGGGGGTACTCTCAGTAAACGTCACATTATGTGGACGTGAACAAACTAAATCACCCACTGATGCTTTTATTTGACACACACACACCTCTGTGATTTTGCTGCCATGGTGGAAATTGGGATCTTTGAGCTGGGGGGGGTGGGGGGGGGGGGGGGGCACACTGCCACTTAAACGAGCCCCTAAATATAGCCGTAGCACAGTGTTATTATCACAGCAGGGGTAGAGCACTGTGATCTCTCACCCTTCTCTCACCCCATTGTTTTACTGCTCCAGCAGATGACAGCTTCACACGTGGCTCTGGTACCATGAGACCTGCACCGATGCCGGGTCGGTTCCCATCAGAGAGGGAGTCCCTCCACCCAGTCAGCGCTACAATCCAGACTCGTGTCTCACATGGTTCTTGCTTATTCGTGTTTATCGAGCCCCCCGAAGGGGTGGGGCCGAGTGATGCGTGAGAATTTAAAAAAAACAACAAAAACAACAACTCCGTCACTCTGCGGAATGAGCGTGTGAAAAGGCACGCACCGGGTCGTGGAAATAGAAGCACATTGAGCGCGGGGGAAAAAACGGATCGCACTCCATTAGAGGCCATTAGAGACAGCTGGTCACTGATTGGTGGGGAAGGCCCGGCTTCTTCACACACAGACACACACACACACACACACACAGGAGCATTGTGTTGCTTCCCTTTCTTTGTTGCAAAGCAGCGACGTGAAAATGCCGATCGAGGTCTCGCCGAGTCGCGCCGTACAGACGTGGCCGTACTGAGCAGCGTGATGGGGAAGTCCGGGCCCCCCCCCCCCCCGCTGCTCTGCTGCCTGGCATTCTGGATCAGTGGCTGCAGACAGACGCACCAACGTGACCCACACACACACACACAAGTATTCATCCACAGGAGCTATTGTTAGCCCCCCTGGACGTGGTTACCAAGCGCTAGCAAAATAACCAAAAACGTACCACAAAACACATGCTGGTTATTCAGTGGTCAATAACGGGGAGGAGAGGGCCTTTGAAGCCATCCCAAATATTCTCTTGTTATCTTAGCTTAGCATTACTGGAAACCCTCAGCTGTGCAAAATCTGTCGACCGGAACTTCTAACGATTAAAATGTTCATAGCTCATCGTGACCTGGAAGGTGCCATTTCGCGCAAACAGCAGAGACACCAACGCAATCCAATCTAATCCAATGGCCGCAATGTATTCAAATGATGTAAATCTACAACAAAAGATGCAAACATAGTGGCTAATGAAGCTGCCCTTAGTTCTTTATCTTTATCTTATGCCGTCTTGTCAGCGCGTGCATTGCTAAAAGTGAACCGTTTCAGTTGCAAAGCTTCTGTAGATCATGTGTGTGTTGCATGCAATGCGTAGGAAATCTGGTAAATGCATCCTCCAGCTGAAGGCACCCGGTGCAGTGATACAGTGTTAGTCACTGATGCGTGTGCTTTGTGAATGATTGTACAAACAGTTAGTTACAGAGTGACGGGGCATGTTAATCATACAAGCAAAGCGCACTCACTGATGACTGTGCGTGTTAATTATTGGAGCATCTGTTTCACTTCCAAAAAGGGCTTTAAAGCCTTTTAGAGTGATTAAACAAAGCCAAACGTGACATCAGAGACGATCTGTCAAACGACCATGACTCAAGAACTTACAGACGCAAAACAGCGAGGTGCAAAATTTTGTGGCCACACAAATATGCAGCTGGAAGCAAGCAGGTCACTGGAGGGAGGCCAGACAAAGTGTCTGTGACCACTTCTTATGCAGAAATGGAAAGTATCAAAACACAAGTACAGGCCGGCGACGAGGACACAGCTCGGCGATATCGACAAGATATTTAGGGGTAAGGTCAAAGGCCCGTTGTTGTTGTTTGGATCTGCGGCCTTTGGGTAGGTGCCTTGCTCAGAAGCCAGAGGGCGAATCAGCCTCACACTGATAGAAGACCTGATGACGGATATGAGAGTGAGTTATTTGCTCCTCCTGCTGCACTCTGATTCCCTTCTTTCCTCTGAGCGATGGGAAGTGACTTTGTGCGTCCTGTCTTTGTTGTTGTCTTTCAGTCTGTGGGCTGCCAGAGATGAAGGTGGTAGAAGAAGCTCCCTATGACGTGGATGACTTGTTTCACCGATGAGAAAGGTTGGTGCTGCCACCTGGTGGTGCGTCTGTGCCTCTAAGACCACAAAACAAATACTCATTAAAACTCATCACTAGTTTACTCAGTTCATCATAAAGGAGGCGTATAAACAGTTTGATATGTTTGTATTTGTATCAGATACTGTCCATTATTGTACTGTCTGCTGTCATGCACCAACCACCAATTAGAATTCCAAGTATGTCTGACATATTATGGCAATAAACGATTCCTGATTCCTGAAAGCGTGTCTGATTTTAAATGCAGAATACATACAGAATGTTCTTATCCAGCTCACCACTGACTCCAATGATCCATTTTACTAACAGTGTTGTTCCTTGAACTGTTTTTCCTGTATTTGTAGCCTTTGGATTAACTCTATGACATATTATAGGATGTCTTTGGCCTGGAATCAACACCACTCAGTCAGACAGGAAGTGAGCTTTTAGGAGCCGTTTCCCAGTCAGGAAGCTTCTAGAAGCTACGCAGCAGGATAAAGAAACACATTCTGAATTCATACTCTGACTAAAAAACAGATCGTTGTCTCGATATATTAAAGCACACTGGTTCATACTGGTTCATATAAACATAAGTATGTTTATACTTGCTCACAAAAGCGACAAAATAAGAGTTTACTCAAACCAGACGTGTGGGTTTAGAAGATCAAAGGTTTATGCTAATCATCATTCCCAATGTGGTAGAAAATATTTTAACGTTAGTTAACGTAATATTGCATAACATTATAGGTATGTGCAGGCTAAAGATGCAATTCACAGTAATCTACTTTTTTGTGATTTAACAAATAAGGGATAGTTCTACTATCTACTTACTGTAATGTGAGGAATTTGTGTCTCAAAAAAAATGTATGACCCCTTATTTTAATTCAGGGTGAGTTCATTTTATTCATTTTTACGTCCTGTCCTGACGGTTGTTGCACAGGACGTTCTCTGTGGTTTCCACTCTGTGCCATTGTGTTGCAAGTGTACTGTTACGGTTGGTTGTTTTTCTTTGCGCTTCCATTCCCCAGTTCACATGTTTGCCTTATATGGCATATCATTACAAACCCAGCGTTATTTCCTGCATTGTCACCACATTTGTTCTATTAGAAAAAGAATGTTAAGAAAAACACAGACAGGAACATACATCTCACAATCCCCCCTTGTGATCTCTATAAAAGAGATCACAACCCCCACTGTCCCTATCATTGGGCATCCGTCCCCTCTACATAGTTGAAAGTACATTCGGGTGCCACTCCTTAGTTTCTTTCCATGATGCAAAAGGGAGGGAGGGGTTTAATGTGCCGCGCAGCGATAAACTGCCACCAAAGTGAACATTGCTACCCAGCCTGCGATGTTCACAGGACCGCGGTGAGGACACACAACAGGACGTGGATGAAAACAGGCACATTTGATCCAAAATAATGCATTGTGTTAAGTTTTGTTGCTTCTGAGTATTGGGTCATAAGGTATATATATATATATATATATATACTGAATTGTTTGAATATGGTGTCCTTATGTTAAACTGTAAAAGTAATGAAACTGAAAGAACCGAATAAATGTTAAATATTTAACTGCTAAGTAATAATGCGTGTTGCATACCTTTTTTTTTTGCATAGATTACTGGGATATTTACTAAAACTGACTGGCTGGCCATACCAAAAATAAAATTATATATATATATATATATATATATATATATATATATATATATATATATATATATATAATCTTTTTGTGGTTTTCTGGATCTCTCTTTTCCAAGTGAAGTTCTCAAAAAATCAACTTCCTCATACGACAGTTTGCATTTCACAAAAAAAAAAAAAAATCTTCTGCAGTTGAAGGATTTGGAAAATATTTTAATTGGTAAACAACAAAAAGGTAATTTGAGACAAGAAAGGTCATCACAACACAATGTATATTTGATTTTGTTTAATCATACCACAGTTACATTGCAGAATCCTCAGATATTGGTGTGTTTATACATCAGACACCAGACCAATAAAAAGGGATCATTTGCATGCTCCTGGAGAAAAGATTGGAAATGCGAGAAGAGAAAGAAAAGAAACATGTTAGATGGCTCAATAGCAAATCATTATGACATGAACATATCAACTGAAGATGGAAACAAGTGATCAGACCAATAGGGGCGGAGCTGAGGAAGAGTTGACTTAATAGGCTGATAACTGGCCACAGGTTTGTTTTTCTACTCTAGACATTGTTCATGAGTGATGAGTGATGTACGAGTGGATTGATGCGAGATATTAATACACGCAGAACAGAACAACTACAATCTTAATCTTTACTCTGCAGCACAGACAAAAATACCTGTTTTGATGGATCGGAGATTCTTCAGGAATTCTGACTTATTTGCTGTCACCAGTTTGAGATGCTCTTCGTCCAATCTTTTCCCAACTTCGCCCTTCCGCACTTCATCCCAGTCCTTGTCGGGTTACACACAAAAGACAATGTTAAAACATGATCACACGCACAAGTGACCAACCATCAGGGTGCAGAATCACACATTTGTTTGTAGCACATCAACTGCAACGTCTCACCGTGTCTGGGAAGGCTTCTCCATTGTAGTACGACTTGTCTGCTGGATACTGGAATCCCTCGTCAAGTAGCTGCTTCAGGCTTGAAGCCACCAAATGCAGCTCCTCTCCATCGTAGGCGTACACCTTCTGGTCCTCACAGGTCATCAGAACCAGATGGTCCTCTGGGCACGAAGTTCCCTTCACCACACCAAAGACCTGCATGCTTACGATATCTGGAAGGTAGAATTTGTTCCACCCATTCAGCACGTCCTCCTTCCCTCTGTAGATGGTTTCATCGAGGTCTCCAATCGTCAAAATGGCACCAGCTGGGTTCTTCAAGATGACCGTCTCATCTCTGTGGTCCAACACATAATTCAACATCGATTTCAGGTAGTCTGGATCTGCAACACAAGCCAAAGGGATTTTGATTTGATTTGGAAAATACTCATCATAGTAAGATCCAACGTGTGAATCAAAGGTGTGTGTGTGTGTGTGTGTGTGTGTGGTCTACCTTTGTGTCCTGTCTGTTCTTTGCCGTGCTGGCTCCCAAGACCAAGAAGCGAGTGAGGTCCACTCCTGTAAGTTAGAAAAAAAGCGTAGGTACTCACGACAGTATTTACTGGACCACATTGAGAAGAACATTTTGTAGTAAAAATGGACAGAATATAGAAGAAAAAGTGGGATAGTGGTTGTCCTGGTTACAGGGCGCAGTAGTTGAGGGATCCCCAAGTGAGATCAACACAATGCCAAAGTTGAGTGCTTTAATTTGAAAATAACTGAAAAGAATGAGAAATAACCAATGGATTAAAATGAGCCATAGAAAAAGAAGAACTTACTGTGGAATAGACGCCATTCCTCCTCACCTAGAAAACGAATAATTCATCTTAAATGTCAGTTCGGTGTGAACGTAACGTAAGAAAAACAAAAGACGGAGTTCTTTTTTCTTCATTTGATGACATGCAAAAAGTACAGATTATATTATTAAAATCGTATTATTTCTGGATTCAGAAACAGATGATTCAGCAAGAAAATATCCGCCCTTTGCTTAAAGTCGTTTTTAGTCTTATATCTAAAACCTTTCCGATCTGAAAAGTACACACAGATGTCAGTTACATTTCATCTGGAGACAAGAAAACAGAAAGCAACCGTTTTGTTCTCTTATGTCCGATCATGTTAAGGAGTGGTTTTAACAGACCGGAAGGACATTATATAGATAGATCAAATTGGTGAGAAGAATCCTTTAAGACTAAACATTGATTACAATTTCAAGAAATATAATGAAATAGTCCGGGTACCTGGCTTGAAAACGGGATTTTGTCCTTCGTCCCGAAAGAAGAATCAACATCCGCTGTTCCGACTCCGCCCTTAAACCCCTGTGCTGCGTTCAAGTGCGCATCAAATGACGGTTTTACAAAAACCTAACGGGGAAAATGACTTTTTGTTGTTCCAATCAATGGTATATTTCCCTTTAATACGGAAGATGTCAAAGCCTTCGACGTTCCAGCCATTTAAATACACTTATTTAGCCCGTAAATCACTCTCCATTATGTTCTGTCACTTGTGTAGACCGTACACACTACTTATACTTTGTTGTTGCTGTGTGTACACTTCCATCTGCCACGGTATCGTGTAATAAATAAAACACTCAAAAATGTACTAAAATGACATTTGGGTGCCCTAAGCACAAATGCTTGGTGGTGCCCCCCCCCCCAACCAACGAATCAACCAACCAATGGTTACCAGATTGTAACCATTCAGAATGTCTTAGTTAGGTTCTCTTTTATCCCCAAATAACTTCTAAACATAAATAATTTACATAAACAAACATTAAAAGAAATAAATTAAATTATATATACGATAAAATTATAAATACCAAATACCACCACAATTACTAAAAACACAGATTTGGAACTGAACATTGTAAACGCATAAAGTATTTAAGTATATAACGGTGTAAGTAATAATGTGCACATTTCTTCACTAAATAATATACATAAGTACAAATAATAATAATAATAATAAAGTGCAAATTTTAAAGTGCAAATAACCATACATAAGTACAAACTGCACAGTAGAATTTACTTTACCATCTCTATAAAAGAGACCATTCTGCTATCCGATAGAACTATATTACAAACATTTTCACTACCATCAGTTGTCAAAGGCCCTACAGAGGCACACGCCTGCATTTCCTAGCTTCAAAATCAGCTATCAGGTCATATGACAGTTTCTGAGCCTCGTCCCCATTGATGCTGATGACAGCCCGACCACTTAAACGTTCCCCAATCACATCACGTTCAGTCGAAGGGTTTTTCCAAAGATAACCTTACCAAGAGCAGTTTCCCACTCATCATTTCATTACGTTGTGAAAGTGTCACTTGTAGCTAGGCTACTTTTTCACTACACAATAAGATTGTGAGAACATAATTGATAACAAACGCAAAAAAAGCGTCATGAAGTGCAAAGCAAAGTAGGCTAAAAGACTAACGTTACCTGACTATATCTCTGATGGCTAAAAGAAATAGCAGGCCCAATTTAAGCATAATCAGAAATACCATTGCTAGCTAGCTAGCAACCTATGGAATGATTGCTAGTCTTATTGCTAACGGTAACATCAATGATAACAAAAACGTAAATGATAACATAAAAAACAAATAACAAAAACGGTAACGGTAACAGTAACTTCGGGCGCACAGGAGGTTCCCCTTTTTCTCGACTAATTTGGTCTAGGCCTATTACTTTTGTATTCCTTTTGCATATCAACATGCTTTAGACATTATTTATTTGTTATTTATACTAGTAGCCTACTGTGATCATTTTTCACATCCCAGATTTTTTGATGCCCCCCCAGGCACTTGGTGCCCTACGCGCAGTGCCTGATGTGCGTCTGTGGAGCGCCGGCGCTGCTGATGGAAGAGTTAAATATATATTATTATATATATTTGAAATAGAAGGGAAACGCGTTAGATGGCCCCAAACCAAATAAATATGACTTATTAACGTATTAACTACAGAGTGATCGGATACACAGGGGCGCTTACTGCGAGAACGGACGTGCATTATTGGGAAAATGGACTCGAGAGTCTAAACTTACGGGTAAAGAAAAGGGGAACAGCTGTCATGTGCAATTAGAACAGCAGCTGACTTGATGTCACAACGTCAGCTGGTCTTGCTACATTTTAACAAAGTTCTTCACTGTTAAGTAAAAGCAAGCTTTTTCATTTTCATCTAAAGTGAAATTATATATATGATTGAGTACCTGAGTAAACTGTGAAACATGGAATATACCCAGTAATATTTGTAAATTAAGATATCTGTGGGCGGGTCTAAGAAGCATTTTAGCCAATCACCGATGAAGATAATAAGTGACATTATAATCACTTATTATAATCATTTTAGCGTCCTGAATTACATGAAGCACTTGTCGGAAGAAAAAGAAAACTATAGAGAACACCAGGACACTAGTGGTGTGACCTTCGTGAACCACTCGTTCATTTTCAGACTCGGGAGTAACGAGTCCTCAAAGAGAAAATGCTTGTTTTTCCTCGTGGCCTCGCATCGGGACTGTTGCAGAGGCTCAATCAGGGAAACAGCAATGATTTGTTCATTTCCAGACTGCGTCTTTGTCCGAGTCTTTGGATCCGTTTTTCACTGTACTTGCATTGGTTTACTAGAGGAGGTTTCGTAGGGAATTGATTCACCTCATTCACTTTTGCGTGACTAGGTTTAGTAAGATGTTACATTACATGTCATTTAGCTGTGATGTAGATGTGACTGATATTCATAAACATTGTACATGTTGGAAATGTTGTTGCATGTATTTACATAATTTTGTAATTCTTGACATATGAATATTTTTTTTATTCATATGATGATGCTAAATGTACGAAAACTGCTTTTTTGTAGATTTTAGAACGTGCAACATTTTCCAAACGGCGCCCCATGGTTTCATCGATGAGAAAGGTTGGTGCTGCCATCTGGTGGTGCGTCTGTGCCTCTAAGACCACAAAGCAATACACGTGATGATGGAATCCCACGTTAAAACTCCTCACTAGTTTACTTAGTTCATCATAAAGGAGGCGTATAAACAGTTTGATTTGTTTGTATTTGTATCAGATACTGAAAGCGTGTCTCTGATTTTAAATGCAGAATAGATACAGAATGTTCTTATCCAGCTCACCACTGACTCCAATGATCCATTTTGGTAACAGTGTTGTTCCTTGAACTGTTTTTACTGTATTTGTAGCCTTTGGATTAACTCTATGACATATTATAGGATGTCTGTGGCCTGAAATCAACAGCACTCAGTCAGACAGGAAGTGAGCTTTTAGGAGCCGTTTCCCAGTCAGGAAGCTTCTAGAAGCTACGCAGCAGGATAAAGAAACACATTCTGAATTCATACTCTGACTAAAAGACAGATCGTTGTCTCGATATATTAAAGCACACTGGTTCATACTATTTGAAGACAGATTTTTATGTTTATACTTGCTCACAAAAGCAAAGAAATAAGAGTTTACTCAAACCAAACCATTCCTGTCAACTAAATTAACCAGATTTTAAATGGCTAAGAACAGAAAACCGGAAATCTGCTGTTATGCTTTTAATGTGAAGTAACGTATGTAACTGTGTACACAGCATCCGTAAAGCTGAATATGTTCTTCTGCTGATCTTAACGGTCCCCAAAAGGCAGCTGTCACCGGCTACATGCTGCGTTCAATGGCAAAGAATCACTTCTTCTGATGAAGTTGCAGTAAATGAAACCAAAACAAATCATCAATCTTTATGATTTTATTGTGACTGACATGATCAATGCATCAACTCTTTATATCTTCTGCCTGCTTTGCATTCAGACAGCTGGCAGCCATGAATCATATTTTTATCATTAATAAGTAGCTGGTTCCTTAACAACAAGCGTTTAAACCACCTGCTCCCCGGTAACTGTAGATAATTACAGGGAGATAACTTTCACCATAAAAGTAATCATCATAATAAAGAAGCACAGGAATTGCCTACACTATCAATAGGGTATACCTCCGTATCCCCATTCTAAGAGGGGATGTAAAAATCACCCTCCTTCCAGGTAAATTTTTTGTCCTTCAGGCAATTCTTGAGATATTTACTTATGTTCTTTCTACATGTGTCCCTCTTCTCATCTGAGTACTTGGCAGATGTTGGTCGTGCTCGCTCTTTGATTTCAGGTTCATTTCTGAACAAGTTGCTCAAACTTTCAGCCTCGGCACAGTTGCCGTAGACCGACACATCCTCAGAGTTACTTCTCAAACCAAACAAATTCCTACACGACTTGCACGCAGGAGTCTCTCTGTTCTCTTTGAGGCTAAACGCCTGGCACCTGACCCCCTGTGGAAGCTGGATGGTTCCATCATAATCTGGTTTCATTTTATTGTCTGGATAGTAGGTCAGCACTGCACCAGCTACACACTCGTCCCAGTAGTAGAGACAGGACGCAGAGATGACGCAGCGCCGAGGATTGAACTTTCCGGAAGTAGCAGCAGTTGGAGCGGCGATGGAGACTCCGTAGAACTTGTCTGGATCTGTGATGTACGAGACACAGATGGTGGAGGAGATCAGCTCCCTTGAGTCACCGAGGTCCAGCCCAATGATGAGGTTCCGCAGGCCACTGAGTATTTCTTCTTCATTTGATGGTCCATTCAGGTGGACAATCTACAAGCAGTCACAAATTTACTGAGTCATGCTTTATTTGTGAAATGCAACAATGTACATTCATTATAGTACCGTAACATATACTATGCATCTTTAAAAATAAGAATCATTCTTTTGAAAAACAGTGATCGTACCATGTCCAGCACACATGAAAATGGACTCCGTCTGGGTAGGTGAGAGGAGAAGAGTTCAAAGGCCCGAGGGAACAAATCCCTCAACCTCCTTAACAAGTCTTTATCCATCAGGATGCTTTCTGGAGAAAACGTCGGCTCGTTGACTTTCCCCACAAAGAAAATGCTGTGAAGCATCTGTAGAGTCCAAGTACATTCAAAGAGGTGTAATTTTGTATCTTGACACACAATATGTATGTGAATAAAGCAGAGCATTTCAAAAGGAGTCATTCAATATACCTCATCCAGTAAATGTGTGGTGTCACCAGGAGCTTCGTTAATCAGCTCAATCATTTTAGAGATGAGCTTAAAAGCATTCGTTCTGAAAGGATCCTGAGTTTCCAGAAAGTCCTCTTGTCTAAAAAGATAAATATTTAAGGGTTTAGAAGATTAAAAAGCAGAATCCAACAATGAGGATGTACTTGAAAAACTGTTCATTTAAAAAAAAGTTGGTACCCACACATCATTTTTTAAATCAACATCTAATTTAAAAGAAAACTAAACATTTTCAATTTGGTTAGCAACAGATTTTCCAACAATCTCAAATTACCCAATTAAATTCCAAAACTAATTTCCGTATTTTTGCGACTATAAGGTGCACTTAAAATCTTTTTTTCCCTCAAAAAACGACTGGATCAATTGGTTGATCCATACTGGTTAGCGAGGATCCATTGGAGGGAAAGTCTGGTGCCAGCAGCCGCGGTGTTTCCAGCTCCAACAGCGTGTATCAAAGCTGCTGTAGTTAAAAAGCTCGTAGTTGGATGTCGGGATCGAGCTGTCCCAGCGCTGCCTCTCGGTGCACGGAAGCATTTGCCAAGAATGTTTTCATTAATCAAGAACGAAAGTTGGAAGTTCAGAGATATTGTTAATATCCACATTAACGTTTGAACAACGTTACCATGGGAGTGAAGAGTTTTCAGAACGCTTAATAACGTTTGATTTAGCACAGCCCGATCTAGTGGATGCATAACGCAGCCCCAGTCAAACGTTTTACTGCAGTATCTTCTATTCTATGCGCCTTAGTCGCGAAAATACGGTTATTGCTTACATAAGATTTCCCTTTTTTTTTTTTACTCCAACTAAGCAGAAACTGTTTGGTTTCACATGATCACATGACTTCATGAATCAGGATACTCACCTTTCTCTTTGCACTCGAGAAGCCTGGAATACCACACAACACAATACAACAGTTACACATCTCAGCGAGAACAGAGCAGTTCAATCATATGGATTTTAAATATCTACATGGGTAAGCCCTTCAGAGCAGCTACTCACCATGGCTGAGTCCTTTGAAAATGAAACAGAAAGCAAGAAGTGCAGCTCGGCTGCCACTCCTTAAGTTTCCTTCCATCATGTAAAGAGATCGAGGAGGGTTTAATGCGCCTGGAATGCATTGGAATGACGTCCTTACTGGTTCGCTGAAAACTGGACGATTCTCTCTTCTTCCTTACGTTTAACTCTTGGACGTTTCTGTCCATGGGATCATTCCACAGCGCCAGAGAACTTGCAGAACTAAAAATAAATAAATAATTAAACGCTGGTCTCGTAGCAACTTATCACACCATCAGAGTATCTGGTTTGAACTTTGAGTTCTGCTTTACCGTGTTTAATGACTGTAAATCAGCATGTTGGCTTAGACTTCCTCGAGAAACATGTTTTTATATTTAATGTAGATGAGACGACCAATGAACGCTTCTTCTGCCATTTAAAGGAGTTTGTTGGACCCTTGTTGACGTATTTTTTTATCTGTTTGTGGCTTTCTGGATGTTTTCCATTTGAAGTTCTGTTGTGTAATAAAGCTGCTCACAGAATTCTACTTCCTCATACGTTGTGGTTTGTCCGTTTGCATTTCAGACACCAGAAAAATAAATAAAACCGTTGGGAGATTCAGAATATATTTTAATTGGTAAAAGAAGGCAAAAAAATACAATTCAAGACAATGTACAATCATACAACAGTTAAATTGCAGAATCCTCAGATATTTGTGTATTTATACATTTACATATTAAGCACCAAACCAAAGGGATCATTTGCATGCTCCTGGAGAAAAGACTGGAAATGCGAGAAGAGAGAAAACAAACATGTTAGATGGCTCAATAGCAAATAAATATGACATGAACATATCAACTAAAGATGGAAACAAGTGATCAGAGAAACAGGCGGTGACGCGTTACCGCGGCGACCGACCAAAAGGGGCGGAGCTGAGGGGACATCGACTGACGTGGGGGCGTTGACTTATAAGGCTGATAGGTTTGTGTTTCTACTCTAGACATTGTTCATGCGTGATGTACGAGTGGATTGATGCGAGATATTAATACACGCAGAAAAAATACAATCTTAATCTTTACTCTGCAGCACAGACAAAAATACCTGTTTCGATGGATCGGAGATTCTTCAGTAATTTTGACATTTTTGAGGTCACCAGTTTGAGATGCTCTTGGTCCAATCTTCTCCCCACTTCGCCCTTCCTCACTTCATCCCAGTCCTTGTCGGGTTACACACAAAAGACAATGTTAAAACATGATCACACACACACACACACACACACACACACACACACACACAGATGACCAACCATCAGGGTGCAGAATCACACATTTGTTTGTAGCACATCAACTATAACGTCTCACAGTGTCTTTGAAGGCTTCTCCTTTGTAGTACGACTTGTCTGCTGGATACTGGAATCCCTCGCCAAGTAGCTGCTCCCAGCTTGAAGCCACCAAATGCAGCTCCTCTCCATCATAGGCGTACACCTTCTGGTCCTCACAGGTCATCAGAACCAGATGGTCCTCTGGGCACGAAGTTCCCTTCACCACGCCCAAGACCTTCATGCTTACGATATCTGGAAGGTAGAATTTGTTCCACCCATTCACCACAATCTTTTTATCTCTGTAGATGGTATCATTGAGGTCTCCAATCGTCAAAATGGCACCAGCTGGGTTCTTCAAGATGACCGTCTCATCTCTGTGTTCCAACACATAATTCAACATCGATTTCAGGTAGTCTGGATCTGCAACACAAGCCAAAGGGATTTCGATTTGGAAAATACTCATCATAGTAAGATCCAACGTGTGAATCAAAGGTGTGTGTGTGTGTGTGTGTGTGTGTGTGTTCTACCTTTGTGTCCTGTCTGTTCTTTGCCGTGCTGGCTCCCAAGACCAAGAAGCGAGTGAGGTCCACTCCTGTAAGTTAGAAAAAAAGCGTAGGTACTCACGACAGTATTTACTGGACCACATTGAGAGGAACATTTTGTAGTAAAAATGGACAGAATATAGAAGAAGAAAAAGTGGGATAGTGGTTGTCCTGGTTACAGGGCGCAGTAGTTGAGGGATCCCCAAGTGAGATCAACACAATGCCAAAGTTGAGTGCTTTAATTTGAAAATAACGGGAAAAAATGAGAAATAACCGATGGATTAAAATGAGCCATAGAAAAAGAAGAACTTAATGTGTGCTTAGTGGAAGAGCCGCCATTCCTCCTCACCTAGAAAACGAATAATTCATGTTAGAAGGCGCGTCGAGTTCGGTGTGAACGTAAGAAAAACAAAATACGGAGTTCTTTTTTCTTCATTTGATGACATGCAAAAAGTCCTTTGCCCTTTGCTTAAGGTCGTTTTTATTATTATTATATCTAAAACCTTTCCGATCTGAAAAGTACACACAGATGTCAGTTACATTTCATCTGGAGACAAGAAAACAGAAAGCAACCGTTTTGTTCTATTATGGCCGATCATGTTAAGGAGTGGTTTTAACAGACCGGAAGGAAATTATATAGATAGATCAAATTGGTGAGAAGAATCCTTTAAGACTAAACATTGATTACAATTTCAAGAAATATAATGAAATAGTCCGGGTACCTGGCTTGAAAACGGGATTTTGTCCTTCGTCCCGAAAGAAGAATCAACATCCGCTTCTTCTTCTTCTTCTCTTATTTAATGGCGGACTGCAACCAACGTTTAGGTGCATTCCGCCACCTACTGTACTGGAGTGTGTATAGTCATGTCATTTAAATTCTACTCCATATCCCTGAGTCTTTTAAGAAGGTAATTAGAGCCTTCCTTGTATTTCTTATTACTTCTCCTTCTGATCCCAGTATCCCTACCAGGCTCCACTCCCTCCCTGCCTCCTGAACCTTATCTTTAAGCACCTGCCTTTCCACTTCATTCAATTTACAGTTCATTATTACATGTTCAGCATTTTCTTTAACCCCACAGTTTCCACAGTTCTCACTGTTCCTTTTCCCCATAAAAAATAATGTGCCATTCAGCCCTGTGTGATCCACTCTCAGTCTTGTCATTGCAATGTCTTCACGCCTGGTATTTTCCATGAAGTTCTTTATACTGACACTTTTTTGTATTTTATAGTATCTCCCAGAGGTGTGGACTCGAGTCATGTGACTTGTACTCGAGTCAGACTCGAGTCATGAATTTGATGACTGCAGACTCGACTCGACAAAACGTACAAAGACTTGCAACTCGACTTGGACTTTAACATCGATGACTCGTGACTTGACTTGGACTCGAGCCTTTTGACTCGAGAAGACTTGCTACTTACCATGAAAACTAGGGGAAAACATTTTCACACGGCCGCGCCGCTCTGTTTATCTGCATCTGTCAAAAAAATGTGCGCCACCTGTATGCAGAGAGCGCTGCCTGCACGACATCCAATCACTGCAGTCCCACCTGGTTCTGATTCGACAGCACCTAAACAGGCACATTGCAAGACAACCATTGAAGTGCAACAACGCGCCAGTTGGAAAAATGATACCGAAGATAGTTTCGTTTGGCTATAAAAATGACGAGGTAGTCAACAAAAAACGAGTTGCTATATGCAAAACATGCGGGTCGAAGATTACAGACGGAGCTGCCACAACGTCCAACTTTGTTCGACACCTGAAGTTGCACAAAGAAAGGTAAGTTTTGAACGAATGCTGAGCACCTTGTCGGATGTACCGTAACTCACGAGCATTTTACCGTATCAACGAGACAGCTCGTTCATGCTTACAGAAATCGGGATTTTTGAACCCGGATTCAGACTCCGATGGAAATCCTCGCCAACATTATGTCAACGTCCGTTTTAAAGTACTACAACACAGTCACAGTCGATCCACCATTACCCTTCCCTTCCCTTCGTAGTCTAGGTCTGTGAGGCAGGTTCCCCGTCCCCACTTTGCTTTAAAGCATATGACTTCGGTTTCTTGAGGGAAGGGCTTTTGAAGCAGTGAAAATATTCTTAATATTGCATAAACGGAAATGTATTATCGTATACCTTAGTGTACAATAGACAATGAATATTAACACAACATTGATATGAGTAAAGAGTAGTTTCAAATAAAACATTTTCTGTAATAAGAGGACTCGAAATGACTCGAAACTAAAATGGAAAGACTTTGGACTCGACTTGGGACTTGCCTCATCTTTGACTCGACTTGACTCGGGACTCGAGGGCAACGACTTGAGACTTACTTGTGACTTGCATAACAATGACTTTGTCCCACCTCTGCATACTGGTTTGCTGACAACTGGACAATTCTCTCTTCTTCCTTATGTTTAACTCTTGGACGTTTCTGTCTCTGGGATCATTCCACAGCGGCAGAGAACTTGCAGAACTAAAACAATAAAAAAAAATAAAACGCAACTTATCACACCATCAGAGTATCTGGTTTGAACTTTGAGTTCTGCTTTACCGTGTTTAATGACTGTAAATCAGCATGTTGGCTTAGACTTCCTCGAGAAACATGTTTTTATATTTAATGTAGATGAGACGACCAATGAACGCTTCTTCTGCCATTTAAAGGAGTTTGTTGGACCCTTGTTGACGTATTTTTTTATCTGTTTGTGGCTTCCTGGATGTTTTCCATGTGAAGTTCTGTTGTGTAATAAAGCTGCTCACAGAATTCTACTTCCTCATACGTTGTGGTTTGTCCGTTTGCATTTCAGACACCAGAAAAATAAATAAAACCGTTGGGAGATTCAGAATATATTTTAATTGGTAAAAGAAGGCAAAGAAATACAATTCAAGACAATGTACAATCATACAATAGTTAAATTGCAGAATCCTCAGATATTTGTGTATTTATACATTTACATATTAAGCACCAAACCAAAGGGATCATTTGCATGCTCCTGGAGAAAAGACTGGAAATGCGAGAAGAGAGAAAACAAACATGTTAGATGGCTCAATAGCAAATAAATATGACATGAACATATCAACTAAAGATGGAAACAAGTGATCAGAGAAACAGGCGGTGACGCGTTACCGCGGCGACCGACCAAAAGGGGCGGAGCTGAGGGGACATCGACTGACGTGGAGGCGTTGACTTATAAGGCTGATAACTGGCCACAGGTTTGTGATTCTACTCTAGACCTTGTTCTCTACTCTAGACATTGTTCATGCGTGATGTACGAGTGGATTGATGCGAGATATTAATACACGCAGAAAAAATACAATCTTAATCTTTACTCTGCAGCACAGACAAAAATACCTGTTTCGATGGATCGGAGATTCTTCAGTAATTTTGACATTTTTGAGGTCACCAGTTTGAGATGCTCTTGATCCAATCTTCTCCCCACTTCGCCCTTCCTCACTTCATCCCAGTCCTTGTCGGGTTACACACAAAAGACAATGTTAAAACATGATCACACACACACACACACACACACACACACACACACACACACACACAGATGACCAACCATCAGGGTGCAGAATCACACATTTGTTTGTAGCACATCAACTGCAACGTCTCACCGTGTCTGGGAAGGCTTCTCCATTGTAGTACGACTTGTCTGCTGGATACTGGAATCCCTCGTCAAGAAGCTGCTTCAGGCTTGAAGCCACCAAATGCAGCACCTCTCCATCGTAGGCGTACACCTTCTGGTCCTCACAGGTCATCAGAACCAGATGGTCCTCTGGGCACGAAGTTCCCTTCACCACGCCAAAGACCTGCATGCTTACGATATCTTTAAGGTAGAATTTGTTCCACCCATTCACCACGATCTTTTTATCTCTGTAGATGGTATCATTGAGGTCTCCAATCGTCAAAATGGCACCAGCTGGGTTCTTCAAGATGACCGTCTCATCTCTGTGGTCCAACACATAATTCAACATCGATTTCAGGTAGCGTGGATCTGCAACACAAGCCAAAGGGATTTCGATTTGGAAAATACTCATCATAGTAAGATCCAACACGTGAATCAAAGGTGTGTGTGTGTGTTCTACCTTTGTGTCCTGCCTGTTCTTTGCCGTGCTGGCTCCCAAGACCAAGAAGCGAGTGAGGTCCACTCCTGTAAGTTAGAAAAAAAGCGTAGGAAAAAGTGAGATAGTGGTTGTCCTGGTTACAGGGCGCAGTAGTTGAGGGATCCCCAAGTGAGATCAACACAATGCCAAAGTTGAGTGCTTTAATTTGAAAATAACTGAAAATAATTAGAAATAACTGATAGATTCAAATGAGCCATTGAAAAAGAAGAACTTACTGTGTGCTTAGTGGAAGAGTCGCCATTCCTCCTCACCTAGAAAACGGATAATTCATGTTAGAAGGCGCGTCGCGTTCGGTGTGAACGTAACGTAAGAAAAACAAAATACGGAGTTCTTTTTTTCTTCATTTGAAGACACAAACAAATGTAACTATTCGGCCATTTGATTTCGCAGATTAAATTATTAAAATCGTATTTCTGGATTCAGTTTAAGTTACGTTAGTTAAGTAGAATAACTCTAAGGCTTTGTGTGATCACAACAGATGATTCAGCAAGAAAATATCCGCCCTTTGCTTAAGGTCGTTTTTATTATTATTATTATATCTAAAACCTTTCCGATCTGAAAAGTACACACAGATGTCAGTTATTTTTCATCTGGAGACAAGAAAACATAAAGTAACCATTTTGTTCTCTTATGGCCGATCATGTTAAGGAGTGGTTTAAATAGACCGGAAAGAAATTATATAGATAGATCAAAATGGTGAGAAGAATCCTTTAAGACTAAACATTGATTACATTTCTTGAAATAAGAATAGTCCGGGTACCTGGCTTGAAGATGGGATTTTGTCCTTCGCCTCGAAGAAGAATCAACATCCGCTGTTCCGACTCCGCCTTTTAACCCCTGTGCTGCGTTCAAGTGCGCCTCAAATGACGGCTTCACAAAAGCGTACCGGGGAAAATTACTAACCAGAACTATGTCGTTCCAATCGTATATTTCCCTTTATTACGGAAGATGTCAAAGCCTTCGACGTTCCAGCCATTTAAATACACTTATTTAGCCCGTAAATCACTCTCCATTATGTTCTGTCACTTACGGACTTACTTACTAAGTCACTACTTGTACTTTGTTGTTGCTGTGTGTACACTTCCATCTGCCACGGTATCATGTAATAAATAAAACACTCAAAAATGCACTAAAATGACTGATGGAAGAGTTAAAAATATATTATTATTATATATATTTGATAGAAATTAAATATATGATTGAGCAACTGAGTAAACTGTGAAACATGGAATATACCCAGTAATATTTGTAAGTTAAGATATCTGTGCATGTAAGAGCCATTTTTGTTATTGTTTGTCTGTTAGCCCCACCCCCTAGGGAGGTGAGAGGAGGCGTTTCAGTTAGGCCGCAATGGCTATATAATCAGAAGGGTTACTGGGCACAGGTGTTGGGTGTTGGAAGGGAAATAGTTTTTCGACCGTGAAGCGTCAAGCGTAAAGGTAAACGTGAAACGTGAAACGTGAAGCGTCAAGCGTAAAGGTAAACGTGAAGCGTGAAGCGTGAAACGTAAAGGTAAACGTGAACGATTGGGAATGGTATGTATATACAAAGAAGAACAAAATAAAGGACAGCAAAAAGACTGGTTGACTCATGAACTTTGTCACGCGTCAAAAACAATCCACACGAAACCCCAACCAAGAGGAACTCAATGTGCGAGGCAAAGGACCTCTACATTTAAGTCGAAAAACTCGCTTCGTGGGATAGGAGCGGCAGCAGTTTGGTGCTGTAAAAGGAGCAGCTGTGGAGCCGCGATTGGAGCGGCGAACCCAGCGGCAGTTTGGATTCGCGATTGGAGCGGCGAACCCAGCGGCAGTTTGGAGCCGCGATTGGAGCGGCGAACCCAGCGGCAGTTTGGAGCAGCGATTGGAGCGGCGAACCCAGCGGCAGTTTGGAGCAGTGATTGGAGCGGCGAACCCAGCGGCAGTTTGGAGCAGCGATTGGAGCGGCGAACCCAGCGGCAGTTTGGAGCCGCGATTGGAGCGGCGGACACCGCGGAAGTTTGGATTAGCGATTGGAGCGGCGAACCCAGCGGCAGTTTGGAGCAGCGATTGGAGCGGCGGACACCGCGGCAGTTTGGAGCAGTGATTGGAGCGGCGAACCCAGCGGCGGTTTGGAGCAGTGACTGGCGACGCAGTCTGAGCGGTGGCTGTTTGGTGCAGCGGACAGGAGCGGCAGCAGTCGTAGTTGTGCGGTACGGAACTTCACTCACGGAGGTAGAGACCGAGCGTCAGCGCACCTGCATGCAAGTGTCAAGGTATGTGTAACGCTACATACAGGGTGAACATTGTTCTAATTGCGTGCAAACATGTACGCAACTTTACGTGTAAAAGCCACGGCATTTGTGACTGAAAGGAACTGAGCAAGTATTCACAAAAACGAACGTGCATCTTGGACAATGGAAGAAGCACACGCTGCTGATCCTGAACTCTTACCTGAGACAGAGTCTCAAGTTGAGTCAGGTAAAATGGACTACTCTGTAAAACGACGGACTGTTAAATTGACAGAAAAGGCACTTATGGAAAAAATTGTACGCCTGCAAAAGGAGAGAAAGGTAAAATTTCAAAGGGCACATAATCTCAAGGAGATAATTGTTGATTTGATGGGTGATAAAAGCTATGTCACAGAGGTAAAAGGTACATTTGAAAAGTTTAAAGTTCTTTGTGGTGAAGCAAAAGAAAACCATGATGCATTGATGAAGTTGGTACCTAAAGAAGAGGTGGAAAATCATGAAATGTGGTATAAATTAAAAATGCTTAGCGTCAAGGTCTTTATTGATGATATAGACAAATGGTTAGTCTGCAATGAAAGTTGCCCCAATACTAAAATTGTCGATATTCATAATGATGTGGTTAATGTGGAGCCTCAAGACAGCATTTCAAATGTTGGATCCAATGCTTCCAACATATTCTCAGAGCGAACCAGTAATGTGTCTAGGGTCAGCAAGGGTTCAACGTCCTCCACAAGGCGTCAAACTGAGGCAGAAAGGGCTGCACTCATGGCACGTTCTGCAGCGCTACAGATGAAACATGTTCTGGAGGAGCAGGTTGATCAATTAAGGAGAAAACAGGAACAACTTGAAATTGACACAGAATTAGCAGCATCTACAGCAAAGTTGGCAGTGTTGAATACCTCAAAGCATGGCAGTGTTTTAACTACACGGTCAGATGGCATGGATTCATACTTCATAAAGGGAACCAAACTTAATCCTTATGCTGAACAATACAAACTAGTGCAAAAGGAAAAACTTACGCAAAATTACTCAATGCCTGCGAGCGCTCAGTTAAAAGTGGAAAACCCAATTGAAGCAGGCAAGTACGACAAAGCAGCAGCTATTGAGAAAAAGGACAAGTGGCAAGAATTTGATCGAATAAAGCTTCAATCAGATTCCAAATCTGGTGATCCGCAACCAGCATCATTGCAAGGCAATCCTCAAGTAAATGGAGATCTCTACAGTCTGTTACAAAGACAAAATGAAGTTACAGCACTTCTTGTACAGTCACAGAACTCTCAATTCTTACCACGCAGAGAAATTCCCATTTTTGATGGTGACCCTTTAGAATTCAGATCATTCATTAGAGCTTTTCAACATTGTGTCGAAGCTAAAACAAACCAAGGAGACTGTTTGTATTATCTCGAGCAGTTTACTAGGGGGCAGCCTAGAGATCTGGTGCGTAGTTGCCAGCATATGGCTCCAGAAAAAGGTTATGCTATGGCCAAAGAACTTCTCGGAAGGCATTTTGGAAATGAAGTAAAGGTCACAGCTGCCTATGTGGACAAAATCATTGGATGGCCCGCCGTTAAGGCAGAAGACGTTAAAGGGCTACAAGCATATGCATTGTGTTTACGAGAATGCTGCAATGCTATGGAGGAGTTGCAATATTTGGATGAACTCAATATGCCAGCCAACATGAAAGCAATCATGCAGAAACTTCCATATAAGCTCAGAGAAAAGTGGAGAGCAGCTGCATGTGAAATCTCAGAAAAAGAAGATCGCAGATCTGGTTTTAGAGACTTTATAAAGTTCATTGAGTATCAAGTCAAAATCATTTCTGATCCTATCTTTGGCAACATCCAGGACATTCACGATGGTGTAAATAAAGGAAGCAGCAAGACAAAACTAAGTCAAAGATTTCAGTCTAAAAGAAATAGCTTTGCAACTGCTGTCTTTATGTCTACTGAACCAGCCGTAAGTGTAAACAAGAAAAGCGTTGAAACTCAAACTCAAATTAGTGCACCTACAGCACCAAATGTTTCCTGTTTGTACTGTACATGTGGACACGCATTGGAGAACTGTCCACAATTGAGGAAAAGAAGCCATCGCGAAAAGTTGGACTTTATGAAAGAAAAGGGAGTTTGCTTTGGTTGCTTGCACCTAGGACATATGAGCAAGAGTTGCAGTAAACGCTTATCTTGCAATGTTTGCCACCAGAGTCATCCCAGTGTGCTTCACATTGATAGAAAGGAAAGGAGCAAAGGCGAAGAGCAGCCAAAGGAACGGCCGGGGAGTGGCACAACTGTCTCTACTTGTGGTCATACGGGGGCCGGAGGCAGTAACGGCATCCTTTCAATCCTACCTGTTAATGTTAAGTGTACGAAAGGAAACCAAATCATACAAACTTACGCATTCCTGGACCCAGGAAGTACAGACACTTTCTGTTCTGAAAGTCTAATGGAGAGACTGAACATTAAAGGAAGAAAAACAAGGATTAATCTACATACAATGGGTCACAGTAGTACTGTTCCAAGTTGTATTGTCGAAGGCTTGGCGATCTCAGAATTTGCTCGCAATCAATTCTTTGAGCTTCCAAGTGTGTTTACTCAAAAGGTAATGCCAGTGTCGACACAAAATATCATATCCGAAGAACAGTTGTCAAAGTGGACTTACTTGAAAGAGGTAAATATTCCCCGTATTAACGCAGATGTTGATTTGTTGATTGGCACAAACGCCTCAAAGTTAATGGAGCCATGGGAAGTAGTCAATAGTCAAGGAGAGGGACCATATGCAGTAAGAACTCTATTGGGCTGGGTGGTTAATGGACCTCTCAATGGGAACTGTGCAAAGCAGGGTGAGAGTGGCCACCCTACGGTTAGTGTAAATAGGATTGGTGTTGACAGATTGGAAGAACTATTGATGAAGCAGTACAACCAAGATTTCAGTGAAAATTTCTCTAATGACAAAGAGGAGATGTCAGTAGACGAAAGGAAGTTCATGGAAATAGTGAAGGGTTCAGTGCAGCTTAAAAAAGGACAGTACAACATAAGGTTGCCTTTTAAAGCACCTCATGTAACTATGCCAAACAACTTTTCCGTTGCTAAACAACGCATCAGCTCACTGAAAAGAAAACTTCTAAAAAATCAAGGTTTTCACAAAGAATATGCAACCTTCCTTACTGATGTCATCAATAAAGGATATGCGGAAAAGGTTCCAGAGCATCAGTTGGAACGGACAGATGGGAAAGTGTGGTTTCTCCCTCACCATGGAGTATACCATCCACAGAAAGGAAGCTTGCGCGTTGTGTTCGACTGCGGTGCAGAATTTAAAGGTGTCTCACTGAACAGTCAGCTCCTACAAGGACCAAACCTGACAAGCTCATTGTTAGGAGTGTTAACACGGTTTAGGCAAGAACCTGTAGCAATTATGGCTGATGTGCAATCAATGTTTTATCAAGTTAAAGTTGCAGAGGAACACTCTGACTTTTTAAGGTTCTTGTGGTGGCCAGAAGGGAACCTGGAGCAAGAGCTTGTACAGTACCGTATGACAGTTCATTTATTTGGAGCGGTATCTTCACCTAGTTGTGCATGTTATGCTTTAAAGAAGATTGCCGAGGATAATCAAACTCACTTCTCAGAAGAAGTAATAGACACGGTAGCAAGAAGTTTTTATGTGGATGATCTTTTAAAAAGTTTGCCTTCTGAAGAAGATGCTATCCAAATGGTAAAAAACATTACAGCTATCTGCAAGTTAGGGGGTTTTAATCTCACAAAGTGGATCAGCAATAGCCGTGAGGTGCTATTAGAGATTTCCGAAGAACAAAGATCCAAGAACTTCAAGGAGTTGGATCTAGACAGGGATAAATTGCCAGTTGAACGGGCCCTTGGACTACATTGGTGCATCGAGACGGACGCCTTCAAATTTAAATTTAACATCCGAGAACAACCACATACAAGACGTGGGATGTTATCCATGATCAGTTCTGTCTACGATCCTTTAGGTTTCTTAGCACCTTTCACAATCCCAGCTAAGATAATTCTGCAGGACTTGTGTCGCTTGAAGTGTGGTTGGGATGATTCAGTACCCCAAAGCGTTCAACAGAAATGGAACAAATGGATGGAAGATCTCGAGAGTGTGGGAAGTTTCAAGGTCAGCAGGTGCTTAAAACCTAAAGACTTTGGCCATGTCATATCTGCTCAGTTGCATCACTTCTCTGATGCCAGTGAAAGTGCATACGGAACGGTTACATATATCCGGTTGCAAAACAGTAAAAACCAGGTCCATATTGCATTCGTACTTGGAAAGGCAAGGGTTGCCCCACTGAAACAAGTGACCATCCCTCGTTTGGAGCTCACAGCTGCTACTGTAGCTGTTAAGGTGGACAAGATGCTGAGTTCAGAGCTGCAGCTTCCTTTGGAAGAGCCACAATTCTGGACCGACAGTACATCTGTACTAAAGTATATAAAAAATGAGGACAAAAGATTTCAAACATTTGTTGCCAATAGAATATCAGTTATTAGAGAGGCGTCACAAGTGTCACAATGGAGATACATTCCCTCAGCTCAAAATCCAGCGGATGATGCTTCAAGGGGATTAAAGTTTGAACATTTAGTTCAAAAGAGATGGCTCCAAAGCCCAAGTTTTCTGTGGAAACCAGAAGAGGAATGGCCAACCCACAGCTTGGATTTGGACATTAGTGATGACCCAGAAGTTAAAAGAAATCTGGCAGTGAATGCAACGACCACTGAAGACAATTTTAGCCCCACCCATAAACTGATCAATTACTTTTCCAGTTGGAAAAGGTTGAAAACAGCAGTAGGGTGGATGCTACTTCTGAAGATGATCTTGCTTTCTTTAAGTAAGAAAAGGAAACTGCTGACAAACGACGGTCGTCAACTGAAAGATATCAGTTTGGAGATGCAAAGATTTAAAGGCACCTTAGGAGGACAAAGGTTGTCTGTAGATAGTCTTTTTGAAGCAGAAATATCCATTATTCGCTTCAGCCAATGGGAAAGATTTCGCAACGAGATTGATGCACTGGCATCTGGGAAATCTAAGGTGAAAAAACAGAGCACCATCTACAAGCTGAGCCCAATTTACAAAGAAGAGCTTTTGAGAGTTGGAGGAAGATTAAATAAATCTTCCATGCCTGAAGAGAGCAAACATCCGCTCATTCTGGCCAAGGATCAACACGTCTCGACGCTCATACTCCGGCATATTCACGAACAACTGGGCCATGGTGGCAGAAATCATGTACTCTCCAAGCTAAGGAAGAGGTACTGGATTACTAACGCCAATTCAGCAGTAAGGAAGGTACTAACAAAATGCTACTTCTGTAGGCGTCACAGAGGAAAGGTGGGGGAGCAACAAATGGCAGATTTACCAGCCGAAAGACTTGTTCCAGATCTCCCCCCATTCACAAATGTGGGTGTGGATTACTTTGGTCCTATTGATGTAAAGAAAGGTCGTAGCATTGTAAAGCGCTATGGAGTGATTTTTACTTGCATGGCAAGTAGAGCAGTCCATCTGGAAGTTGCTTACTCCCTCGATACAGACTCGTGTGTCAATGCGTTGAGAAGATTCAGCTGCAGGAGAGGACAAATTTCTGTGATGCGATCAGATAATGGAACTAACTTTGTGGGAGCTGAAAGAGAGCTCAGAGAAGCGTTAGCTTCATTAGACCACCATAAAGTACAAAAAACGATGGCACAGAATGGAATCAAATGGATTTTCAACCCCCCTGCCGGATCCCATCATGGTGGCATTTGGGAGCGCATCATACGTATGGTTAGGAGGATTCTAAGTACTGTGCTTCATCAGCAATGTCTGGAGGATGAAGGATTTCACACTTTGCTATGCGAAGTGGAATGCATACTCAATGGTCGTCCCATTACACAATTGTCTGATGATCCTAATGACCTCGAGCCATTAACACCAAACCACATTCTGTTGATGAAAGGAAACCCAGTCTATCCACCTGGGCTATTCGAGAAAGGTGATATGTACATTAAAAGAAGATGGAGACAAACTCAGTATTTGGCTGACTTGTTTTGGAAACGATGGACACAAGAGTATATACCGTTGCTGCAGGAAAGGCAAAAGTGGAATGAGGAAAAAAAAGGATTTTTCCCTGGAGACATAGTTGTCGTTGTTGATTCAACAGCACCTCGTGGATCGTGGATACTTGGAAAGATACTACAAACATTTCCTGATAGGAAAGGACTTGTGCGCTCTGTTCGTCTCCAAACCAAAAGTAGTGTAATCGAGAGACCAGTGACAAAGATTTGTCTTCTTTGCGAAGCAGCAGATATGTAAAAAATAATATTGAACTAGCATGATGTTTATACTGTAAAGTGTATATAGATAAGTGAATTGAAACTGATTACTTTAAAATGTTTTTTTTGTTTCAAATGTAATGGCTCCTTATGTTATAGAATTATGTGAAATTGTCTTGTCTGTCGCCAGAACCAATTAGGGGCCGGTGTGTAAGAGCCATTTTTGTTATTGTTTGTCTGTTAGCCCCACCCCCTAGGGAGGTGAGAGGAGGCGTTTCAGTTAGGCCGCAATGGCTATATAATCAGAAGGGTTACTGGGCACAGGTGTTGGGTGTTGGAAGGGAAATAGTTTTTCGACCGTGAAGCGTCAAGCGTAAAGGTAAACGTGAAGCGTCAAGCGTCAAGCGTAAAGCGTAAAGGTAAACGTGAAGCGTGAAACGTAAAGGTAAACGTGAACGATTGGGAATGGTATGTATATACAAAGAAGAACAAAATAAAGGACAGCAAAAAGACTGGTTGACTCATGAACTTTGTCACGCGTCAAAAACAATCCACACGAAACCCCAACCAAGAGGAACTCAATGTGCGAGGCAAAGGACCTCTACAGTGCAAAATAATATATGTTTTTCCTCCACGTCCTCTCCGCTTGTCTGCATGTCTGAGCTCGGGCCGGGTCCCAAAGGGGCGGGTCTAAGAAGCATTTTAGCCAATCACCGATGAAGACAATGAGTGACATTATAATATCATTTTAGCGTCCTGAATTACATGAAGCACTTGTCGGAAGAAAAAGAAAACTATAGAGAACACCAGGGCACTAGTGGTGTGACCTTCGTGAACCACTCGTTCATTTTCAGACTCGGGAGTAACGAGTCCTCAAAGAGAAAATGCTTGTTTTTCCTCGTGGCCTCGCATCGGGACTGTTGCAGAGGCTCAATCAGGGAAACAGCAATGATTTGTTCATTTCCAGACTGCGTCTTTGTCCGAGTCTTTGGATCCGTTTTTCACTGTACTTGCATTGGTTTACTAGAGGAGGTTTCGTAGGGAATTGATTCACCTCATTCACTTTTGCGTGACTAGGTTTAGTAAGATGTTACATTACATGTCATTTAGCTGTGATGTAGATGTGACTGATATTCATAAACATTGTACATGTTGGAAATGTTGTTGCATGTATTTACATGATTTTGTCTCTAAATGTTTGAAAAAGTGACATATGAATATTTTCCTACTTTTTTTATTTATATGATGATGCTAAATGTACGAAAACTGTTTTTTTTTAGATTTTAGAACGTGCAACATTTTCCAAACGGCGCCCCATGGTTTCATCGATGAGAAAGGTTGGTGCTGCCATCTGGTGGTGCGTCTGTGCCTCTAAGACCACAAAGCAATACACATGATGATGGAATCCCACGTTAAAACTCGTCACTAGTTTACTTAGTTCATCATAAAGGAGGCGTATAAACAGTTTGATTTGTTTGTATTTGTATCAGATACTGAAAGCGTGTCTCTGATTTTAAATGCAGAATACATACAGAATGTCCTTATCCAGCTCACCACTGACTCCAATGATCCATTTTGGTAACAGTGTTGTTCCTTGAACTGTTTTTACTGTATTTGTAGCCTTTGGATTAACTCTATGACATATTATAGGATGTCTGTGGCCTGAAATCAACAGCACTCAGTCAGACAGGAAGTGAGCTTTTAGGAGCCGTTTCCCAGTCCGGAAGCTTCTAGAAGCTACGCAGCAGGATGAAGAAACACATTCTGAATTCATACTCTGACTAAAAGACAAATCGTTGTCTCGATATACACTCACCGGCCACTTTATTAGGTACCCCATGCTAGTAACGGGTTGGACCCCCTTTTGCCTTCAGAACTGCCTCAATTCTTCGTGGCATAGATTCAACAAGGTGCTGGAAGCATTCCTCAGGGAGTTTGGTCCATATTGACATGATGGCATCACACAGTTGCCGCAGATTTGTCGGCTGCACATCCATGATGCGAATCTCCCGTTCCACCACATCCCAAAGATGCTCTATTGGATTGAGATCTGGTGATTGTGGAGGCCATTTGAGTACAGCGAACTCATTGTCATGTTCAAGAAACCAGTCTGAGATGATTCCAGCTTTATGACATGGCGCATTATCCTGCTGAAAGTAGCCATCAGAAGTTGGGTACATTGTGGTCATAAAGGGATGGACATGGTCAGCAACAATACTCAGGTAGGCTGTGGCGTTGCAACGATGCTCAATTGGTACCAAGGGGCCCAAAGAGTGCCAAGAAAATGACACCATGACACCACCACCACCAGCCTGAACCGTTGATACAAGGCAGGATGGATCCATGCTTTCATGTTGTAGACGCCAAATTCTGACCCTACCATCCGAATGTCGCAGCAGAAATCGAGACTCATCAGACCAGGCAACGTTTTTCCAATCTTCTATTGTCCAATTTCGATGAGCTTGTGCAAATTGTAGCCTCAGTTTCCTGTTCTTAGCTGAAAGGAGTGGCACCCGGTGTGGTCTTCTGCTGCTGTAGCCCATCTGCCTCAAAGTTCGACGTACTGTGCGTTCAGAGATGCTCTTATGCCCACCTTGGTTGTAACGGGTGATTATTTGAGTCACTGTTGCCCTTCTATCAGCTGGAACCAGTCTGGCCATTCTCCTCTGACCTCTGGCATCAACAAGGCATTTCCGCCCACAGAACTGCCGCTCACTGGATGTTTTTTCTTTTTCGGACCATTCTCTGTAAACCCTAGAGATGGTTGTGCGTGAAAATCCCAGTAGATTAGCAGTTTCTGAAATACTCAGACCAGCCCTTCTGGCACCAACAATCATGCCACGTTCAAAGTCACTCAAATCACCTTTCTTCCCCATACTGATGCTCGGTTTGAACTGCAGGAGATTGTCTTGACAATGTCTACATGCCTAAATGCACTGAGTTGCCGCCATGTGATTGGCTGCTTAGAAATTAAGTGTTAACGAGCAGTTGGACAGGTGTACCTAATAAAGTGGCCGGTGAGTGTATATTAAAGCACACTGGTTCATACTATTTGAAGGCAGATTTTTATGTTTATACTTGCTCACAAAAGCAAAGAAATAAGAGTTTACTCAAACCAAACCATTCCTGTCAATTAAATTAACCAGATTTTAAACGGCTAAGAACAGAAAAACGGAAATCTGCTGTTATGCTTTTAATGTGAAGTAACGTATGTAACTGTGTACACAGCATCCGTAAAGCTGAATATGTTCTTCTGCTGATCTTCATGGTCCCCAAAAGGCAGCTGTCACCGGCTACATGCTGCGTTCAATGGCAAAGAATCACTTCTTCTGATGAAGTTGCAGTAAATGAAACCAAAACAAATCATCAATCTTTATGATTTTATTGTGACTGACATGATCAATGCATCAACTCTTTATATCTTCTGCCTGCTTTGCATTCAGACAGCTGGCAGCCATGAATCATATCTTTATCATTAGTAAGTAGCTGAATCACTAACAACAAGCGTTTAAACCACCAGCTCCCAAGTAAATGATTACATCATCGTATCTCCCTGTAATCATAACCAAGAAGCAAGGAATTGTCAGCCTACTCATCAATACGATCTTCAGCCTTCATTTTTCTGAATGGGTAGAAAGCGCAGTCACAGTCCTTCTCTATTAGGAAATCAAAAAGTCTTTTCCTCGTTTTCTTTTCATATTTAACCCTGCCGTCTAAGTTATTGCCAGATTTGAGTTGTACTTGCTTTTTGATTTCAGGGTCATTTTTGAACAATTTGCTCAAACTTTCAGCCTCTGCACAGTTGCCGTAGAGCTTCCCCTCTTCAGAGTCACTTGTCAAACCAAACAAATCCCTACATAACTTGCACGGAGGAGTTTCTTCTTCCTTGCTGAGGCTAAACGCCTGGCACCTGACCCCCTGTGGAAGCTGGATGGTTCCATCATAATCTGGTTTCATTTTATTGTCTGGATAGTAGGTCAGCACTGCACCAGCTACACACTCGTCCCAGTAGTAGAGACAGGACGCAGAGATGATGCGTTGCCGAGGACTACGACCAGGAACGGCCATGGAGACTCCGTAGTACTTGACAGGATCTTCGATGTCGGTTCTGTGCGAGACACAGATGGTGGAGGAGATCAGATCCCTTGAGTCACCGAGGTTCAGGTCAATGATGAGACTTCGTAGGGCACGGAGTATTTCTCTTTCATTTTTTGGTCCATTCAGGTGGACAATCTGCAAGCATAAATCATGCAAGTCATGTTTTGGGAACTGCAACAATGTAAATTCATTATAGACTGTAACATATTCTATGCATCTTTAAAAAGAAGAATTTAAATCATCTTTTTGAAAAACTATGATCGTACCGTGTCCAGCACACATGAAAATGGACTCCGTCTGGGTAGGTGAGAGGAGAAGAGTTCAAAGGCCCGAGGGAACTTCTCGCTCAACTCCCTCAACAAGTCTTTATCCATCAGGATGCTTTCTGGAGAAAACTTCGGCTCGTTGACTTTCCCCACAAAGAAAATGCTGTGAAGCATCTGTAGAGTCCAAGTACATTCAAAGAGGTGTAATTGTTGTATCTTGACACACAAAATGTATGTGAATAAAGCAGAGCATTTCAAAAGGAGTCATTCAACATACCTCGTCCAGTAAATGTGTGGTATAACCAGGAGCTTCTTTAATCAGCTCAATCATTTTAGAGATGAGCTTAAGAGCATTCTGTCTGAAACGATCCTGAGCTATCAGAAAGTCCTCTTCTCTAAAAAGATAAATATTTGGGGGTTCCGGTGACGTCATGATGGAAAGAGCAGGTTAGAGACGAGGCTCCGTCAGGAAAAAGTTAGAAAACAGTGACAACTGCAGATATATAAAGCCTTCAGGGTGGAAAATAACTCATGAACAAGATGACTACCACATCCAAAACGAGAGGACAAGGAAAGTCAGGATATTTGAAAGAAACTGACAATAAACAACCGAGCACAAACAGCGCTAGCTTAGATGCTACTAGCGGTAGCCGCGAAGAGCAGGTAACACGTGAGGGCGAAATGTCCTTAATACAAGAAATGAGAAGATTCCGCGACGAAAACAGCCAGGGACATAAACAAACAACAAAGACCCTTGAACGTTTGGAAAAAACTATGACAGTTATTAAGGAGCAACTCGGTGACCACCAGCAGAGGATCGGTGAGCTGGAGGGGAGGGTGAGCGCTGTGGAAGATGCGGGGGCAGGGCAGCACCGTGTGATAAGGTACCTGTTACAACGCGAAAAACAGCTCTCAGCTGTTTGTGACGATATGCAGAACAGGCTGAGAAGAAATAACCTTCGAATATTTCAAATACCAGAGGAGAGTGAACATGGAGACGTGGTCGCGTTTGTGAAAGCCTTGCTTCCCAAAGTACTGACGTTACCGCCTAACCTGAACATTCAAATTGAAAGAGCGCACCGCTCACTTCAGTCCAAACCGACAGATCCAGCGGCCCCCCCCAGATCAATCATTGTGAGATTCCTCGACGCGGGGGTGAAAGATATTGTTCTGCAGCAAGCATGGAGCCAAGGAAATGCGGTGTTTCAAGACAGAAGGATTTTCTTCGATCAAGACTATTCTCCTGAGCTGCAAAAGAAATGAGCGAAGATTCACGCAGTCGTCAAGCAGCTAAAGCAGAGGGGCATTCAGGCAAAGTGCCTGTATCCAGCTCGACTGAAGGTCAAGATGGACTCTGGAGAGAAGACTTTTTCCTCGCTGACAGACGCCGCGGATACTTTGAGAGAGATGGGTGTAGAGGTGCAGTGCGGAGAGAGAGAGCGCATCGAGGAGAAACTAACTGGAGGATGGAACATCAGCGCGAAGAGGAGGAGAACCAACATGCTGGCGTTAGCTGACCTGAGGGCTATGGTTCAGGAAGAAGATAAAGATGAGTAGTCTGTGGTATATAACACTTACAACCAGTTTCAGGTACACAAGGTTAAGTGTGTATGAACAATATATAGACTGAAAGCAATAATAGCACAATACAAAATAAAAAAACGCAAAGTTGTCACAAAGGTTTAAAAATAAGAAAGAGATCTGACGGACTCTTGAGGTATACATGAGTGGTCCACACTCGCTAAGACCTTTCTTACATGTTAGTGTAATTTGGGTCACTATTGCACACTGGGTGCATTTCTCCACAGAGGGATTAGGTCACCACTCTCTGTCCCATTATCACCGGGGGTCAGGCATGGTTGTAGTTTATTCGCTATGTCTGACCGGAAAATTGGAAGTTCTGTTCTGTGTTCATGCTGTTAGTGTTGTGTTCTATCTGAGGCAAGGTGCAATTTGTTTTTTGTTTAACTTTGTACATTTGCAGTTAAATTATTTTATTTGCTTTTATTTAACAGATCTTCATGAGAGGTTTGGGCTGTGTTACATGATTCAGTACAAATACAAGGATGGCATTACTTAATTTAATTACCTACAATATAAAAGGAATAAACAACCCAATTAAAAGAAAAAAGATACTAGGACAGCTGAAGAAAATGCAGTGCTCTATAGCCTTACTTCAAGAAACTCACCTCACAGAAACAACATCAAAAATTAAAAAGGGAATGGGTGGATCAGGTGTACAGTAGCTCTTATGGGAAACGTAAAAAGAGAGGTGTAGCTATACTATTCGGTAAGTCTGTGTACTTTCATTGTGAAAATGTTTTCCAGGATAAGGAGGGTCGCTACGTTATGGTCATAGGGAGGATGGCTGGTTTTAAATTAACTCTTTTGAATGCCTATGCACCAAATGAAGATTGTCCAAATTTTTTCAAAAAGCTTGCACATTTGGTAGCAGATCATGGGGAGGGTCTTCTGTTAATGGGTGGGGACTTAAATTGCGTACTGAATAATAGAATAGATAAATTACCATCATCCTCAAAACCTCAAAGCAGAATGTCAAAAAGTCTAATGAATATGATGAAGGAATTGGGGTTGATAGATGCTTGGCGACATCTTCATCCAAAAGAGAGAGACTTCACCTTTATGTCACAAGTGCATGGAAGCTATTCACGGTTGGATCATTTTTTGGTGTCCAAAAAGGACACATACAGAGTTAAAAGCTGTGTTATTGAGCCGATAACCATCTCAGATCATAGCCCTGTACAGATTACACTTGATTTGGGGTTGGAGCCAAATATGAAGTATTGGAGAATAAACGTTTCATTATTGACAGATGTTAATACAAGAGAGGAAATAAGGTCGGCAATAGTGGAATATTTTGCTTTAAACGACAATGGAATGGTCACACCTACGGTTTTATGGGAAGCAGGAAAAGCCACAATAAGGGGGAAAATAATATCTATAGGATCAAAGTTAAAGAAGGACAGACTTAAAAAACAAATAGATTTAGAAACTGAGATCAAGAAATTAGAAAACGAACATAAACAAAGTGGAAAACAAGAAGTATTTAATAAACTCAAAGAGAATAGAGCCAAGTTAGATGAGATTCTGACATACAAGGCAGAGGGTGCCCTTAGGTTTGTTGACAGAAAATACTATGAATTGGGAAACAAGGCTAGCAGGTTATTATCATTCCAACTACGAAAGGCACAAGCTAGTCGAACAATTCCTAAAATAAAACAACCTTATTCTAACGATGTCGAAACTAGCCCAAAAGCAGTAGCAAATGCCTTTGCCAAATATTACGAACAGTTATATAAGGGTCAACATCAGGAATTAAAAGAAGAAAAAATGCACGATTTCTTTAAAAACCTGAAATTAGACAAACTGACGGAGGATGAAGCCTCTGCGTTAGTAGAGCCAATTAGAGAAAAGGAGGTGAAAGAAACGATTATTAAATTAAAAAATAACAAAACGCCAGGAATAGACGGGTTCGCAGGAGAATATTATAAAGTGTATGCTGATGACCTCACTCCAGCACTATGCAAGTTGTATAATTATGTGTTAAATTCAGGAGACCCTCCAGAGTCATGGTCTGAGGCTATCATCACAGTCCTGCATAAGGAAGGAAAAGACCCATTGCAGTGTTCTAGTTATCGACCTATTAGCCTCCTATGTGTGGATTATAAAATATTAACATCTATTTTAGCAACTAGAGTACAAAAATACATTAGGAAAATAGTAAAATCAGATCAAACAGGGTTCATTTCAGGTCGCCAAGGGACAAACAATATAAGGAGAGCTTTAAACGTGCAGTCGCTCATGGCAAAGGGTAATCAAACGTCAATGCTTTCTCGGCTTAGATGCCGAGAAAGCATTTGATCGGGTAGATTGGCGGTTTTTAGAACAAACATTAATTGAGATGGGCTTCAGTGAAAAATTTACCTTTTGGTTCCGGCTGTTGTACAAGAATCCCAAATCAAGAATTAGAGTTAACGGACAATGCTCTGACTTCTTTGATATAGGGAGGGGCGTAAGACAGGGTGATTCTCTCTCTCCCATTCTTTTTGCTCTCAGTATCGAGCCTCTGGCGGAGGCAATTCGTCGGGATGTCCAGATTGAGGGGGTGGAGGATGGTGGGGGGAGAGTTCACAAAGTCTCCCTTTTTGCTGACGACATCCTTCTCTTTATAAAACATCCCCTTACTTCAATACCTCGACTAATGCAATGCCTAAAAGACTATGGAGACATTTCTGGATACAAAATAAATCAAAATAAATCAGAGGCAATGATGATATCAGGAATAAGGCCTAAACAACTAAACGAGATGGTGTCATTTCATTGGTCTAAACATGGATTTAGATACTTGGGGATTATTATCACACCTGCAACTGCAAGACTTTTTGAAGCAAACTACAATAAGCTAATTAATCAAATAAGGAGTGACCTAGTTCGTTGGGAGGTTCTTCCTCTATCTCTGCTCGGCAGAGTTGAGACTGTAAGGATGAACCTGACCCCACGTCTTTTATTTCTGTTTCAATCGTTGCCCATAAGAGTTCCAGGTTCCACGTTTAATATGTTAAACAAATTAATTTCTAAATTTATATGGCAACACAAAAGACCGAGAATTAAACTTAAAACACTTCATCTGGCTAAAGATAAAGGAGGCTTGGCCTTGCCAAATATAAAATTGTATTATTGGGCAGCTCAATTAGCAGCAATTGGGACTTGGATCAGTGGAGATGAAGAAGCAAAGTGGACCCAAATAGAGCAAGGGGAAGTTAGGGGTGCACAACTGTCTGTCCTACCCTTTATGGATCTAAAACACGTCAATAAAATGAAGATTGAAAATGAATGGATAAAACATACAATCAAAGTATGGGTGGAAGTAAAGAAAATGCTTAAAGATGTTGGAACAATTTCTCGAGCTACGCCCATAGTGGGCAATGTAGATTTTCCACCTTCAATGTGGGACCATGGTTTTAGGAGATGGGCGGCTAAGGGCCTCTTTGTTTTTAACCAGCTCTTTGAAGAAACTCACTTAAAGTCTTTCATACAACTCCAGGAACAATTCGATCTTCCCTCAAGTGATTTTTATAGATATTTGCAAATTAGACATTACATTACGAACCATAAGGAGAGGGAAAGAATCGGCAAAATCCCAAACGGCATTGAACAATACTTTATCTCAGTTTCAGAAAGACGCCTCCCTGTTGGCAAACGGGTTTCTCATCTTTATAAAAGACTGATATTAGAAACAGCTGGAAACACGTACAACATTAAGGAAAAATGGGAAATAGAAGCTAATACAGTAATAGAGGAAGAGTTATGGGATAAACTCTGCTACAGATGTCATAAGGGAATTAATAGCCAACAATGGAAGGAATTTGACTGGAAAGTTAAAATACGCTATTTTCATACTCCTTTGGCTATTTCAAATTTTGTAAAAGACCCATCTGTAGCTTTATGTTGGAGACAATGTGGTAAAATAGGGGACCATACACACATATTTTGGGACTGTCCAATAACCCTTACGTACTGGAAAAATATCAAAGAGGAGATGGAGAAAATTGTAAAAAGAGAAGTACCATCGAATGTACAGTTCTTCTTATTGGGTGTTATATCAGTGGATGTTTTCAATGCTGACCAAAGATACATTTTACGTGTACTACTGTTAATTGCGCAAAAAAACGTTACTGTTAATTGGAGGTCTGTGAAATCACCAACCGTTACTGAATGGAAACAGAGACTGAAGCAGATTTATTTGATGGAAAAAATGACTGCATCATTACAACTGAAAACTGACCTCTTTATCCGGAGATGGCACATGGTTAAAGAATATTTAAATTTATAAATGATATGGCTGTACTTTGTGGTATTGTGTCTGTTGAGATATAGAGATTCATATTAGATGCAGCAAGATATGCATGTATGTACACAGTATATATCTTTTTTTTTTTTCCCCAAGCCCTAGTCTCAGATAATGTTTTTGTTTTTGTCCTGTGAAAAAATATAAATAAAAAGTTCAAAAAAAATAAATAATGTCCGTGGGATCATTCGAAAGCGGCAGAGAATTTGCAGAAGTAAAACAATTTATTTTTAAACACTGATGTCGTAACAAGGGAGGAGGGTCCCACCTTAATCCACGGCCACCCATGGACTCCCACTAGAGCAACACCTTTTGTAACCAGAACATGAGTAACACGGTCGATACAAGAAGAAAAGTCCACCAGCAGCTACATCCGACCGAGGAGGAAGAAGGGCCCGAACGGACCGTACACCCCGTGGTCTGCACTGAAGGGGACAAAGGAACAACTGAGCTGACTTTCTCTCATTTCAAACTGTACAGTAAAGTTTTATGGAAATATACATGGGCATAGAGGAAAGGGAAATTACGAATATGTCATTCTTACTGATTTCACCTTTACTTTTCTCAAAAACTACACAGTAATATTTGATGGAAATGTACATGGTTATAGAGAAAAGACGAATATAATGGCTAGACGGTTGTTGCACAGGACGTTCTCTGTGGTTTCCACTCTGTGCCATTGTGTTGCAAGTGTACTGTTACGGTTGGTTGTTTTTCTTTGCGCTTCCATTCCCCAGTTCACATGTTTGCCTTATATGGCATATCATTACAAACCCAGCGTTATTTCCTGCATTGTCACCACATTTGTTCTACTAGAAAAAGAATGTTAAGAAAAACACAGACAGGAACATACATCTCACAATCCCCCCTTGTGATCTCTATAAAAGAGATCACAACCCCCACTGTCCCTATCATTGGGCATCCGTCCCCTCTACATAGTTGAAAGTACATTCGGGTGCCACTCCTTAGTTTCTTTCCATGATGCAAAAGGGAGGGAGGGGTTTAATGTGCCGCGCAGCGATAAACTGCCACCAAAGTGAACATCGCTACCCAGCCTGCGATGTTCACAGGACTGCGGTGAGGACACACAACAGGACGTGGATGAAAACAGGCACATTTGATCCAAAATAATGCATTGTGTTAAGTTTTGTTGCTTCTGAGTATTGGGTCATAAGGTATATATATATATATATATACACTGAATTGTTTGAATATGGTGTCCTTATGTTAAACTGTAAAAGTAATGAAACTGAAAGAACCGAATAAATGTTAAATATTTAACTGCTAAGTAATAATGCGTGTTGCATACCTTTTTTTTTTGCATAGATTACTGGGATATTTACTAAAACTGACTGGCTGGCCATACCAAAAATAAAAATATTATATATATATATATATATATATATATATATATATATATTTTCTTTTTGTGGTTTTCTGGATCTCTCTTTTCCAAGTGAAGTTCTCAAAAAATCAACTTCCTCATACGACAGTTTGCATTTCACAAAAAAAAAAAAAAATCTTCTGCAGTTGAAGGATTTGGAAAATATTTTAATTGGTAAACAACAAAAAGGTAATTTGAGACAAGAAAGGTCATCACAACACAATGTATATTTGATTTTGTTTAATCATACCACAGTTACATTGCAGAATCCTCAGATATTGGTGTGTTTATACATCAGACACCAGACCAATAAAAAGGGATCATTTGCATGCTCCTGGAGAAAAGATTGGAAATGCGAGAAGAGAAAGAAAAGAAACATGTTAGATGGCTCAATAGCAAATCATTATGACATGAACATATCAACTGAAGATGGAAACAAGTGATCAGACCAATAGGGGCGGAGCTGAGGAAGAGTTGACTTAATAGGCTGATAACTGGCCACAGGTTTGTTTTTCTACTCTAGACATTGTTCATGAGTGATGTACGAGTGGATTGATGCGAGATATTAATACACGCAGAACAGAACAACTACAATCTTAATCTTTACTCTGCAGCACAGACAAAAATACCTGTTTTGATGGATCGGAGATTCTTCAGGAATTCTGACTTATTTGCTGTCACCAGTTTGAGATGCTCTTCGTCCAATCTTTTCCCAACTTCGCCCTTCCGCACTTCATCCCAGTCCTTGTTGGGTTACACACAAAAGACAATGTTAAAACATGATCACACGCACAAGTGACCAACCATCAGGGTGCAGAATCACACATTTGTTTGTAGCACATCAACTATAACGTCTCACCGTGTCTGGGAAGGCTTCTCCATTGTAGTACGACTTGTCTGCTGGATACTGGAATCCCTCGTCAAGTAGCTGCTTCAGGCTTGAAGCCACCAAATGCAGCTCCTCTCCATCGTAGGCGTACACCTTCTGGTCCTCACAGGTCATCAGAACCAGATGGTCCTCTGGGCACGAAGTTCCCTTCACCACACCAAAGACCTGCATGCTTACGATATCTGGAAGGTAGAATTTGTTCCACCCATTCAGCACGTCCTCCTTCCCTCTGTAGATGGTTTCATCGAGGTCTCCAATCGTCAAAATGGCACCAGCTGGGTTCTTCAAGATGACCGTCTCATCTCTGTGTTCCAACACATAATTCAACTTCGATGTCATGTAGTCTGTATCTGCAACACAAGCCAAAGGGATTTTGATATGATTTGGAAAATACTCATCATATGAAGATTGTACAAGGTGTGAATCAAAGGTGTGTGTGTGTGGTCTACCTTTCTTTCCTGTCTGTTCTTTTAGGTGCTCACTCCCAAAAGCAGGAAGCGGCTGAGCTGCAGACCTGTAAGTCAGAAAAGTGAAGAATAGAACTAAAATAAGCGTTGGTTCTCACGATAGTATTTACTGGACCATATTGATGATATTGTAGTAAAAATGGAGAGGATAGAGAAGTGGGTTTATGGTGTCCTGGTTGTCCTGATTACAGAGCATAATAGCTGAGGAAACCTCCTAGTGACAACACAATGGCAAAGTTGAGTGCTTTAAATTTAACCCCATTTTGTTATTTATTTTTATGGCGGCCACAGTCCTCCTGTAACTATATTAGTATCAAGAGGAATTTGTGGATAGGGTAAAAATAATTATAAATAAATAAATTTATATTTGTTTTTATTTTCATACATTTCCACAGAAGGAATTTGAACATTGTCTTGTTGCTTGGAGTCTTCTTAGATCCACACATTTACACTTAGAAGCTTCTCATTTCATTCCTGTGGTATGTCATCATAAGCTTGATATTTATTAAGGATTGCACAATACACATAAACAATAAACTTCTTACCGGGAGCTTACTGAAACAGCCGCCATTCCTCTTCACCTAGAAAATGAAATAATACGGTAAAAGATCAGCACAGGGGGAAATGGGAAGTTGGCTAAATACTATAATACATCCCAACGAAGAAAACATACAAGTCAATAGAAAAATCAACAAAATACAGACTCGTTTTTTTCTTCATATGACGTCATGCAAAAAGTACAAACAAATGTAACTATTTGTCCATATCATTTAGCAGATATGATTATTAAAAACGTAATATAAGTAGAATAACAGCTTCCCCCTTTCTAAGGCTTTGTATGATCACAACAACAGATGTTTTAGCAGGAAAATATTCGCCCTTCTCTTAAGGTTCCATATATATACCATTTTGTTTATGGTTGTAACAGACAGGAAGAAAACAAAAAAATTCATCAAAAGCATGAGAAAAATAATTTAGACCTTTATCACATTTCCTAAAATAAGAATAGGCTGGTACCTGGCTTGAAGAGCAGATTATGTCCCTCGCTGTTTGCCTGGAAAGAAGAACTGATCACACACACATTTGAATTCGGCCTTCCATTCTTGTGCATTAATATTCTTTTGCATGAATTTTGCATTAAACGCAAAAGAGCAGGCAAATAAACTCAAAGGAAGGGCTACTTTTCCAGTAGTGCTGTGGCAGTGGACCCACCTCCTCTTCCTCATAAATTCTATGTAAATTAGTCACGACTATGGGTTTGTCCTAAATGTTTTTTCTAACATTATTGAGACATTATTATCACTCTTTGCCCTATACCATAATAACAGGGGGGCGCGGCACACCTGAAAAAATTGAGTAGTGTGTGTGAGTGCCTCATTAGTGTGTGTGAGAGTGTTGAGTGTCCCAGTAGTTCAATTCATTTTTTTCATTTTATTTTGTATAGCCCAAAATCGCAAATTACAAATTTGCCTCAGAGGGCTTTACAGTCTGTACACATGCAACATCCTCTGTCCCGAAACCCTCACATCGGCACAGGAAAAACTCCCCAAAATATGAAAAAAACCCTTAATGGGGAAAAAAACGGAGGAAACCTTCGGGAGAACGTCAGAGGAGGGATCCCTCTCCCGGGATGGACAGACTGCAATGGATGTCATGTGTACAGAATCAACAATGTAAAAGATGTACAATACATTCAATTTCTCTAACTGAAATGATACAAGTAATTGCAAGTAGCAGAACAGGTGTATCGTCAGGACCACTGCAGGGACGACCACCATCAGATAGAACCACCATCCACAGAGGCTTCTGTGGGGAGGGAGAGCAGAAAGATGTTGGTTTATGATGACAGTAATTTGAATCATATTTAAAGTAATGATGATGGCAGCAGCAGGTGTCAGCAGAGCCATGCCAGGAGTCAGAACCGGGGTCCGCACGAAACTATGATCCATGGAGACCTGCTAGGCGAGAAAGCACAAAGAACTCCCGGAAAGAAGCTTAATTAGTGATGTACATTAATAAAACATGGATGATTGTGGAAGGAGAGAGTGAGAGTGTGAGAGTGAAAGAGGGGCTCGGTGTGTCCTAAGAAGTCCCCCGGCAGTCTAAGACTAGAGCAGCTTAACTAAGGGCTGGTCCAGGCTAACCTGAGCCAGCCCTAACTATAAGCAATATCAAAGAGGAACGTTTTAAGCTTTATCTTAAATGAACTGACCGAGTCTGCCCCCCGGACTGAAAGTGGAAGCTGGTTCCACAAAAGAGAAGCTTGATAACTGAAGGCTCTGGCCCCCATCCTACTTATTAAAACTCTAGGAACCACAAGTAGTCCAGCATCTACGGAGCGCAGATGCCTTGTAGGGCAATACAGTGTAACAAGCTCTTTAAGATAAGACGGTGCCTCACCAGCAAGTGCCTTGTAGGTGAGGAGAAGTACCTTAAATTCTATTCTTGATTTAACAGGAAGCCAGTGCAGAGAAGTTAATACAGGAGTTATATGATCCCATTTCTTAGTTCTTGTTAATACACGTGCTGCAGCATTCTGAATCAGTTGGAGAGGTTTAAGTGATTTACAAGAGCAGCCTGATAACAAAGAATTACAGTAATCCAGTCTAGAAGTAACAAATGCATGAACTAGTTTTTCTGCATCACTTTGAGACAGGAAGTTCCTGATTTTCGATATATTACGTAGATGAAAAAAGGCAGTCCTTGAAGACTTCTTTATATGAGAGTTGAAGGACATATCCTGGTCGAAGAGAACTCCAAGATTTCTGACAGTGCTGTTGGATACCAGAGCAATTCCATCCATAGAGACTGTATCACGTGACAGCTGACTTCGATCATCATGATAACTTCCGTTTTTTCCGAGTTTAACATCAGGAAGTTGCAGGTCATCCAAGTTTTGATGTCTCCAAGACAATCCTGAAGTCTAACAAGTTGATTGGTGTCTTCTGGCTTGATCGATAGATACAGTTGAGTATCGTCTGCATAACAATGGAAGTTCATGCGGTGTTTTCTGATAACGTCGCCCAAAGGAAGCATGTACAGGGTAAATAGAATCGGTCCAAGCACAGAACCTTGTGGAACTCCGTGACCAACATTGGTGGTTCTTGATGATTCACCGTTCACAAACACAAACTGGGATCGATCCGATAAATAAGATTTAAACCAGCTGAGTGCAGTTCCTTTGATGCCAATCAAGTGTTCCAGTCTCTGCAGCAGGATACGGTGATCGATGGTGTCAAATGCAGCACTGAGGTCCAGCAATACAAGAAAAGAGACAACACCAACGCCAACACCTCTGGAACTAGAGTAGGTTTCTTAAGAAGAGGTTTAGTGTGTGAGAGTGTCTCATTAGTGTGTGAGTGTCTCATTAGTGTGTGAGAGTGTCTCAGTAGTGTGTGAGAGTGTCTCAGTAGTGTGTGTGAGTGTCTCAGTAGTGTGTGTGAGTGTCTCAGTAGTGTGTGTGAGAGTGTCTCAGTAGTGTGTGAGAGTGTCCCAGTAGTGTGTGTGTGTGATTGTTGAGTGTCTCAGTAGTGTGTGAGAGTGTCTCAGTAGTGTGTGTGAGTGTCTCAGTAGTGTGTGTGAGTGTCTCAGTAGTGTGTGTGAGAGTGTCTCAGTAGTGTGTGAGAGTGTCCCAGTAGTGTGTGTGAGTATTGAGTGTCTCAGTAGTGTGTGTGAGTGTTGAGTGTCTCATAAGTGTGTGTGAGAGTGTCTCAGTAGTGTGTGTGAGAGTGTCTCAGTAGTGTGTGAGAGTGTCTCAGTAGTGTGTGAGAGTGTCCCAGTAGTGTGTGTGTGTGATTGTTGAGTGTCTCAGTAGTGTGTGTGAGTGTCCCAGTAGTGTGTGTGAGTGTTGAGTGTCTCAGTAGTGTGTGTGAGTGTCTCAGTAGTGTGTGTGAGTGTCTCAGTAGTGTGTGTGAGAGTGTATCAGTAGTGTGTGAGTGTCTCAGTAGTGTGTGAGAGTGTCTCAGTAGTGTGTGTGAGTGTTGAGTGTCTCAGTAGTGTGTGTGAGTGTCTCAGTAGTGTGTGTGAGTGTCTCAGTAGTGTGTGTGAGAGTGTCTCAGTAGTGTGTGAGAGTGTCCCAGTAGTGTGTGTGAGTGTTGAGTGTCTCAGTAGTGTGTGTGTGAGTGTCTCAGTAGTGTGTGTGAGAGTGTCTCAGTAGTGTGTGAGAGTGTCCCAGTAGTGTGTGTGAGTGTTGAGTGTCTCAGTAGTGTGTGTGAGTGTTGAGTGTCTCAGTAGTGTGTGTGAGAGTGTCTCAGTAGTGTGTGTGAGAGTGTCTCAGTAGTGTGTGTGAGAGTGTCTCAGTAGTGTGTGAGAGTGTCTCAGTAGTGTGTGTGAGTGTTGAGTGTCTCAGTAGTGTGTGTGAGTGTTGAGTGTCTCAATAGTGTGTGTGAGTGTTGAGTGTCTCAGTAGTGTGTGTGAGAGTGTCTCAGTAGTGTGTGTGAGAGTGTCTCAGTAGTGTGTGTGAGAGTGTCTCAGTAGTGTGTGAGAGTGTCTCAGTAGTGTGTGTGAGTGTTGAGTGTCTCAGTAGTGTGTGTGAGTGTTGAGTGTCTCAGTAGTGTGTGTGAGAGTGTCTCAGTAGTGTGTGAGAGTGTCTCAGTAGTGTGTGAGAGTGTCCCAGTAGTGTGTGTGTGTGATTGTTGAGTGTCTCAGTAGTGTGTGTGAGTGTTGAGTGTCTCAGTAGTGTGTGTGAGAGTGTCTCAGTAGTGTGTGTGAGAGTGTCTCAGTAGTGTGTGTGAGTGTCTCAGTAGTGTGTGAGAGTGTCTCAGTAGTGTGTGTGAGTGTCTCAGTAGTGTGTGTGAGAGTGTCTCAGTAGTGTGTGAGAGTGTCCCAGTAGTGTGTGTGAGTGTTGAGTGTCTCAGTAGTGTGTGTGAGAGTGTCTCAGTAGTGTGTGTGAGAGTGTCTCAGTAGTGTGTGTGAGTGTCTCAGTAGTGTGTGTGAGTCTCTCAGTAGTGTGTGTGAGTGTCTCAGTAGTGTGTGTGAGAGTGTCTCAGTAGTGTGTGAGAGTGTCCCAGTAGTGTGTGTGAGTGTTGAGTGTCTCAGTAGTGTGTGTGAGTGTTGAGTGTCTCATAAGTGTGTGTGAGAGTGTCTCAGTAGTGTGTGTGAGAGTGTCTCAGTAGTTAAGTCCTGAACTGTCCCTGCATGGACAGACTACAATGGATAACAATGGTAAAATTCCTATGACCTCAAATATTCAAATATACACGTTATGGTCTTGGACTCCTCATCCGCGTTCATGTTGAGTGGAAACCAAAGACTGTCTTTATTTGAGTTCACTCTCTTTGCACCATGGAAATACCAAATGCAAATGTGTGTGCAAAAGTGCCGCTTGTGAAACTGAAAGTTTAAGTTTTGTTGTTGAACATTGAAAAATACAACACTGTATTCAAAATAAAAACAAGTGGATGAAAAATATTTTCGGGTAGAATATAGTTTGGACTCAATTATACATATTCTTTTAATAGAATACTTTTTTTCATTCTTCACTAGTATATATTTATTTTTTGATATTCACTGTATTACATTTTTTGGTTGCAGATTTTATATTTTCAGAAAAAAACCTCCCAGAAAACCCTCTTTGGGAATAAAATTTGGAAAAATCCTTAAAGGACGGCAGCATCCGTCCCCAGCTCTTAACTTTATATTAATGTTAATGTGTACAGTAATTAAATGACTTGTGTTTGTAAAAAACAACAAACTGGTACTTACTGAGAGCTTACTTGAACATTCCTCCTCAAAGAAATATTGTAGTATTTCTGCGCTGTTTTGTTAAACAAAACACTAACAAAACAGCGCAGGGGGAAAAAACGGGAAATTGGCCTTAGAAGTGCTTAATAATGTTACTCATCCCTTCAGTCTGTGGGCTGCCAGAGATGAAGGTGGTAGAAGAAGCTCCCTAGAGGTGGATGACTTGTTTCATTGATGAGAAAGGTTGGTGCTGCCATCTGGTGGTGCGTCTGTGCCTCTAAGACCACAAAGCAATACACGTGATGATGGAATCCCACGTTAAAACTCATCACTAATTTACATTCATTATAAAGGAGGCGTTTAAACAGATTGATTTGTTTGTATTTGTATCAGATACTGAAAGCGTGTCTCTGATTTTAAATGCAGAATAGATACAGAATGTTCTTATCCAGCTCACCACTGACTCCAATGATCCATTTTGGTAACAGTGTTGTTCCTTGAACTGTTTTTCCTGTATTTGTAGCCTTTGGATTACCTCTATGACATATTATAGGATGTCTGTGGCCTGAAATCAACAGCACTCAGTCAGACAGGAAGTGAGCTTTTAGGAGCCGTTTCCCGGTCAGGAAGCTTCTAGAAGCTACGCAGCAGGATAAAGAAACACATTCTGAATTCATACTCTGACTAAAAGACAGATCGTTGTCTCGATATATTAAAGCACACTGGTTCATACTATTTGAAGGCAGATTTTTATGTTCATACTTGCTCACAAAAGCAAAGAAATAAGAGTTTACTCAAACCAAACCATTCCTGTCAATTAAATTAACCAGATTTTAAATGGCTAAGAACAGAAAAAAGGAAATCTGCTGTTATGCTTTTAATGTGAAGTAACGTATGTAACTGTGTACACAGCATCCGTAAAGCTGAATATGTTTTTCTGCTGATCTTAATGGTCCCCAAAAGGCAGCTGTCACCGGCTACATGCTGCGTTCAATGGCAAAGAATCACTTCTTCTGATGAAGTTGCAGTAAATGAAACCAAAACAAATCATCAATCTTTATGATTTTATTGTGACTGACATGATCAATACATCAGAGAGCTGGCAGCCATGAATCATATCTTTATCATTAGTAAGTAGCTGGTTCATTAACAACAAGCGTTTAAACCACCTGCTCCCCGGTAACTGTAGATAATTACAGGGAGATAACTTTCACCATAAAAGTAATCATCATAATAAAGAAGCACAGGAATTGCCTACACTATTAATAGGGTATACCTCCGTATCCCCATTCTAAGAGGGGATGTAAAAATCACCCTCCTTCCAGGTAATTTTTTTTTCCTTCAGGCAATTCTTGAGATCTTTACTCATGTTCTTTCTACATGTGTCCCTCTTCTCATCTGAGTACTTGGCAGATGTTGGTCGTGCTCGCTCTTTGATTTCAGGTTCATTTTTGAACAAGTTGCTCAAACTTTCAGCCTCGGCACAGTTGCCGTAGACCCACACAGCCTTAGAGTTACTTCTCAAACCAAACAAATTCCTACATGACTTGCACGCAGGAGTCTCTCTGTCCTCTTTGAGGCTAAACGCCCTGCACCTGACCTCCTGTGGAAGCTGGATGGTTCCATCATAATCTTGTTTCTCTTCTTTGTCTGGATAGTAGGTCAGCACTGCACCAGCTACACACTCGTCCCAGTAGTTGAGACAGGACGCAGAGATGACGCAGCACTGAGGACTATTACCAAGAGCGGCCATGGAGACGCCGTAGAATTTGTCTGGATCTTTGATGTCGATTCTGTGCGAGACACAGATGGTGGAGGAGATCAGATCCTTTGAGTCACCGAGGTCCAGGTCAATGATGAGATTTCGTAGGCCACTGAGTATTTCCTCTTCATTTGATGGTCCTTTCAGGTGGACAATCTGCAAGCATAAATCATGCAAGTCATGTTTTGTGAACTGCAACAATGTAAATTCATTATAGACTGTAACTTATTCTATGCATCTTTAAAAAGAAGAATTAAATCATCTTTTTGAAAACTATGATCGTACCATGTCCAGCACACATGAAAATGGACTCCGTCTGGGTAGGTGAGAGGAGAAGAGTTCAAAGGCCCGAGGGAACTTCCCCAACAACTCCTCTAACATCTTGTCCTCCATCAGGATGCTTTCTGGAGAAAACGTCGGCTTGTTGACTTTCCCCAAAAAAAAAATGCTGTGAAGCATCTGTGGAGTCCAAACACATTCAAAGAGGTGTCATTTTGTATCTTGACACACAAAATGTATGTGAATAAAGCAGAGTATTTCAAAAGGAGTCATTCAATATACCTCATCCAGTAAATGTGTGGTATCACCAGGAGCTTCTTTATTCAGCTTATTCATTTTAGAGATGAGCTTAAAAGCATTCCCTCTGAAAAGATCCTGAACTTTCAGAAAGTCCTCTTCTCTAAAAAAGATAAATATTTTAAAAGTGTTTAGAAGATTAAAAAGCAGAATCCAACAATGAGAATGTACTTGAAAAACCAATAAATAAAAAAAGTTGTATTATAACTACACATCATTTTTTAAACGTCTAGTTTTTAAGAAAACATTTTCAATTTGGTTAGCAACAGTTTTTCCAACCATCTCAAATTACCCAATTATATTAAAAAACTAATTTATTGCTTAAACAAGATTTCCCTCTTTTTAAAACTCAAACTAAGCAGAAACTGTTTTATTTCACATGATCTCATGACTTCATGAATCAGGTTACTCACCTTTCTCTTTGCACGTGAGGATCCTGGAATAACACACAACACGATACAACAGTTACACATTTCACCAAAAACACAACGGATAATTAACACAGTACAGTTCAATCATATGGATATTAAATATCTACAAGGGTAAGCCCTTCAGAGCAGCTTCTCACCATGGCTGAGTCCTCAGTAAATGAAACACAAAGCAAGAAGTGAAGCTCCACATTTGCAATGGGCAGCCACTCCTTACTCTATTTCCATGATGTAAAGCAGTGGTTCTCAACTGGTGGGTCGCGACCCACCCAGCATCCCCCCGTCGACTAAGCTAGCACCCACCCCGTCGACGTCGACACCACTACCACCCCCCCCCCCCCCCCCGCCCGTTGACTGATCGATTTGGGTCGCTTGTCATTAAGGGGTGATGGTGGGTCCCGGAGCCAGACCAGTTGAGAACCGCTGATGTAAAGAGATCAGGGAGGGGTTTAACATACTGTGTGTTTGTTCTACTGGAAAGGCATGGTTACTTTTTGTCCACAACTGGACAATTGTCTCTTCTTCTTTTTGTGTAACTCTGCCCAAAAACATATAAAAAACAAAAGATGATATTTCCCCAGTGACAGGACGTCTGTGTCGTTGGGATCATTGGACAGCGGCACAGAATTCCCAGAACTAAAAGTAAAAAAAGGAAACTCTGCTGATGGAACAACTTATCAAACCATAGAATGATTGAGTAGGAACTTTGAGTTCTGCTTTACCGGCTTTACCTGCTTTTATTGACTGTACATTCCTTACTTCCTCAGGCAACATGTTTTTGTATTTCTTGTAGATGTGACGACCAACGAACGCATTTAAATGTGTTTGTTGGACCCTGTTGACGTGTTTATTTGTGGTTTTCTGGATATTTTCCATATGATGTTCCGTTGTGTAATAAAGCTGCTCACAGAATTCTACTTCCTCGTACGTTGTGGTTTGTCAGTTTGCATTTCAGCCTCACGCAACAAAAAAACATTTTCTGCAGTTGAAAGGGTTAGAAAATATTTATTTGGTAAAAGAAGACAAATGTCAATCGTTTGCATGCTCCTGGAGATAATATTGGAAAAGAGAAAGACATGAAACAGGTCACCAAGGTGGGACAAGCTAGTCTTCCTGGGGTCCAAAAAAGAACATCACTTAATGATCAACTAAAAGCAATAAAACATTAAACATTATAAACAGTCCTAAATATTTACAAATATATTATTACATTAATAATAATTGTCATTTATACAGTAAATATGTCCATTCCCTACTCATTGAATGATTTCCACAGGTTTGTGATTCCAACAACTCTAGACATTGTTCATGCGTGATGTATGAGTGGATTGATGCGAGATATCAATACACTGTTTTGTTTCACATGGTCTCATGACGTAATGAATCAGTTTACTCACCTTTCTATTTGCACTCAAGAAGACACATATTCCCGAGAACAGAAGGAAAATAAGTAAAGTACAGTTCAAGCCCTTTAGAGAAGCTTCCCACCATGGCTAAGTTGTTAGTAAATTATAGAGAATTCAATTCAATTCATTTTATTTAGTATAGCCCAAAATTGTAAATTACAAATTTGCCTCAGAGGGCTTTACAGTCTGTACACATGCAACATCCTTTGTCCCGAAACGCCGGGCTCCCAGTCGATGCACCAATAGAAACTCCTGGTTTATTCAGTGGCGTAAGCCCCGCCCACCACAGACAAAATCCGAGGGAACATTTTTTTGATCAGGAATTAGGAAACGTTTATTGCCATTATATGTTAGACATACATGGAATTTGACTTGGTGGTTGGTGCATGACAGCAGACAGTACGGCAATGGACAACAAACAACGTAGTGCAGGAATAAGATAAAAATATAATAATATACAGTATATGCTATGGGTTAGTAAGTCAAAAAAAGAAAGATAAAGTCCACCAAAGTGACAAGTGAACGCGACAAAGCGTATGTGCATGTAGAGAGTGAGAGTCAGTCAGTGGGAGACCCGGGAAGGGATAAAAAACGGGAGGTCTTCGTCTTGATGGACCTCAGCCCCCTGCTGGATGAAAGGGACACAAACAGGGTGAGAGGGGTCAGCTACAATCTATCTGGCCCGCTTCAAGGACCTGAAAACAAACAAGTCCTGGAGAGACGGCAGATTGCAGCCAATCACATGTTATAAAATACATATTTTCTCCTGGAGAAAAGAGATAATAATTATGACACAAAACTGACATGAACAACTAAAGATGGAAGTGAAGGGGGCAGAGCCGGAGGGACAAAGACTAACGTGGAAGAGTTGATTTATTAGGCTGATAACTGGCCACAGGTTTGTGATTCCTACAACTCTAAACATTGTTTATGTGTGATTGTGGTGGCGGGCGTGGTTTCGGCTCGGCTGCAGGGGGGAAGAGCGGGGCAGTGGCTCTGGGAACGGGGCCAGGTGGAGGCAATGAGCCTCAGCTGGGGGAAATAATTATTAATTGTGTCCCCATATTAGATCCAGGGAGGCAGCGAGCGAGGCTGGACGAGCAAGCGGGACGCCTCACGAGTGGAAGCACGAGCATCCTGACAATAATCAATAAAATATATATTGAACCTGCACTTTCCGCTGCCTCCTTCTGGAGCCCCTTACACCCACAGCGTTACAGTGATGTACGAGTGGATTGATGCGAGAAGCAGAACAGAACAAACACGATATTATTTTTTACTTACTTCTTCTCAGGAACCATCTTTTTTGAGTTTGATGGATCGGAGATTCTTCAGGAATTCTGACTTATTTGCGGTCACCAGTTTGAGATGCTCTTGGTCCAATCTTCTCCCCACTTCGCCCTTCCTCACTTCATCCCAGTCCTTGTCGGGTTACACACAAAAGACAATGTTAAAACATGATCACACGCACACACACACAGGTAACCAACCATCAGGGTGCAGAATCACACATTTGTTTGTAGCACATCAACTATAACGTCTCACCGTGTCTTTGAAGGCTTCTCCTTTGTAGTACGACGTCTCTGCTGGATACTGGATTCCCTCGTCAAGTAGCTGCTCCCAGCTTGAAGCCACCAAATGCAGCACCTCTCCATCGTAGGCGTACACCTTCTGGTCCTCACAGGTCATCAGAACCAGATGGTCCTCTGGGCACGAAGTTCCCATCACCACGCCAAAGACCTGCATGCTTACGATATCTTTAAGGTAGAATTTGTTCCACCCATTCACCACCTTCTTTTTATCTCTGTAGATGGTTTCATCGAGGTCTCCAATCGTCAAAATGGCACCAGCTGGGTTCTTCAAGATGACCGTCTCATCTCTGTGTTCCAACACATAATTCAACTTCGATGTCATGTAGTCTGTATCTGCAACACAAGCCAAAGGGATTTTGATATGATTTGGAAAATACTCATCATATGAAGATTGTACAAGGTGTGAATCAAAGGTGTGTGTGTGTGGTCTACCTTTCTGTCCTGTCTGTTCTTTTAGGTGCTCACTCCCAAAAGCAGGAAGCGGCTGAGCTGCAGACCTGTAAGTCAGAAAAGTGAAGAATAGAACTAAAATAAGCGTTGGTTCTCACGATAGTATTTACTGGACCATATTGATGATATTGTAGTAAAAATGGAGAGGATAGAGAAGTGGGTTTATGGTGTCCTGGTTGTCCTGATTACAGAGCATAATAGCTGAGGAAACCTCCTAGTGACAACACAATGGCAAAGTTGAGTGCTTTAAATTTAACCCCATTTTGTTATTTATTTTTATGGCGGCCACAGTCCTCCTGTAACTATATTAGTATCAAGAGGAATTTGTGGATAGGGTAAAAATAATTATAAATAAATAAATTCATATTTGTTTTTATTTTCATACATTTCCACAGAAGGAATTTGAACATTGTCTTGTTGCTTGGAGTCTTCTTAGATCCACACATTTACACTTAGAAGCTTCTCATTTCATTCCTGTGGTATGTCATCATAAGCTTGATATTTATTAAGGATTGCACAATACACATAAACAATAAACTTCTTACCGGGAGCTTACTGAAACAGCCGCCATTCCTCTTCACCTAGAAAATGAAATAATACGGTAAAAGATCAGCACAGGGGGAAATGGGAAGTTGGCTAAATACTATAATACATCCCAACGAAGAAAACATACAAGTCAATAGAAAAATCAACAAAATACAGACTCGTTTTTTTCTTCATATGACGTCATGCAAAAAGTACAAACAAATGTAACTATTTGTCCATATCATTTAGCAGATACGATTATTAAAAACGTAATATAAGTAGAATAACAGCTTCCCCCTTTCTAAGGCTTTGTATGATCACAACAACAGATGTTTTAGCAGGAAAATATTCGCCCTTCTCTTAAGGTTCCATATATATACCATTTTGTTTATGGTTGTAACAGACAGGAAGAAAACAAAAAAATTCATCAAAAGCATGAGAAAAATAATTTAGACCTTTATCACATTTCCTAAAATAAGAAGAGGCTGGTACCTGGCTTGAAGAGCAGATTATGTCCCTCGCTGTTTGCCTGGAAAGAAGAACTGATCACACACACATTTGAATTCGGCCTTCCATTCTTGTGCATTAATATTCTTTTGCATGAATTTTGCATTAAACGCAAAAGAGCAGGCAAATAAACTCAAAGGAAGGGCTACTTTTCCAGTAGTGCTGTGGCAGTGGACCCACCTCCTCTTCCTCATAAATTCTATGTAAATTAGTCACGACTATGGGTTTGTCCTAAATGTTTTTTCTAACATTATTGAGACATTATTATCACTCTTTGCCCTATACCATAATAACAGGGGGGCGCGGCACACCTGAAAAAATTGAGTAGTGTGTGTGAGTGCCTCATTAGTGTGTGTGAGAGTGTTGAGTGTCCCAGTAGTTCAATTCATTTTTTTCATTTTATTTTGTATAGCCCAAAATCGCAAATTACAAATTTGCCTCAGAGGGCTTTACAGTCTGTACACATGCAACATCCTCTGTCCCGAAACCCTCACATCGGCACAGGAAAAACTCCCCAAAATATGAAAAAACCCCTTAATGGGGAAAAAAACGGAGGAAACCTTCGGGAGAACATCAGAGGAGGGATCCCTCTCCCGGGATGGACAGACTGCAATGGATGTCATGTGTACAGAATCAACAATGTAAAAGATGTACAATACATTCAATTTCTCTAACTGAAATGATACAAGTAATTGCAAGTAGCAGAACAGGTGTATCGTCAGGACCACTGCAGGGACGACCACCATCAGATAGAACCACCATCCACAGAGGCTTCTGTGGGGAGGGAGAGCAGAAAGATGTTGGTTTATGATGACAGTAATTTGAATCATATTTAAAGTAATGATGATGGCAGCAGCAGGTGTCAGCAGAGCCATGCCAGGAGTCAGAACCGGGGTCCGCACGAAACTATGATCCATGGAGACCTGCTAGGCGAGAAAGCACAAAGAACTCCCGGAAAGAAGCTTAATTAGTGATGTACATTAATAAAACATGGATGATTGTGGAAGGAGAGAGTGAGAGTGTGAGAGTGAAAGAGGGGCTCGGTGTGTCCTAAGAAGTCCCCCGGCAGTCTAAGACTAGAGCAGCTTAACTAAGGGCTGGTCCAGGCTAACCTGAGCCAGCCCTAACTATAAGCAATATCAAAGAGGAACGTTTTAAGCTTTATCTTAAATGAACTGACCGAGTCTGCCCCCCGGACTGAAAGTGGAAGCTGGTTCCACAAAAGAGAAGCTTGATAACTGAAGGCTCTGGCCCCCATCCTACTTTTTAAAACTCTAGGAACCACAAGTAGTCCAGCATCTACGGAGCGCAGATGCCTTGTAGGGCAATACAGTGTAACAAGCTCTTTAAGATAAGACGGTGCCTCACCAGCAAGTGCCTTGTAGGTGAGGAGAAGTACCTTAAATTCTATTCTTGATTTAACAGGAAGCCAGTGCAGAGAAGTTAATACAGGAGTTATATGATCCCATTTCTTAGTTCTTGTTAATACACGTGCTGCAGCATTCTGAATCAGTTGGAGAGGTTTAAGTGATTTACAAGAGCAGCCTGATAACAAAGAATTACAGTAATCCAGTCTAGAAGTAACAAATGCATGAACTAGTTTTTCTGCATCACTTTGAGACAGGAAGTTCCTGATTTTCGATATATTACGTAGATGAAAAAAGGCAGTCCTTGAAGTCTTCTTTATATGAGAGTTGAAGGACATATCCTGGTCGAAGAGAACTCCAAGATTTCTGACAGTGCTGTTGGATACCAGAGCAATTCCATCCATAGAGACTGTATCACGTGACAGCTGACTTCGATCATCATGATAACTTCCGTTTTTTCCGAGTTTAACATCAGGAAGTTGCAGGTCATCCAAGTTTTGATGTCTCCAAGACAATCCTGAAGTCTAACAAGTTGATTGGTGTCTTCTGGCTTGATCGATAGATACAGTTGAGTATCGTCTGCATAACAATGGAAGTTCATGCGGTGTTTTCTGATAACGTCGCCCAAAGGAAGCATGTACAGGGTAAATAGAATCGGTCCAAGCACAGAACCTTGTGGAACTCCGTGACCAACATTGGTGGTTCTTGATGATTCACCGTTCACAAACACAAACTGGGATCGATCCGATAAATAAGATTTAAACCAGCTGAGTGCAGTTCCTTTGATGCCAATCAAGTGTTCCAGTCTCTGCAGCAGGATACGGTGATCGATGGTGTCAAATGCAGCACTGAGGTCCAGCAATACAAGAAAAGAGACAACACCAACGCCAACACCTCTGGAACTAGAGTAGGTTTCTTAAGAAGAGGTTTAGTGTGTGAGAGTGTCTCATTAGTGTGTGAGTGTCTCATTAGTGTGTGAGAGTGTCTCAGTAGTGTGTGAGAGTGTCTCAGTAGTGTGTGTGAGTGTCTCAGTAGTGTGTGTGAGTGTCTCAGTAGTGTGTGTGAGAGTGTCTCAGTAGTGTGTGAGAGTGTCCCAGTAGTGTGTGTGTGTGATTGTTGAGTGTCTCAGTAGTGTGTGTGAGTGTCTCAGTAGTGTGTGAGAGTGTCTCAGTAGTGTGTGTGAGTGTCTCAGTAGTGTGTGTGAGTGTCTCAGTAGTGTGTGTGAGAGTGTCTCAGTAGTGTGTGAGAGTGTCCCAGTAGTGTGTGTGAGTGTTGAGTGTCTCAGTAGTGTGTGTGAGTGTTGAGTGTCTCATAAGTGTGTGTGAGAGTGTCTCAGTAGTGTGTGTGAGAGTGTCTCAGTAGTGTGTGAGAGTGTCTCAGTAGTGTGTGAGAGTGTCCCAGTAGTGTGTGTGTGTGATTGTTGAGTGTCTCAGTAGTGTGTGTGAGTGTCCCAGTAGTGTGTGTGAGTGTTGAGTGTCTCAGTAGTGTGTGTGAGTGTCTCAGTAGTGTGTGTGAGAGTGTATCAGTAGTGTGTGAGTGTCTCAGTAGTGTGTGAGAGTGTCTCAGTAGTGTGTGTGAGTGTTGAGTGTCTCAGTAGTGTGTGTGAGTGTCTCAGTAGTGTGTGTGAGTGTCTCAGTAGTGTGTGTGAGAGTGTCTCAGTAGTGTGTGAGAGTGTCCCAGTAGTGTGTGTGAGTGTTGAGTGTCTCAGTAGTGTGTGTGAGTGTTGAGTGTCTCAGTAGTGTGTGTGTGAGTGTCTCAGTAGTGTGTGTGAGAGTGTCTCAGTAGTGTGTGTGAGTGTCTCAGTAGTGTGTGTGAGTGTCTCAGTAGTGTGTGTGAGAGTGTCTCAGTAGTGTGTGAGAGTGTCCCAGTAGTGTGTGTGAGTGTTGAGTGTCTCAGTAGTGTGTGTGAGTGTTGAGTGTCTCATAAGTGTGTGTGAGAGTGTCTCAGTAGTGTGTGTGAGAGTGTCTCAGTAGTGTGTGAGAGTGTCTCAGTAGTGTGTGAGAGTGTCCCAGTAGTGTGTGTGTGTGATTGTTGAGTGTCTCAGTAGTGTGTGTGAGTGTCCCAGTAGTGTGTGTGAGTGTCTCAGTAGTGTGTGTGAGAGTGTATCAGTAGTGTGTGAGTGTCTCAGTAGTGTGTGAGAGTGTCTCAGTAGTGTGTGTGAGTGTTGAGTGTCTCAGTAGTGTGTGTGAGTGCCTCAGTAGTGTGTGTGAGTGTCTCAGTAGTGTGTGTGAGAGTGTCTCAGTAGTGTGTGAGAGTGTCCCAGTAGTGTGTGTGAGTGTTGAGTGTCTCAGTAGTGTGTGTGAGTGTTGAGTGTCTCAGTAGTGTGTGTGTGAGTGTCTCAGTAGTGTGTGTGAGAGTGTCTCAGTAGTGTGTGAGAGTGTCCCAGTAGTGTGTGTGAGTGTTGAGTGTCTCAGTAGTGTGTGTGAGTGTTGAGTGTCTCAGTAGTGTGTGTGAGAGTGTCTCAGTAGTGTGTGTGAGAGTGTCTCAGTAGTGTGTGTGAGAGTGTCTCAGTAGTGTGTGAGAGTGTCTCAGTAGTGTGTGTGAGTGTTGAGTGTCTCAGTAGTGTGTGTGAGTGTTGAGTGTCTCAATAGTGTGTGTGAGTGTTGAGTGTCTCAGTAGTGTGTGTGAGAGTGTCTCAGTAGTGTGTGTGAGAGTGTCTCAGTAGTGTGTGTGAGAGTGTCTCAGTAGTGTGTGAGAGTGTCTCAGTAGTGTGTGTGAGTGTTGAGTGTCTCAGTAGTGTGTGTGAGTGTTGAGTGTCTCAGTAGTGTGTGTGAGAGTGTCTCAGTAGTGTGTGAGAGTGTCTCAGTAGTGTGTGAGAGTGTCCCAGTAGTGTGTGTGTGTGATTGTTGAGTGTCTCAGTAGTGTGTGTGAGTGTTGAGTGTCTCAGTAGTGTGTGTGAGAGTGTCTCAGTAGTGTGTGTGAGAGTGTCTCAGTAGTGTGTGTGAGTGTCTCAGTAGTGTGTGAGAGTGTCTCAGTAGTGTGTGTGAGTGTCTCAGTAGTGTGTGTGAGAGTGTCTCAGTAGTGTGTGAGAGTGTCCCAGTAGTGTGTGTGAGTGTTGAGTGTCTCAGTAGTGTGTGTGAGAGTGTCTCAGTAGTGTGTGTGAGAGTGTCTCAGTAGTGTGTGTGAGTGTCTCAGTAGTGTGTGTGAGTCTCTCAGTAGTGTGTGTGAGTGTCTCAGTAGTGTGTGTGAGAGTGTCTCAGTAGTGTGTGAGAGTGTCCCAGTAGTGTGTGTGAGTGTTGAGTGTCTCAGTAGTGTGTGTGAGTGTTGAGTGTCTCATAAGTGTGTGTGAGAGTGTCTCAGTAGTGTGTGTGAGAGTGTCTCAGTAGTTAAGTCCTGAACTGTCCCTGCATGGACAGACTACAATGGATAACAATGGTAAAATTCCTATGACCTCAAATATTCAAATATACACGTTATGGTCTTGGACTCCTCATCCGCGTTCATGTTGAGTGGAAACCAAAGACTGTCTTTATTTGAGTTCACTCTCTTTGCACCATGGAAATACCAAATGCAAATGTGTGTGCAAAAGTGCCGCTTGTGAAACTGAAAGTTTAAGTTTTGTTGTTGAACATTGAAAAATACAACACTGTATTCAAAATAAAAACAAGTGGATGAAAAATATTTTCGGGTAGAATATAGTTTGGACTCAATTATACATATTCTTTTAATAGAATACTTTTTTTCATTCTTCACTAGTATATATTTATTTTTTGATATTCACTGTATTACATTTTTTGGTTGCAGATTTTATATTTTCAGAAAAAAACCTCCCAGAAAACCCTCTTTGGGAATAAAATTTGGAAAAATCCTTAAAGGACGGCAGCATCCGTCCCCAGCTCTTAACTTTATATTAATGTTAATGTGTACAGTAATTAAATGACTTGTGTTTGTAAAAAACAACAAACTGGTACTTACTGAGAGCTTACTTGAACATTCCTCCTCAAAGAAATATTGTAGTATTTCTGCGCTGTTTTGTTAAACAAAACACTAACAAAACAGCGCAGGGGGAAAAAACGGGAAATTGGCCTTAGAAGTGCTTAATAATGTTACTCATCCCTTCAGTCTGTGGGCTGCCAGAGATGAAGGTGGTAGAAGAAGCTCCCTAGAGGTGGATGACTTGTTTCATTGATGAGAAAGGTTGGTGCTGCCATCTGGTGGTGCGTCTGTGCCTCTAAGACCACAAAGCAATACACGTGATGATGGAATCCCACGTTAAAACTCATCACTAATTTACATTCATTATAAAGGAGGCGTTTAAACAGATTGATTTGTTTGTATTTGTATCAGATACTGAAAGCGTGTCTCTGATTTTAAATGCAGAATAGATACAGAATGTTCTTATCCAGCTCACCACTGACTCCAATGATCCATTTTGGTAACAGTGTTGTTCCTTGAACTGTTTTTCCTGTATTTGTAGCCTTTGGATTACCTCTATGACATATTATAGGATGTCTGTGGCCTGAAATCAACAGCACTCAGTCAGACAGGAAGTGAGCTTTTAGGAGCCGTTTCCCGGTCAGGAAGCTTCTAGAAGCTACGCAGCAGGATAAAGAAACACATTCTGAATTCATACTCTGACTAAAAGACAGATCGTTGTCTCGATATATTAAAGCACACTGGTTCATACTATTTGAAGGCAGATTTTTATGTTCATACTTGCTCACAAAAGCAAAGAAATAAGAGTTTACTCAAACCAAACCATTCCTGTCAATTAAATTAACCAGATTTTAAATGGCTAAGAACAGAAAAACGGAAATCTGCTGTTATGCTTTTAATGTGAAGTAACGTATGTAACTGTGTACACAGCATCCGTAAAGCTGAATATGTTTTTCTGCTGATCTTAATGGTCCCCAAAAGGCAGCTGTCACCGGCTACATGCTGCGTTCAATGGCAAAGAATCACTTCTTCTGATGAAGTTGCAGTAAATGAAACCAAAACAAATCATCAATCTTTATGATTTTATTGTGACTGACATGATCAATACATCAGAGAGCTGGCAGCCATGAATCATATCTTTATCATTAGTAAGTAGCTGGTTTATTAACAACAAGCGTTTAAACCACCTGCTCCCCGGTAACTGTAGATAATTACAGGGAGATAACTTTCACCATAAAAGTAATCATCATAATAAAGAAGCACAGGAATTGCCTACACTATTAATAGGGTATACCTCCGTATCCCCATTCTAAGAGGGGATGTAAAAATCACCCTCCTTCCAGGTAATTTTTTTTTCCTTCAGGCAATTCTTGAGATCTTTACTCATGTTCTTTCTACGTGTGTCCCTCTTCTCATCTGAGTACTTGGCAGATGTTGGTCGTGCTCGCTCTTTGATTTCAGGTTCATTTTTGAACAAGTTGCTCAAACTTTCAGCCTCGGCACAGTTGCCGTAGACCCACACAGCCTTAGAGTTACTTCTCAAACCAAACAAATTCCTACATGACTTGCACGCAGGAGTCTCTCTGTCCTCTTTGAGGCTAAACGCCCTGCACCTGACCTCCTGTGGAAGCTGGATGGTTCCATCATAATCTTGTTTCTCTTCTTTGTCTGGATAGTAGGTCAGCACTGCACCAGCTACACACTCGTCCCAGTAGTTGAGACAGGACGCAGAGATGACGCAGCACTGAGGACTATTACCAAGAGCGGCCATGGAGACGCCGTAGAATTTGTCTGGATCTTTGATGTCGATTCTGTGCGAGACACAGATGGTGGAGGAGATCAGATCCTTTGAGTCACCGAGGTCCAGGTCAATGATGAGATTTCGTAGGCCACTGAGTATTTCCTCTTCATTTGATGGTCCTTTCAGGTGGACAATCTGCAAGCATAAATCATGCAAGTCATGTTTTGTGAACTGCAACAATGTAAATTCATTATAGACTGTAACTTATTCTATGCATCTTTAAAAAGAAGAATTAAATCATCTTTTTGAAAACTATGATCGTACCATGTCCAGCACACATGAAAATGGACTCCGTCTGGGTAGGTGAGAGGAGAAGAGTTCAAAGGCCCGAGGGAACTTCCCCAACAACTCCTCTAACATCTTGTCCTCCATCAGGATGCTTTCTGGAGAAAACGTCGGCTTGTTGACTTTCCCCAAAAAAAAAATGCTGTGAAGCATCTGTGGAGTCCAAACACATTCAAAGAGGTGTCATTTTGTATCTTGACACACAAAATGTATGTGAATAAAGCAGAGTATTTCAAAAGGAGTCATTCAATATACCTCATCCAGTAAATGTGTGGTATCACCAGGAGCTTCTTTATTCAGCTTATTCATTTTAGAGATGAGCTTAAAAGCATTCCCTCTGAAAAGATCCTGAACTTTCAGAAAGTCCTCTTCTCTAAAAAAGATAAATATTTTAAAAGTGTTTAGAAGATTAAAAAGCAGAATCCAACAATGAGAATGTACTTGAAAAACCAATAAATAAAAAAAGTTGTATTATAACTACACATCATTTTTTAAACGTCTAGTTTTTAAGAAAACATTTTCAATTTGGTTAGCAACAGTTTTTCCAACCATCTCAAATTACCCAATTATATTAAAAAACTAATTTATTGCTTAAACAAGATTTCCCTCTTTTTAAAACTCAAACTAAGCAGAAACTGTTTTATTTCACATGATCTCATGACTTCATGAATCAGGTTACTCACCTTTCTCTTTGCACGTGAGGATCCTGGAATAACACACAACACGATACAACAGTTACACATTTCACCAAAAACACAACGGATAATTAACACAGTACAGTTCAATCATATGGATATTAAATATCTACAAGGGTAAGCCCTTCAGAGCAGCTTCTCACCATGGCTGAGTCCTCAGTAAATGAAACACAAAGCAAGAAGTGAAGCTCCACATTTGCAATGGGCAGCCACTCCTTACTCTATTTCCATGATGTAAAGCAGTGGTTCTCAACTGGTGGGTCGCGACCCACCCAGCATCCCCCCGTCGACTAAGCTAGCACCCACCCCGTCGACGTCGACACCACTACCACCCCCCCCCCCCCCCCCGCCCGTTGACTGATCGATTTGGGTCGCTTGTCATTAAGGGGTGATGGTGGGTCCCGGAGTTTAGAGTAAAGAGATCAGGGAGGGGTTTAACGTACTGTGTGTTTGTTCTACTGGAAAGGCATGGTTACTTTTTGTCCACAACTGGACAATTGTCTCTTCTTCTTTTTGTGTAACTCTGCCCAAAAACATATAAAAAACAAAAGATGATATTTCCCCAGTGACAGGACGTCTGTGTCGTTGGGATCATTGGACAGCGGCACAGAATTCCCAGAACTAAAAGTAAAAAAAGGAAACTCTGCTGATGGAACAACTTATCAAACCATAGAATGATTGAGTAGGAACTTTGAGTTCTGCTTTACCGGCTTTACCTGCTTTTATTGACTGTACATTCCTTACTTCCTCAGGCAACATGTTTTTGTATTTCTTGTAGATGTGACGACCAACGAACGCATTTAAATGTGTTTGTTGGACCCTGTTGACGTGTTTATTTGTGGTTTTCTGGATATTTTCCATATGATGTTCCGTTGTGTAATAAAGCTGCTCACAGAATTCTACTTCCTCGTACGTTGTGGTTTGTCAGTTTGCATTTCAGCCTCACGCAACAAAAAAACATTTTCTGCAGTTGAAAGGGTTAGAAAATATTTATTTGGTAAAAGAAGACAAATGTCAATCGTTTGCATGCTCCTGGAGATAATATTGGAAAAGAGAAAGACATGAAACAGGTCACCAAGGTGGGACAAGCTAGTCTTCCTGGGGTCCAAAAAAGAACATCACTTAATGATCAACTAAAAGCAATAAAACATTAAACATTATAAACAGTCCTAAATATTTACAAATATATTATTACATTAATAATAATTGTCATTTATACAGTAAATATGTCCATTCCCTACTCATTGAATGATTTCCACAGGTTTGTGATTCCAACAACTCTAGACATTGTTCATGCGTGATGTATGAGTGGATTGATGCGAGATATCAATACACTGTTTTGTTTCACATGGTCTCATGACGTAATGAATCAGTTTACTCACCTTTCTATTTGCACTCAAGAAGACACATATTCCCGAGAACAGAAGGAAAATAAGTAAAGTACAGTTCAAGCCCTTTAGAGAAGCTTCCCACCATGGCTAAGTTGTTAGTAAATTATAGAGAATTCAATTCAATTCATTTTATTTAGTATAGCCCAAAATTGTAAATTACAAATTTGCCTCAGAGGGCTTTACAGTCTGTACACATGCAACATCCTTTGTCCCGAAACGCCGGGCTCCCAGTCGATGCACCAATAGAAACTCCTGGTTTATTCAGTGGCGTAAGCCCCGCCCACCACAGACAAAATCCGAGGGAACATTTTTTTGATCAGGAATTAGGAAACGTTTATTGCCATTATATGTTAGACATACATGGAATTTGACTTGGTGGTTGGTGCATGACAGCAGACAGTACGGCAATGGACAACAAACAACGTAGTGCAGGAATAAGATAAAAATATAATAATATACAGTATATGCTATGGGTTAGTAAGTCAAAAAAAGAAAGATAAAGTCCACCAAAGTGACAAGTGAACGCGACAAAGCGTATGTGCATGTAGAGAGTGAGAGTCAGTCAGTGGGAGACCCGGGAAGGGATAAAAAACGGGAGGTCTTCGTCTTGATGGACCTCAGCCCCCTGCTGGATGAAAGGGACACAAACAGGGTGAGAGGGGTCAGCTACAATCTATCTGGCCCGCTTCAAGGACCTGAAAACAAACAAGTCCTGGAGAGACGGCAGATTGCAGCCAATCACATGTTATAAAATACATATTTTCTCCTGGAGAAAAGAGATAATAATTATGACACAAAACTGACATGAACAACTAAAGATGGAAGTGAAGGGGGCAGAGCCGGAGGGACAAAGACTAACGTGGAAGAGTTGATTTATTAGGCTGATAACTGGCCACAGGTTTGTGATTCCTACAACTCTAAACATTGTTTATGTGTGATTGTGGTGGCGGGCGTGGTTTCGGCTCGGCTGCAGGGGGGAAGAGCGGGGCAGTGGCTCTGGGAACGGGGCCAGGTGGAGGCAATGAGCCTCAGCTGGGGGAAATAATTATTAATTGTGTCCCCATATTAGATCCAGGGAGGCAGCGAGCGAGGCTGGACGAGCAAGCGGGACGCCTCACGAGTGGAAGCACGAGCATCCTGACAATAATCAATAAAATATATATTGAACCTGCACTTTCCGCTGCCTCCTTCTGGAGCCCCTTACACCCACAGCGTTACAGTGATGTACGAGTGGATTGATGCGAGAAGCAGAACAGAACAAACACGATATTATTTTTTACTTACTTCTTCTCAGGAACCATCTTTTTTGAGTTTGATGGATCGGAGATTCTTCAGGAATTCTGACTTATTTGCGGTCACCAGTTTGAGATGCTCTTGGTCCAATCTTCTCCCCACTTCGCCCTTCCTCACTTCATCCCAGTCCTTGTCGGGTTACACACAAAAGACAATGTTAAAACATGATCACACACACACACACACAGGTAACCAATTATCAGGGTGCAGAATCACACATTTGTTTGTAGCACATCAACTGTAACGTCTCACCGTGTCTGGGAAGGCTTCTCCTTTGTAGTACGACTTGTCTGCTGGATACTGGATTCCCTCGTCAAATAGCTGCTCCCAGCTTGAAGCCACCAAATGCAGCTCCTCTCCATCGTAGGCGTACACCTTCTGGTCCTCACAGGTCATCAGAACCAGATGGTCCTCTGGGCACGAAGTTCCCATCACCACGCCCAAGAACTGCATGCTTACGATATCTGGAAGGTAGAATTTGTTCCACCCATTCACCACGTTCTTCTTCCCTTTGTAGATGGTTTCATCGAGGTCTCCAATTGTCAAAATGGCACCAGCTGGGTTCTTCAAGATGACCGTCTCATCTCTGTGTTTCAACACATCAACATCTCTTTCAGGTTGCCTGGATCTGCAACACAAGCCAAAGGGATTTTGATATGATTTGGAAAATACTCATCATATGAAGATTGTACAACGTGTGAAGCAAAGGTGTGTGTGTGTGGTCTACCTTTCTGTCCTGTCTGTTCTTTTAGGTGCTCACTCTCAAAAGCAGCAAACACTTCGCTAACACATGTACGTTAACCCCTAGGGATTTTTCTTCTGTGTTTCCCGCAGTGAGGAGACCGAGTGCTGGACAGTCGAGCGGGACCGAGGAACCTGATCCCTCAAAAGAGGAAGAACTTGCTTTTGCCCTTTTCCCTTTTTTCTTTTGTTTGGATGTTTAAGAATAAATCATACCTTTTTTGTGCAACCACTCGTGACTCCAAGCGGAATCTTTTTGCCCACACCCGTGGATTGCCACATATGGTGGAGAATGCGAGCTCTTCTTTAGTTCCACCGCCGTAACCCCAAAAGCAATAGACTGTGGGGGAAGCAATGGAGGCCGCGATGGCCAGGCTTCTCCAAGCCCAGGCGCAGCAGGTGCAGAGCATGGAAGCCCTTCAGGGGACATTCGTCAGGCTGGCTGAGAACTTAACCCCAAGGGCCCCTCACGTATCCCCAACAGCTCTACTCACAAAACAGACCCCCGGAGACGATGTGGAGGCCTTCCTTGAGGTCTTTGAACGAACGGCAGAACGTGAAGGCTGGCCGGAAGACAGGTGGGCACACATTCTGGCGCCTTTTCTGACAGGGGACGCCCAGAGGGCTTACCAAGACCTCGGGACAAGGGAGGCTACAGACTCCCCAACGGTGAAGGGGGCCATCCTGGCCCACTATGGGCACAATTTAGCCGGCCGCGCCCAGCGGGTCCACGATTGGGTGTACGACCCCCAGGGTCCCGTGCGGAGCCAGGTGGTGCGCCTGGGGAGGCTTACCCGCAGCTGGTTGGTGACCGGGGAGGGTCCAGCTGCCATCGACCGTGTCGTTATGGACCGCTGCATCTGGGCCCTGCCTCTCGACGCCAAGCGATGGGCAGCCCAGAACCACCCAGTGTCGGTGGACGGGCTGATTAACCTACTGGAGAACCATCGGGTCAGCCAGCAGATGATGGCGGGGACAAGCCCTGCTCCCCGAGGACTTGATGGACGGGCTCCGGTCCGGCCACCGGCAACCCTTCTTCGCCCGGCTCCGAGAACCACTCCACGCCCAACACCCGACAGGTCTGAGTGGAGATGTTTTTCGTGCGGCCAGTTAGGACATATCGCCCGGCAGTGCCCTGCGGGCAATGTACCCATGCCCTCCGCCAGCACTGAGGAACAGCACCGCCCAGGGAGGTGCCTCATGACTACCTATTGAACCCCCCCGATACCCGGCGCAGCAACCGTGCCGGTTCGGGTGGGGAACCAGGACACCTCAGCCCTGATAGACTCGGGTAGTGTGGTTACCCTGATCCGCCCTGAGTGGGCGGAAGGAGAAGAGGGGCCACGCATCGAGGTGACCTGCGTCCATGGGGACCTCAAGGCATATCCAACGAGATGTTTCCCCCCCCCCCGGGGATCTTTTTCCATGCGGGCTGGGCTAGTTCCCGACCGCCCGGTCCCCATGATCATTGGACGCGACTGTCCCATTTTTGAGAGATTTTGGGGGCTGCAACCGAGGGGAGCGCCCAATAGGGCCTCCCAGCCAAGACCCATCCGAAGCGGGGGACCCAGAGCTGCATGTGCGGCCCACGCTCTTTCGGGTTCGTCCGACGAGGGCTCCGCCGAAGAGGGAAGACCCCTTCCCCCCTCGCCTTCGACTGCGCCAGGAGGCACCAACCGGGCAGGTGGCCGAACCCCTGACACGGACACCGCTACGGAGGGATCCCAAATCCCCGGAAGAGGGGAGGGCGGGAGCCTTACGGAGTTCTCAGAATTCCCCTTAGTTGAGGACGGGATGGGGAACAGAGAGGGCCAGTTTGCTACAGCCCAGAAAGAAGACGACACCCTGAAACACGCCTGGGCTCGGGTGCTCGCCCACGACAGACAGCCCATCGACCCGGTGAGTGCCTTGTCTTACCCCTTCTTTGTTACAAAAAATACATTACTGTATAGGATGTGCCAGGGAGAAGGGCAGATAGCCTCACGGCAAACCCAAAGAAGTGCCGGCTGGGCCTAGAGGAGGCTTCTTACCTGGGCTACCGCATAGGACGGGGCAACGTGCGACCCCAGGATGCCAACGTACAGGCCATTCTTAGCTGGCCAAGACCCAAGACCAAGCGCCAGGTAAAATCGTTCCTAGGTTTGGTGGGGTATTACCAGAGGTTCATTCCCCGCTACGCAGCTATGGCAGCCCCCTTGCATGACCTGACGAGAAAACGGGGGCCGGACAAGGTCAAGTGGACCACCGAAGCTAACGGGGCCTTTGAGTGCCTACGACAGGCTTTGTGCACCAAACCGGTGCTAGTAACGCCTGACTTCTCTCTCCCATTCCTAGTCCACACGGATGCGTCGGAAGTGGGACTGGGCGCAGTACTATCTCAGGTACGAGACGGGGAGGAGCACCCGGTGATGTATATCAGCCGAAAGTTTCTGCCAAACGAACGCGCTTACTCCACTGTGGAGAAGGAGGCGCCAGGGTCACCCGCTGGTTCCTGACCCTCCAGGACTACAAAATCACGGTGGAGCACCAACCAGGGAAGGAACATGCTAACGCGGATGTACTGTCCCGGCGGGACGTTTGTATGTGGGCGGTACGGCGGGGTCCCGGCTTTCTGCTGGGGTGGGGGAGTTGTGGCAACCCACGGGTGCAGGTTCCTAGGAGCATAAATCAGCACCAATGTCAGGTGACTAAAAGGGTAAACGCCCCGCCCCCCCTGGAGACAACAAGTGGCTCAGCTGCGGCTCATGAGGCTGATGAAGGTTGGCCCCGCTATAAAAGACCAACCATTCCAACAGCAAAGGGGGAACTAGACGTGAGTAGGAGCTGGCGTCAGGCCGGGGCATTCGCTAACACATGTACGTTAACCCCTAGGGATTTTTCTTCTGTGTTTCCCGCAGTGAGGAGACCGAGTGCTGGACAGTCGAGCGGGACCGAGGAACCTGATCCCTCAAAAGAGGAAGAACTTGCTTTTGCCCTTTTCCCTTTTTTCTTTTGTTTGGACGTTTAAGAATAAATCATACCTTTTTTGTGCAACCACTCGTGACTCCAAGCAGAATCTTTTTGCCCACACCCGTGGATTGCCACAACACATTATGGTTTTGGACTCCTCATCCGCGTTCATGATCAGTGGAAAACAAAGACTGTCTTTATTTGAGTTCACTTGCTTTGCACCATGGAAATACCACATGCAAATGTGTGTGCAAAAGTGCCGCTTGTGAACCTGAAAGTTTAAGTTTTGTTGTTGAACATTGAAAAATAAAACACTGTATTCAAAAGAAAAAAAAGTGGATGAAGAATATTTTCGGGTAGAATATAGTTTGGACTCATTTATACAGTATATATTCTTTTAATAGAATACTAATTCTTCACTAGTATTTATTTATTTTTTGATATTCACTGTATTACATCGGTTGCAGATTTTATATTTTCAGATTTAAAAACTTCACAACCCAAAAAAAACCTACCAGAAAACCCTCTTTGGGGAGAAAATTTGGAAAAACCATAAAGGACAGCAGCATCCGTCCCCAGCTCTTAACTTTGTATTAATGTTAATGTGTACAGTAATACAGTAAAAAACAACAAACTGGTACTTACTGAGAGCTTACTCGAACATTACTCCTCACATAGAAAACAAAATAATTCTAGTTAAGACCACAAGGCAATCTTTTTTTGTATGTTTATAGTTGCTCACAAAAGCAAAAAAATAAGAGTTTACTTAAACCAGACGTGTGGGTTTAGAAGATCAAAGGTTTATGCTAATCATCATTCCCATTGTGGTAGAAAATAATATTTTCAATTAGTTAACGTAATATTGCATAACATTGTAGGTATGTGCAGGCTAAAGATGCCATTCACAGTAATCTACTTTTATTTTTTGTGATTTACCCTTAACAAATAAGGGATAGTTCTACTTACTGTAATTTGAGGAATTTGTGTCTCTAAAAAAAATGTATGACCCCTTATTTTAATTCAGTGTGAGTTCATTTTTTTCCTCAACTAAATTAACCAAATTTTAAACAGCTAAAGAACAGAAAACCGGAAATCTACTGTTATGCTTTTAATGTGAAGTAACGTATGTAACTGTGTACACAGCATTTGTAAAGCTGAATATGATCTTCTATTGAAAATACTCCCTGGTGATACTAATGGTCCCCAAAAGGCAGCTGTCACCGGCTACATGCTGCGTTCAATGGCAAAGAATCACTTCTTCTGATGAAGTTGCAGTAAATGAAACCAAAACAAATCATCAATCTTTATGATTTTATTGTGACTGACATGAACAATGCATCAACTCTTTATATCTTGTGCCTGCTTTGCATTCAGACAGCTGGCAGCCATAAATCACACATTTATTATTAGTGAGTAGCTGAATCACTAACAACAGGCGTTTAGCCACCAGCCCCCAAGTAACTGATTACATCATCATATCTCCCTGTAATCATATACAAGAAGCACAGGAATTGTCAGCCTACTCATCAATACGCTCTTCATCATCCCCCCCTTTTTCAGAATGGGTAGATAGCGCAGTTATAGTGCTTCTCTTTTAGGAAATTAAAAAGTCCTCTCCTCGTATTCTTTTCATATTTAACCCTTTCACGTAAGTAGTTGGCAGATTTTAGTTGTACTTGCTCTTTGATTTCAGGGTCTTTTTTGAACAATTTGCTCAAACTTTCAGCCTCGCCACCGTTGCCGTAGAGCTTCCCCTCTTTGTAGAGTCACTTGTCAAACCAAACAAATCCCTACATAACTTGCACGAAGGAGATTCTTCTTCCTTGCTAAGGCTAAACGCCCTGCACCTGACCCCTGTGGAAGCTTGATTCAATTCAATTCATTTTATTTTGTGTAGCCCAAAATCGCAAATTACAAATTTGCCTCAGAGGGCCTTACAGTCTGTACACATGCAACATCCTCTGTCCCGAAACCCTCACATCGGCACAGGAAAAACTCCCCAAAATATGAAAAAACCCTTCAATGGGGAAAAAAGGGAAGAAACCTTAGGGAGAACGTCAGAGGAGGGATCCCTCTCCCAGGATGGACAGACTGCAATGGATGTCATGTGTACAGAATCAACAATGTAAAAGATGTACAATACATTCAATTTCTCTAACAGAAATGATACAAGTAATTGCAAGTAGCAGAACAGGTGTACGGCAGGACCACTGCAGGGACAACCACCATCAGGTCGAACCACCATCCACAGAGGCTTCTGTGGGGAGGGAGAGCAGAAAGATGTTGGTTTATGATGACAGTAATATGAATCATATTTAAAGTAATGATGATGGCAGCAGCAGGTGTCAGCAGAGCCATGCCAGGAGTCAGAACCCCCTGGTCCAGACGGAACTACGATCCACGGAGACCTGCTAGGCGAGAAAGCACAAAGAACTCCCGGAAAGAAGCTGAATTAGTGATGTACATTAATAAAACATGGATGATTGTGGAAGGAGAGAGTGAGAGAGTGAGAGAGGGGGTCGGTGTGTCCTAAGAAGTCCCCCGGCAGTCTAAGCCTAGAGCAGCTACAACTAAGGGCTGGTCCAGGCTAACCTGAGCATTTTTACACTTATTTTTTGCACCGCGGAACGTTTCTCACTGGATGAGTTTCGGAGGACCGATTATACTGGAGCACCAACTAGCGTTCATGACTTCAGACAACAACAAACCACAGTGAACATGAACGAAGAAGCTGACGAGACCGTGTCGGGTGGCCCCGTGAATGGGAAATCTTATTATAATAAACACACGGATGGAAGCGTCGATAAGAGCATGGTTGTGTGCAAGCTACGCAACAAGGAATTCACATTGAGCCTCAAGTATCACCTCAACGCAAAACAATTAGCAGCTAGCGTGGACGTTAGCCCGACTCTGAGTACAAAGACCCACACTGCACCAGATGACTGGTTTAAGGACCAGGGTAACTAAGTCCACGTCTGAAAAAATAACCAATGTTCTGAATGTACTTGAAAGTATTGGTCTACTTAAAAAAACCTAGTTTACAGAAGGTCTACTTACCTATAGGCTACCTGAATTTCTGAAAGTACTATATTTCTAAATATGCTATTTCTACACTTGTCTGCTGGAATTGGTTGAACAAAAATAAAAATCCATTATTACTTCTCACTGTTCTCAGGTCAAATATTTATGCAATTAAAATGCGATTAATTTCGATTAATTAATTACAAAGCCTCTAATTAATTAGATTAATATTTTTAATCGAGTCCCGGCCCTAGTTTTAAGCTTTATCTTAAATAAGCTGACCGAGTCTGCTTGATGGTTCCATTATAATCTTGTTTTTATTGTTTGGATAGTAGGTCAGCAATGCACCAGCTACACACTTGTTTCAGTGGTAGGGGCAGGACGCAATGACGAAGCGCTAAGGCCTACGATCAGGAGCGGCCATGGAGACTCCGTAGATCAAAGTATGGATCTTTGATGTCGGTGGAAGAGATCAGATCCCTTGAGTCACGAGGTCCAGGTCAATGATGAGATTTTGTAGGCCACTGAGTATTTCTCTTTCATTTGTTGGTCCATTCAGGAGGACCATCTGCAAGCATAAATCATGTCATGTTTTGGGAACTGCAACAATGTAAATTCGGCGATGGTGGCATATGGAGTAGTGCGGTGCGCGGGGGTCCGAAAGGTTGGTGGTTCAAATCCCAGCTGTGCCATGTCGAAGTGTGCCTGAGCAAGATGCCTAACCCCTAATTGCTCCCCAGGCAAAAATGTGATGCATGCGTTATAATGCAACGTAAGTTGCTTTGGATAAAAGCGTCAGCTAAATAACATGTAATAATGTAATTATAGACTGTGACTCTATGCATCTTTAAAAAGAAGAATTTAAATCATCTTTTTGAAAACTATGATCGTACCATGTCCAGCACACATGAAATTGGACTCCGTCTGGGTAGGTGAGAGGAGAAGAGTTCAAAGGCCCGAGGGCACAAATCCCTCAACTCCCCTAACATCTCGTCATCCATCAGGATGCTTTCTGGAGAAAACGTTGGCTCGTTGACTTTCCCCAAAAAGAAAATGATGTGAAGCATCTGTAGAGTCCAAACACATTCAAAGAAGTGTAATTGTTGTATCTTGACACACTATATGTATGTGAATATAACAGTGAATTTCAAAAGGAGACATTCAATATACCTCATCCAGTAAATGTGTGGTATAACCAGGAGCTTCTTTAATCAGCTCAATCATTTTAGAGATGAGCTTAAAAGCATTCCCTCTGAAAGGATCCTGAGCTATCAGAAAGCCTTCTTCTCTAAAAAAAGATAAATATTTTTAAAGTGTTAAGAAGATTAAAAAGCAGAATCCAAGAATGAGGAAGTACTTCCTTGAAAAACGGTTCATTTAAAAAAAAATTGGTATCCACACATCATTTTTTAAACCAACGTCTAGTTTATAAGAAAACTAAAAACATTTTCAATTTGGTTAGCAACAGTTTTTCCAACCATTTTAAATTACCCAATTATATTCAAAAACTAATTTATTGCTTACCCACGATTTCCCTTTTTTTTAACTCCAACTAAGCAGAAACTGTTTTCTTTCACATGATCTGATGACTTCATGAATCAGGTTACTCACCTTTCACTTTGCACTTGAGAATCCTGAAACAACACATTACAACAGTTACACATTTCACCGAGAACAGAACGGAAAATCAGCACAGTACAGTTCAATCAAATGGATATTAAATATCTACAAGGGTGAGCCCTTCAGAGCAGCTTCTCACCATGGCTGAGTCCTCAGTAAATGAAACACAAAGCAAGAAGTGAAGCTCCACATTTGCAATCGGCTGCCACTCCTTACTCTATTTCCATGATGTAAAGAGATCAGGGAGGGGTTTAACATACTGTGTGTTTGTTCTACTGGAAAGGCATGGTTACTTTTTGTCCACAACTGGACAATTGTCTCTTCTTCTTTTTGTGTAACTCTGCCCAAAAACATATAAAAAACAAAAGATGATATTTCCCCAGTGACAGGACGTCTGTGTCGTTGGGATCATTGGACAGCGGCACAGAATTCCCAGAACTAAAAGTAAAAAAAGAAAACCCTGCTGATGGAACAACTTATCAAACCATAGAATGATTGAGTAGGAACTTTGAGTTCTGCTTTACCGGCTTTACCTGCTTTTATTGACTGTACATTCCTTACTTCCTCAGGCAACATGTTTTTGTATTTCTTGTAGATGTGACGACCAACGAACGCATTTAAATGTGTTTGTTGGACCCTGTTGACGTGTTTATCTATTTGTGGTTTTCTGGATATTTTCCATATGATGTTCCGTTGTGTAATAAAGCTGCTCACAGAATTCTACTTCCTCGTACGTTGTGGTTTGTCAGTTTGCATTTCAGCCTCACGCAACAAAAAAACATTTTCTGCAGTTGAAAGGGTTAGAAAATATTTATTTGGTAAAAGAAGACAAATGTCAATCGTTTGCATGCTCCTGGAGATAATATTGGAAAAGAGAAAGACATGAAACAGGTCACCAAGGTGGGACAAGCTAGTCTTCCTGGGGTCCAAAAAAGAACATCACTTAATGATCAACTAAAAGCAATAAAACATTAAACATTATAAACAGTCCTAAATATTTACAAATATATTATTACATTAATAATAATTGTCATTTATACAGTAAATATGTCCATTCCCTACTCATTGAATGATTTCCACAGGTTTGTGATTCCAACAACTCTAGACATTGTTCATGCGTGATGTATGAGTGGATTGATGCGAGATATCAATACACTGTTTTGTTTCACATGGTCTCATGACGTAATGAATCAGTTTACTCACCTTTCTATTTGCACTCAAGAAGACACATATTCCGAGAACAGAAGGAAAATAAGTAAAGTACAGTTCCATCATATGGATATTAAATATTGAAGGTAAGCCCTTTAGAGAAGCTTCCCACCATGGCTAAGTTGTTAATAAATTATAGAGAATTCAATTCAATTCATTTTATTTAGTATAGCCCAAAATTGTAAATTACAAATGTGCCTCAGAGGGCTTTACAGTCTGTACACATGCAACATCCTCTGTCCCGAAACGCCGGGCTCCCAGTCGATGCACCAATAGAAACTCCTGGTTTATTCAGTGGCGTAAGCCCCGCCCACCACAGACAAAATCCGAGAGAACATTTTTTTGATCAGGAATCAGGAAACGTTTATTGCCATTATATGTTAGACATACATGGAATTTGACTTGGTGGTTGGTGCATGACAGCAGACAGTACGGCAATGGACAACAAACAACGTAGTGCAGGAATAAGATAAAAATATAATAATATACAGTATATGCTATGGGTTAGTAAGTCAAAAAAAGAAAGATAAAGTCCACCAAAGTGACAAGTGAACGCGACAAAGCGTATGTGCATGTAGAGAGTGAGAGTCAGTCAGTGGGAGACCCGGGAAGGGATAAAAAACGGGAGGTCTTCGTCTTGATGGACCTCAGCCCCCTGCTGGATGAAAGGGACACAAACAGGGTGAGAGGGGTCAGCTACAATCTATCTGGCCCGCTTCAAGGACCTGAAAACAAACAAGTCCTGGAGAGACGGCAGATTGCAGCCAATCACATGTTATAAAATACATATTTTCTCCTGGAGAAAAGAGATAATAATTATGACACAAAACTGACATGAACAACTAAAGATGGAAGTGAAGGGGGCAGAGCCGGAGGGACAAAGACTAACGTGGAAGAGTTGATTTATTAGGCTGATAACTGGCCACAGGTTTGTGATTCCTACAACTCTAAACATTGTTTATGTGTGATTGTGGTGGCGGGCGTGGTTTCGGCTCGGCTGCAGGGGGGAAGAGCGGGGCAGTGGCTCTGGGAACGGGGCCAGGTGGAGGCAATGAGCCTCAGCTGGGGGAAATAATTATTAATTGTGTCCCCATATTAGATCCAGGGAGGCAGCGAGCGAGGCTGGACGAGCAAGCGGGACGCCTCACGAGTGGAAGCACGAGCATCCTGACAATAATCAATAAAATATATATTGAACCTGCACTTTCCGCTGCCTCCTTCTGGAGCCCCTTACACCCACAGCGTTACAGTGATGTACGAGTGGATTGATGCGAGAAGCAGAACAGAACAAACACGATATTATTTTTTACTTACTTCTTCTCAGGAACCATCTTTTTTGAGTTTGATGGATCGGAGATTCTTCAGGAATTCTGACTTATTTGCGGTCACCAGTTTGAGATGCTCTTGGTCCAATCTTCTCCCCACTTCGCCCTTCCTCACTTCATCCCAGTCCTTGTCGGGTTACACACAAAAGACAATGTTAAAACATGATCACACGCACACACACACAGGTAACCAACCATCAGGGTGCAGAATCACACATTTGTTTGTAGCACATCAACTATAACGTCTCACCGTGTCTTTGAAGGCTTCTCCTTTGTAGTACGACGTCTCTGCTGGATACTGGATTCCCTCGTCAAGTAGCTGCTCCCAGCTTGAAGCCACCAAATGCAGCACCTCTCCATCGTAGGCGTACACCTTCTGGTCCTCACAGGTCATCAGAACCAGATGGTCCTCTGGGCACGAAGTTCCCATCACCACGCCAAAGACCTGCATGCTTACGATATCTTTAAGGTAGAATTTGTTCCACCCATTCACCACCTTCTTTTTATCTCTGTAGATGGTTTCATCGAGGTCTCCAATCGTCAAAATGGCACCAGCTGGGTTCTTCAAGATGACCGTCTCATCTCTGTGTTCCAACACATAATTCAACTTCGATGTCATGTAGTCTGTATCTGCAACACAAGCCAAAGGGATTTTGATATGATTTGGAAAATACTCATCATATGAAGATTGTACAAGGTGTGAATCAAAGGTGTGTGTGTGTGGTCTACCTTTCTTTCCTGTCTGTTCTTTTAGGTGCTCACTCCCAAAAGCAGGAAGTGGCTGAGCTGCAGACCTGTAAGTCAGAAAAGTGAAGAATAGAACTAAAATAAGCGTTGGTTCTCACGATAGTATTTACTGGACCATATTGATGATATTGTAGTAAAAATGGAGAGGATAGAGAAGTGGGTTTATGGTGTCCTGGTTGTCCTGATTACAGAGCATAATAGCTGAGGAAACCTCCTAGTGACAACACAATGGCAAAGTTGAGTGCTTTAAATTTAACCCCATTTTGTTATTTATTTTTATGGCGGCCACAGTCCTCCTGTAACTATATTAGTATCAAGAGGAATTTGTGGATAGGGTAAAAATAATTATAAATAAATAAATTTATATTTGTTTTTATTTTCATACATTTCCACAGAAGGAATTTGAACATTGTCTTGTTGCTTGGAGTCTTCTTAGATCCACACATTTACACTTAGAAGCTTCTCATTTCATTCCTGTGGTATGTCATCATAAGCTTGATATTTATTAAGGATTGCACAATACACATAAACAATAAACTTCTTACCGGGAGCTTACTGAAACAGCCGCCATTCCTCTTCACCTAGAAAATGAAATAATACGGTAAAAGATCAGCACAGGGGGAAATGGGAAGTTGGCTAAATACTATAATACATCCCAACGAAGAAAACATACAAGTCAATAGAAAAATCAACAAAATACAGACTCGTTTTTTTCTTCATATGACGTCATGCAAAAAGTACAAACAAATGTAACTATTTGTCCATATCATTTAGCAGATACGATTATTAAAAACGTAATATAAGTAGAATAACAGCTTCCCCCTTTCTAAGGCTTTGTATGATCACAACAACAGATGTTTTAGCAGGAAAATATTCGCCCTTCTCTTAAGGTTCCATATATATACCATTTTGTTTATGGTTGTAACAGACAGGAAGAAAACAAAAAAATTCATCAAAAGCATGAGAAAAATAATTTAGACCTTTATCACATTTCCTAAAATAAGAAGAGGCTGGTACCTGGCTTGAAGAGCAGATTATGTCCCTCGCTGTTTGCCTGGAAAGAAGAACTGATCACACACACATTTGAATTCGGCCTTCCATTCTTGTGCATTAATATTCTTTTGCATGAATTTTGCATTAAACGCAAAAGAGCAGGCAAATAAACTCAAAGGAAGGGCTACTTTTCCAGTAGTGCTGTGGCAGTGGACCCACCTCCTCTTCCTCATAAATTCTATGTAAATTAGTCACGACTATGGGTTTGTCCTAAATGTTTTTTCTAACATTATTGAGACATTATTATCACTCTTTGCCCTATACCATAATAACAGGGGGGCGCGGCACACCTGAAAAAATTGAGTAGTGTGTGTGAGTGCCTCATTAGTGTGTGTGAGAGTGTTGAGTGTCCCAGTAGTTCAATTCATTTTTTTCATTTTATTTTGTATAGCCCAAAATCGCAAATTACAAATTTGCCTCAGAGGGCTTTACAGTCTGTACACATGCAACATCCTCTGTCCCGAAACCCTCACATCGGCACAGGAAAAACTCCCCAAAATATGAAAAAACCCCTTAATGGGGAAAAAAACGGAGGAAACCTTCGGGAGAACATCAGAGGAGGGATCCCTCTCCCGGGATGGACAGACTGCAATGGATGTCATGTGTACAGAATCAACAATGTAAAAGATGTACAATACATTCAATTTCTCTAACTGAAATGATACAAGTAATTGCAAGTAGCAGAACAGGTGTATCGTCAGGACCACTGCAGGGACGACCACCATCAGATAGAACCACCATCCACAGAGGCTTCTGTGGGGAGGGAGAGCAGAAAGATGTTGGTTTATGATGACAGTAATTTGAATCATATTTAAAGTAATGATGATGGCAGCAGCAGGTGTCAGCAGAGCCATGCCAGGAGTCAGAACCGGGGTCCGCACGAAACTATGATCCATGGAGACCTGCTAGGCGAGAAAGCACAAAGAACTCCCGGAAAGAAGCTTAATTAGTGATGTACATTAATAAAACATGGATGATTGTGGAAGGAGAGAGTGAGAGTGTGAGAGTGAAAGAGGGGCTCGGTGTGTCCTAAGAAGTCCCCCGGCAGTCTAAGACTAGAGCAGCTTAACTAAGGGCTGGTCCAGGCTAACCTGAGCCAGCCCTAACTATAAGCAATATCAAAGAGGAACGTTTTAAGCTTTATCTTAAATGAACTGACCGAGTCTGCCCCCCGGACTGAAAGTGGAAGCTGGTTCCACAAAAGAGAAGCTTGATAACTGAAGGCTCTGGCCCCCATCCTACTTTTTAAAACTCTAGGAACCACAAGTAGTCCAGCATCTACGGAGCGCAGATGCCTTGTAGGGCAATACAGTGTAACAAGCTCTTTAAGATAAGACGGTGCCTCACCAGCAAGTGCCTTGTAGGTGAGGAGAAGTACCTTAAATTCTATTCTTGATTTAACAGGAAGCCAGTGCAGAGAAGTTAATACAGGAGTTATATGATCCCATTTCTTAGTTCTTGTTAATACACGTGCTGCAGCATTCTGAATCAGTTGGAGAGGTTTAAGTGATTTACAAGAGCAGCCTGATAACAAAGAATTACAGTAATCCAGTCTAGAAGTAACAAATGCATGAACTAGTTTTTCTGCATCACTTTGAGACAGGAAGTTCCTGATTTTCGATATATTACGTAGATGAAAAAAGGCAGTCCTTGAAGTCTTCTTTATATGAGAGTTGAAGGACATATCCTGGTCGAAGAGAACTCCAAGATTTCTGACAGTGCTGTTGGATACCAGAGCAATTCCATCCATAGAGACTGTATCACGTGACAGCTGACTTCGATCATCATGATAACTTCCGTTTTTTCCGAGTTTAACATCAGGAAGTTGCAGGTCATCCAAGTTTTGATGTCTCCAAGACAATCCTGAAGTCTAACAAGTTGATTGGTGTCTTCTGGCTTGATCGATAGATACAGTTGAGTATCGTCTGCATAACAATGGAAGTTCATGCGGTGTTTTCTGATAACGTCGCCCAAAGGAAGCATGTACAGGGTAAATAGAATCGGTCCAAGCACAGAACCTTGTGGAACTCCGTGACCAACATTGGTGGTTCTTGATGATTCACCGTTCACAAACACAAACTGGGATCGATCCGATAAATAAGATTTAAACCAGCTGAGTGCAGTTCCTTTGATGCCAATCAAGTGTTCCAGTCTCTGCAGCAGGATACGGTGATCGATGGTGTCAAATGCAGCACTGAGGTCCAGCAATACAAGAAAAGAGACAACACCAACGCCAACACCTCTGGAACTAGAGTAGGTTTCTTAAGAAGAGGTTTAGTGTGTGAGAGTGTCTCATTAGTGTGTGAGTGTCTCATTAGTGTGTGAGAGTGTCTCAGTAGTGTGTGAGAGTGTCTCAGTAGTGTGTGTGAGTGTCTCAGTAGTGTGTGTGAGTGTCTCAGTAGTGTGTGTGAGAGTGTCTCAGTAGTGTGTGAGAGTGTCCCAGTAGTGTGTGTGTGTGATTGTTGAGTGTCTCAGTAGTGTGTGTGAGTGTCTCAGTAGTGTGTGAGAGTGTCTCAGTAGTGTGTGTGAGTGTCTCAGTAGTGTGTGTGAGTGTCTCAGTAGTGTGTGTGAGAGTGTCTCAGTAGTGTGTGAGAGTGTCCCAGTAGTGTGTGTGAGTGTTGAGTGTCTCAGTAGTGTGTGTGAGTGTTGAGTGTCTCATAAGTGTGTGTGAGAGTGTCTCAGTAGTGTGTGTGAGAGTGTCTCAGTAGTGTGTGAGAGTGTCTCAGTAGTGTGTGAGAGTGTCCCAGTAGTGTGTGTGTGTGATTGTTGAGTGTCTCAGTAGTGTGTGTGAGTGTCCCAGTAGTGTGTGTGAGTGTTGAGTGTCTCAGTAGTGTGTGTGAGTGTCTCAGTAGTGTGTGTGAGAGTGTATCAGTAGTGTGTGAGTGTCTCAGTAGTGTGTGAGAGTGTCTCAGTAGTGTGTGTGAGTGTTGAGTGTCTCAGTAGTGTGTGTGAGTGTCTCAGTAGTGTGTGTGAGTGTCTCAGTAGTGTGTGTGAGAGTGTCTCAGTAGTGTGTGAGAGTGTCCCAGTAGTGTGTGTGAGTGTTGAGTGTCTCAGTAGTGTGTGTGAGTGTTGAGTGTCTCAGTAGTGTGTGTGTGAGTGTCTCAGTAGTGTGTGTGAGAGTGTCTCAGTAGTGTGTGAGAGTGTCCCAGTAGTGTGTGTGAGTGTTGAGTGTCTCAGTAGTGTGTGTGAGTGTTGAGTGTCTCAGTAGTGTGTGTGAGAGTGTCTCAGTAGTGTGTGTGAGAGTGTCTCAGTAGTGTGTGTGAGAGTGTCTCAGTAGTGTGTGAGAGTGTCTCAGTAGTGTGTGTGAGTGTTGAGTGTCTCAGTAGTGTGTGTGAGTGTTGAGTGTCTCAATAGTGTGTGTGAGTGTTGAGTGTCTCAGTAGTGTGTGTGAGTGTTGAGTGTCTCAGTAGTGTGTGTGAGTGTTGAGTGTCTCAGTAGTGTGTGTGAGAGTGTCTCAGTAGTGTGTGAGAGTGTCTCAGTAGTGTGTGTGAGTGTTGAGTGTCTCAGTAGTGTGTGTGAGTGTTGAGTGTCTCAGTAGTGTGTGTGAGAGTGTCTCAGTAGTGTGTGAGAGTGTCTCAGTAGTGTGTGAGAGTGTCCCAGTAGTGTGTGTGTGTGATTGTTGAGTGTCTCAGTAGTGTGTGTGAGTGTTGAGTGTCTCAGTAGTGTGTGTGAGAGTGTCTCAGTAGTGTGTGTGAGAGTGTCTCAGTAGTGTGTGTGAGTGTCTCAGTAGTGTGTGATAGTGTCTCAGTAGTGTGTGTGAGTGTCTCAGTAGTGTGTGTGAGAGTGTCTCAGTAGTGTGTGAGAGTGTCCCAGTAGTGTGTGTGAGTGTTGAGTGTCTCAGTAGTGTGTGTGAGAGTGTCTCAGTAGTGTGTGTGAGAGTGTCTCAGTAGTGTGTGTGAGTGTCTCAGTAGTGTGTGTGAGTCTCTCAGTAGTGTGTGTGAGTGTCTCAGTAGTGTGTGTGAGAGTGTCTCAGTAGTGTGTGAGAGTGTCCCAGTAGTGTGTGTGAGTGTTGAGTGTCTCAGTAGTGTGTGTGAGTGTCCCAGTAGTGTGTGTGAGTGTTGAGTGTCTCAGTAGTGTGTGTGAGTGTCTCAGTAGTGTGTGTGAGAGTGTATCAGTAGTGTGTGAGTGTCTCAGTAGTGTGTGAGAGTGTCTCAGTAGTGTGTGTGAGTGTTGAGTGTCTCATAAGTGTGTGTGAGAGTGTCTCAGTAGTGTGTGTGAGAGTGTCTCAGTAGTGTGTGAGAGTGTCTCAGTAGTGTGTGAGAGTGTCCCAGTAGTGTGTGTGTGTGATTGTTGAGTGTCTCAGTAGTGTGTGTGAGTGTCCCAGTAGTGTGTGTGAGTGTTGAGTGTCTCAGTAGTGTGTGTGAGTGTCTCAGTAGTGTGTGTGAGAGTGTATCAGTAGTGTGTGAGTGTCTCAGTAGTGTGTGAGAGTGTCTCAGTAGTGTGTGTGAGTGTTGAGTGTCTCAGTAGTGTGTGTGAGTGTCTCAGTAGTGTGTGTGAGTGTCTCAGTAGTGTGTGTGAGAGTGTCTCAGTAGTGTGTGAGAGTGTCCCAGTAGTGTGTGTGAGTGTTGAGTGTCTCAGTAGTGTGTGTGAGTGTTGAGTGTCTCAGTAGTGTGTGTGTGAGTGTCTCAGTAGTGTGTGTGAGAGTGTCTCAGTAGTGTGTGAGAGTGTCCCAGTAGTGTGTGTGAGTGTTGAGTGTCTCAGTAGTGTGTGTGAGTGTTGAGTGTCTCAGTAGTGTGTGTGAGAGTGTCTCAGTAGTGTGTGTGAGAGTGTCTCAGTAGTGTGTGTGAGAGTGTCTCAGTAGTGTGTGAGAGTGTCTCAGTAGTGTGTGTGAGTGTTGAGTGTCTCAGTAGTGTGTGTGAGTGTTGAGTGTCTCAATAGTGTGTGTGAGTGTTGAGTGTCTCAGTAGTGTGTGTGAGTGTTGAGTGTCTCAGTAGTGTGTGTGAGAGTGTCTCAGTAGTGTGTGAGAGTGTCTCAGTAGTGTGTGTGAGTGTTGAGTGTCTCAGTAGTGTGTGTGAGTGTTGAGTGTCTCAGTAGTGTGTGTGAGAGTGTCTCAGTAGTGTGTGAGAGTGTCTCAGTAGTGTGTGAGAGTGTCCCAGTAGTGTGTGTGTGTGATTGTTGAGTGTCTCAGTAGTGTGTGTGAGTGTTGAGTGTCTCAGTAGTGTGTGTGAGAGTGTCTCAGTAGTGTGTGTGAGTGTCTCAGTAGTGTGTGATAGTGTCTCAGTAGTGTGTGTGAGTGTCTCAGTAGTGTGTGTGAGAGTGTCTCAGTAGTGTGTGAGAGTGTCCCAGTAGTGTGTGTGAGTGTTGAGTGTCTCAGTAGTGTGTGTGAGAGTGTCTCAGTAGTGTGTGTGAGAGTGTCTCAGTAGTGTGTGTGAGTGTCTCAGTAGTGTGTGTGAGTCTCTCAGTAGTGTGTGTGAGTGTCTCAGTAGTGTGTGTGAGAGTGTCTCAGTAGTGTGTGAGAGTGTCCCAGTAGTGTGTGTGAGTGTTGAGTGTCTCAGTAGTGTGTGTGAGTGTTGAGTGTCTCATAAGTGTGTGTGAGAGTGTCTCAGTAGTGTGTGTGAGAGTGTCTCAGTAGTTAAGTCCTGAACTGTCCCTGCATGGACAGACTACAATGGATAACAATGGTAAAATTCCTATGACCTCAAATATTCAAATATACACGTTATGGTCTTGGACTCCTCATCCGCGTTCATGTTGAGTGGAAACCAAAGACTGTCTTTATTTGAGTTCACTCTCTTTGCACCATGGAAATACCAAATGCAAATGTGTGTGCAAAAGTGCCGCTTGTGAAACTGAAAGTTTAAGTTTTGTTGTTGAACATTGAAAAATACAACACTGTATTCAAAATAAAAACAAGTGGATGAAAAATATTTTCGGGTAGAATATAGTTTGGACTCAATTATACATATTCTTTTAATAGAATACTTTTTTTCATTCTTCACTAGTATATATTTATTTTTTGATATTCACTGTATTACATTTTTTGGTTGCAGATTTTATATTTTCAGAAAAAAACCTCCCAGAAAACCCTCTTTGGGAATAAAATTTGGAAAAATCCTTAAAGGACGGCAGCATCCGTCCCCAGCTCTTGACTTTATATTAATGTTAATGTGTACAGTAATTAAATGACTTGTGTTTGTAAAAAACAACAAACTGGTACTTACTGAGAGCTTACTTGAACATTCCTCCTCAAAGAAATATTGTAGTATTTCTGCGCTGTTTTGTTAAACAAAACACTAACAAAACAGCGCAGGGGGAAAAAACGGGAAATTGGCCTTAGAAGTGCTTAATAATGTTACTCATCGCTTCAGTCTGTGGGCTGCCAGAGATGAAGGTGGTAGAAGAAGCTCCCTAGAGGTGGATGACTTGTTTCATTGATGAGAAAGGTTGGTGCTGCCATCTGGTGGTGCGTCTGTGCCTCTAAGACCACAAAGCAATACACGTGATGATGGAATCCCACGTTAAAACTCCTCACTAGTTTACTTAGTTCATCATAAAGGAGGCGTATAAACAGTTTGATTTGTTTGTATTTGTATCAGATACTGAAAGCGTGTCTCTGATTTTAAATGCAGAATAGATACAGAATGTTCTTATCCAGCTCACCACTGACTCCAATGATCCATTTTAGTAACAGTGTTGTTCCTTGAACTGTTTTTACTGTATTTGTAGCCTTTGGATTACCTCTATGACATATTATAGGATGTCTGTGGCCTGGAATCAACAGCACTCAGTCAGACAGGAAGTGAGCTTTTAGGAGCCGTTTCCCAGTCAGGAAGCTTCTAGAAGCTACGCAGCAGGATAAAGAAACACATTCTGAATTCATACTCTGACTAAAAGACAGATCGTTGTCTTGATATATTAAAGCACACTGGTTCATACTATTTGAAGGCAGATTTTTATGTTCATACTTGCTCACAAAAGCAAAGAAATAAGAGTTTACTCAAACCAAACCATTCCTGTCAATTAAATTAACCAGATTTTAAACGGCTAAGAACAGAAAAACGGAAATCTGCTGTTATGCTGTTAATGTGAAGTAATGTATGTAACTGTGTACACAGCATCCGTAAAGCTGAATATGTTCTTCTGCTGATCTTAACGGTCCCCAAAAGGCAGCTGTCACCGGCTACATGCTGCGTTCAATGGCAAAGAATCACTTCTTCTGATGAAGTTGCAGTAAATTAAACCAAAACAAATCATCAATCTTTATGATTTTATTGTGACTGACATGATCAATGCATCAACTCTTTATATCTTCTGCCTGCTTTGCATTCAGACAGCTGGCAGCCATGAATCATATCTTTATCATTAGTAAGTAGCTGAATCACTAACAACAAGCGTTTAAACCACCAGCTCCCAAGTAAATGATTACATCATCTTATCTCCCTGTAATCATAACCAAGAAGCAAGGAATTGTCAGCCTACTCATCAATACGATCTTCAGCCTTCATTTTTCTGAATGGGTAGAAAGCGCAGTCACAGTCCCTCTCTATTAGGAAATCAAAAAGTCTTTTCCTCGTTTTCTTTTCATATTTAACCCTGCCGTCTAAGTTATTGCCAGATTTTAGTTGTACTTGCTTTTTGATTTCAGGGTCATTTTTGAACAATTTGCTCAAACTTTCAGCCTCTGCACAGTTGCCGTAGAGCTTCCCCTCTTCAGAGTCACTTGTCAAACCAAACAAATCGCTACATAACTTGCACGGAGGAGTTTCTTCTTCCTTGCTGAGGCTAAACGCCTGGCACCTGACCCCCTGTGGAAGCTGGATGGTTCCATCATAATCTGGTTTCATTTTATTGTCTGGATAGTAGGTCAGCACTGCACCAGCTACACACTCGTCCCAGTAGTAGAGACAGGACGCAGAGATGATGCGTTGCCGAGGACTACGACCAGGAACGGCCATGGAGACTCCGTAGAACTTGTCTGGATCTTCGATGTCGGTTCTGTGCGAGACACAGATGGTGGAGGAGATCAGATCCCTTGAGTAACCGAGGTTCAGGTCAATGATGAGACTTCGTAGGGCACGGAGTATTTCTCTTTCATTTTTTGGTCCATTCAGGTGGACAATCTGCAAGCATAAATCATGCAAGTCATGTTTTATGAACTGCAATAATGTACATTCAATATAGACTGTAACATATTCTATGCATCTTTAAAAAGAAGAATTTAAATCATCTTTTTGAAAACTATGATCGTACCATGTCCAGCACACATGAAAATGGACTCCGTCTGGGTAGGTGAGAGGAGAAAAGTTCAAAGGCCCGAGGGAACTTCTTCCTCAAATCCCCTAACATCTCGTCATCCATCAGGATGCTTTCTGGAGAAAATGGCGGCTTGTTGACTTTCCCCAAAAAGAAAATGCTGTGAAGCATCTGTGGAGTCGAAGTACATTCAAAGAGGTGTAATTGTTGTATCTTGACACACAAAATGTATGTGAATAAAGCAGAGCATTTCAAAAGGAGTCATTCAACATACCTCATCCAGTAAATGTGTGGTTTCACCAGGAGCTTCGTTAATCAGCTTATTCAGCTTATTCATTTTAAAGATGAGCTCATAAGCAGTCCGTCTGAAAGATTCCGCATGCTTCAGTCTATCTTCTGCTCTGTGTTTAGAAAATTAAAAAGCAGAATCCAACAATGAGGATGTACTTGAAAAATGATTCAATAAAAAAGGTTGGATGATAACTACACATTTTTTAAACTAATGTCTAGTTTAAAAGAAAACTAATTATTTTCAATTCGGTTAAAAACTACTATTATCAAAAACTAATTAATTGCTTACCCAATATTTCCCTCTTTTTTTTTTAACTCCAACTAAGCAGAAACTGTTTTCTTTCACATGATCTGATGACTTCATGAATCAGGTTACTCACCTTTTACTTTGCTCTTGAGGATCCTGGAATAACACAATACAACAGTTACACATTTCACCGAGAACAGAACAGTTCAATCAAATGGATATTAAATATCTACAAAGGTAAGACCTTCAGAGCAGCTACTCACCATGGCTGAGTCCTCAGTAAATGAACCACAAAGCAAGAAGTGAAGCTCCACATCCGCAATCGGCTGCCACTCCTTAGTTCATTTCCGTAAAAAGAGCAGCAAGGGCAATTCTCTCTTCTTTATGTGTAACTGCCCAAAAAACTATAAATAACAATGTCCGGGGGCTTCCGGTGACGTCATGATGGGAAGAGCAGGTTAGAGACGAGGCTCCGTCAGGAAAAAGTTAGAAAACAGTGACAACTGCAGATATATAAAGCCTTCAGGGTGGAAAATAACTCATGAACAAGATGACTACCACATCCAAAACGAGAGGACAAGGAAAGTCAGGATATTTGAAAGAAACTGACAAACAACCGAGCACAAACAGCGCTAGCTTAGATGCTACTAGCGGTAGCCGCGAAGAGCAGGTAACACGTGAGGGCGAAATGTCCTTAATACAAGAAATGAGAAGATTCCGCGACGAAAACAGCCAGGGACATAAACAAACAACAAAGACCCTTGAACGTTTGGAAAAAACTATGACAGATATTAAGGAGCAACTCGGTGACCACCAGCAGAGGATCGGTGAGCTGGAGGGGAGGGTGAGCGCTGTGGAAGATGCGGGGGCAGGGCAGCACCGTGTGATAAGGTACCTGTTACAACGCGAAAAACAGCTCTCAGCTGTTTGTGACGATATGCAGAACAGGCTGAGAAGAAATAACCTTCGAATATTTCAAATACCAGAGGAGAGTGAACATGGAGACGTGGTCGCGTTTGTGAAAGCCTTGCTTCCCAAAGTACTGACGTTACCGCCTAACCTGAACATTCAAATTGAAAGAGCGCACCGCTCACTTCAGTCCAAACCGACAGATCCAGCGGCCCCCCCCAGATCAATCATTGTGAGATTCCTCGACGCGGGGGTGAAAGATATTGTTCTGCAGCAAGCATGGAGCCAAGGAAATGCGGTGTTTCAAGACAGAAGGATTTTCTTCGATCAAGACTATTCTCCTGAGCTGCAAAAGAAATGAGCGAAGATTCACGCAGTCGTCAAGCAGCTAAAGCAGAGGGGCATTCAGGCAAAGTGCCTGTATCCAGCTCGACTGAAGGTCAAGATGGACTCTGGAGAGAAGACTTTTTCCTCGCTGACAGACGCCGCGGATACTTTGAGAGAGATGGGTGTAGAGGTGCAGTGCGGAGAGAGAGAGCGCATCGAGGAGAAACTAACTGGAGGATGGAACATCAGCGCGAAGAGGAGGAGAACCAACATGCTGGCGTTAGCTGACCTGAGGGCTATGGTTCAGGAAGAAGATAAAGATGAGTAGTCTGTGGTATATAACACTTACAACCAGTTTCAGGTACACAAGGTTAAGTGTGTATGAACAATATATAGACTGAAAGCAATAATAGCACAATACAAAATAAAAAAACGCAAAGTTGTCACAAAGGTTTAAAAATAAGAAAGAGATCTGACGGACTCTTGAGGTATACATGAGTGGTCCACACTCACTAAGACCTTTCTTACATGTTAGTGTAATTTGGGTCACTATTGCACACTGGGTGCATTTCTCCACAGAGGGATTAGGTCACCACTCTCTGTCCCATTATCACCGGGGGTCAGGCATGGTTGTAGTTTATTCGCTATGTCTGACCGGAAAATTGGAAGTTCTGTTCTGTGTTCATGCTGTTAGTGTTGTGTTCTATCTGAGGCAAGGTGCAATTTGTTTTTTGTTTAACTTTGTACATTTGCAGTTAAATTATTTTATTTGCTTTTATTTAACAGATCTTCATGAGAGGTTTGGGCTGCTTTACATGATTCAGTACAAATACAAGGATGGCATTACTTAATTTAATTACCTACAATATAAAAGGAATAAACAACCCAATTAAAAGAAAAAAGATACTAGGACAGCTGAAGAAAATGCAGTGCTCTATAGCCTTACTTCAAGAAACTCACCTCACAGAAACAACATCAAAAATTAAAAAGGGAATGGGTGGATCAGGTGTACAGTAGCTCTTATGGGAAACGTAAAAAGAGAGGTGTAGCTATACTATTCGGTAAGTCTGTGTACTTTCATTGTGAAAATGTTTTCCAGGATAAGGAGGGTCGCTACGTTATGGTCATAGGGAGGATGGCTGGTTTTAAATTAACTCTTTTGAATGCCTATGCACCAAATGAAGATTGTCCAAATTTTTTCAAAAAGCTTGCACATTTGGTAGCAGATCATGGGGAGGGTCTTCTGTTAATGGGTGGGGACTTAAATTGCGTACTGAATAATAGAATAGATAAATTACCATCATCCTCAAAACCTCAAAGCAGAATGTCAAAAAGTCTAATGAATATGATGAAGGAATTGGGGTTGATAGATGCTTGGCGACATCTTCATCCAAAAGAGAGAGACTTCACCTTTATGTCACAAGTGCATGGAAGCTATTCACGGTTGGATCATTTTTTGGTGTCCAAAAAGGACACATACAGAGTTAAAAGCTGTGTTATTGAGCCGATAACCATCTCAGATCATAGCCCTGTACAGATTACACTTGATTTGGGGTTGGAGCCAAATATGAAGTATTGGAGAATAAACGTTTCATTATTGACAGATGTTAATACAAGAGAGGAAATAAGGTCGGCAATAGTGGAATATTTTGCTTTAAACGACAATGGAATGGTCACACCTACGGTTTTATGGGAAGCAGGAAAAGCCACAATAAGGGGGAAAATAATATCTATAGGATCAAAGTTAAAGAAGGACAGACTTAAAAAACAAATAGATTTAGAAACTGAGATCAAGAAATTAGAAAACAAACATAAACAAAGTGGAAAACAAGAAGTATTTAATAAACTCAAAGAGAATAGAGCCAAGTTAGATGAGATTCTGACATACAAGGCAGAGGGTGCCCTTAGGTTTGTTGACAGAAAATACTATGAATTGGGAAACAAGGCTAGCAGGTTATTATCATTCCAACTACGAAAGGCACAAGCTAGTCGAACAATTCCTAAAATAAAACAACCTTATTCTAACGATGTCGAAACTAGCCCAAAAGCAGTAGCAAATGCCTTTGCCAAATATTACGAACAGTTATATAAGGGTCAACATCAGGAATTAAAAGAAGAAAAAATGCACGATTTCTTTAAAAACCTGAAATTAGACAAACTGACGGAGGATGAAGCCTCTGCGTTAGTAGAACCAATTAGAGAAAAGGAGGTGAAAGAAACGATTATTAAATTAAAAAATAACAAAACGCCAGGAATAGACGGGTTCGCAGGAGAATATTATAAAGTGTATGCTGATGACCTCACTCCAGCACTATGCAAGTTGTATAATTATGTGTTAAATTCAGGAGACCCTCCAGAGTCATGGTCTGAGGCTATCATCACAGTCCTGCATAAGGAAGGAAAAGACCCATTGCAGTGTTCTAGTTATCGACCTATTAGCCTCCTATGTGTGGATTATAAAATATTAACATCTATTTTAGCAACTAGAGTACAAAAATACATTAGGAAAATAGTAAAATCAGATCAGACAGGGTTCATTTCAGGTCGCCAAGGGACAAACAATATAAGGAGAGCTTTAAACGTGCAGTCGCTCATGGCAAAGGGTAATCAAACGTCAATGCTTTCTCGGCTTAGATGCCGAGAAAGCATTTGATCGGGTAGATTGGCGGTTTTTAGAACAAACATTAATTGAGATGGGCTTCAGTGAAAAATTTACCTTTTGGTTCCGGCTGTTGTACAAGAATCCCAAATCAAGAATTAGAGTTAACGGACAATGCTCTGACTTCTTTGATATAGGGAGGGGCGTAAGACAGGGTGATTCTCTCTCTCCCATTCTTTTTGCTCTCAGTATCGAGCCTCTGGCGGAGGCAATTCGTCGGGATGTCCAGATTGAGGGGGTGGAGGATGGTGGGGGGAGAGTTCACAAAGTCTCCCTTTTTGCTGACGACATCCTTCTCTTTATAAAACATCCCCTTACTTCAATACCTCGACTAATGCAATGCCTAAAAGACTATGGAGACATTTCTGGATACAAAATAAATCAAAATAAATCAGAGGCAATGATGATATCAGGAATAAGGCCTAAACAACTAAACGAGATGGTGTCATTTCATTGGTCTAAACATGGATTTAGATACTTGGGGATTATTATCACACCTGCAACTGCAAGACTTTTTGAAGCAAACTACAATAAGCTAATTAATCAAATAAGGAGTGACCTAGTTCGTTGGGAGGTTCTTCCTCTATCTCTGCTCGGCAGAGTTGAGACTGTAAGGATGAACCTGACCCCACGTCTTTTATTTCTGTTTCAATCGTTGCCCATAAGAGTTCCAGGTTCCACGTTTAATATGTTAAACAAATTAATTTCTAAATTTATATGGCAACACAAAAGACCGAGAATTAAACTTAAAACACTTCATCTGGCTAAAGATAAAGGAGGCTTGGCCTTGCCAAATATAAAATTGTATTATTGGGCAGCTCAATTAGCAGCAATTGGGACTTGGATCAGTGGAGATGAAGAAGCAAAGTGGACCCAAATAGAGCAAGGGGAAGTTAGGGGTGCACAACTGTCTGTCCTACCCTTTATGGATCTAAAACACGTCAATAAAATGAAGATTGAAAATGAATGGATAAAACATACAATCAAAGTATGGGTGGAAGTAAAGAAAATGCTTAAAGATGTTGGAACAATTTCTTGAGCTACGCCCATAGTGGGCAATGTAGATTTTCCACCTTCAATGTGGGACCATGGTTTTAGGAGATGGGCGGCTAAGGGCCTCTTTGTTTTTAACCAGCTCTTTGAAGAAACTCACTTAAAGTCTTTCATACAACTCCAGGAACAATTCGATCTTCCCTCAAGTGATTTTTATAGATATTTGCAAATTAGACATTACATTACGAACCATAAGGAGAGGGAAAGAATCGGCAAAATCCCAAACGGCATTGAACAATACTTTATCTCAGTTTCAGAAAGACGCCTCCCTGTTGGCAAACGGGTTTCTCATCTTTATAAAAGACTGATATTAGAAACAGCTGGAAACACGTACAACATTAAGGAAAAATGGGAAATAGAAGCTAATACAGTAATAGAGGAAGAGTTATGGGATAAACTCTGCTACAGATGTCATAAGGGAATTAATAGCCAACAATGGAAGGAATTTGACTGGAAAGTTAAAATACGCTATTTTCATACTCCTTTGGCTATTTCAAATTTTGTAAAAGACCCATCTGTAGCTTTATGTTGGAGACAATGTGGTAAAATAGGGGACCATACACACATATTTTGGGACTGTCCAATAACCCTTACGTACTGGAAAAATATCAAAGAGGAGATGGAGAAAATTGTAAAAAGAGAAGTACCATCGAATGTACAGTTCTTCTTATTGGGTGTTATATCAGTGGATGTTTTCAATGCTGACCAAAGATACATTTTACGTGTACTACTGTTAATTGCGCAAAAAAACGTTACTGTTAATTGGAGGTCTGTGAAATCACCAACCGTTACTGAATGGAAACAGAGACTGAAGCAGATTTATTTGATGGAAAAAATGACTGCATCATTACAACTGAAAACTGACCTCTTTATCCGGAGATGGCACATGGTTAAAGAATATTTAAATTTATAAATGATATGGCTGTACTTTGTGGTATTGTGTCTGTTGAGATATAGAGATTCATATTAGATGCAGCAAGATATGCATGTATGTACACAGTATATATCTTTTTTTTTTTTCCCCAAGCCCTAGTCTCAGATAATGTTCCATGTTTTTGTTTTTGTCCTGTGAAAAAATATAAATAAAAAGTTCAAAAAAAATAAATAATGTCCGTGGGATCATTCGAAAGCGGCAGAGAATTTGCAGAAGTAAAACAATTTATTTTTAAACACTGATGTCGTAACAAGGGAGGAGGGTCCCACCTTAATCCACGGCCACCCATGGACTCCCACTAGAGCAACACCTTTTGTAACCAGAACATGAGTAACACGGTCGATACAAGAAGAAAAGTCCACCAGCAGCTACATCCGACCGAGGAGGAAGAAGGGCCCGAACGGACCGTACACCCCGTGGTCTGCACTGAAGGGGACAAAGGAACAACTGAGCTGACTTTCTCTCATTTCAAACTGTACAGTAAAGGTTTATGGAAATATGCATAGAGGAAAGGGAAATTACGAATATGTCATTCTTACTGATTTCACCTTTACTTTTCTCAAAAACTACACAGTAATATTTGATGGAAATGTACATGGTTATAGAGAAAAGACGAATATAATGGCTAGACGGTTGTTGCACAGGACGTTCTCTGTGGTTTCCACTCTGTGCCATTGTGTTGCAAGTGTACTGTTACGGTTGGTTGTTTTTCTTTGCGCTTCCATTCCCCAGTTCACATGTTTGCCTTATATGGCATATCATTACAAACCCAGCGTTATTTCCTGCATTGTCACCACATTTGTTCTACTAGAAAAAGAATGTTAAGAAAAACACAGACAGGAACATACATCTCACAATCCCCCCTTGTGATCTCTATAAAAGAGATCACAACCCCCACTGTCCCTATCATTGGGCATCCGTCCCCTCTACATAGTTGAAAGTACATTCGGGTGCCACTCCTTAGTTTCTTTCCATGATGCAAAAGGGAGGGAGGGGTTTAATGTGCCGCGCAGCGATAAACTGCCACCAAAGTGAACATTGCTACCCAGCCTGCGATGTTCACAGGACCGCGGTGAGGACACACAACAGGACGTGGATGAAAACAGGCACATTTGATCCAAAATAATGCATTGTGTTAAGTTTTGTTGCTTCTGAGTATTGGGTCATAAGGTATATATATATATATATATACTGAATTGTTTGAATATGGTGTCCTTATGTTAAACTGTAAAAGTAATGAAACTGAAAGAACCGAATAAATGTTAAATATTTAACTGCTAAGTAATAATGCGTGTTGCATACCTTTTTTTTTTGCATAGATTACTGGGATATTTACTAAAACTGACTGGCTGGCCATACCAAAAATAAAATTATATATATATATATATATATATATATATATATATATATATATATATATATAATCTTTTTGTGGTTTTCTGGATCTCTCTTTTCCAAGTGAAGTTCTCAAAAAATCAACTTCCTCATACGACAGTTTGCATTTCACAAAAAAAAAAAAAAAATCTTCTGCAGTTGAAGGATTTGGAAAATATTTTAATTGGTAAACAACAAAAAGGTAATTTGAGACAAGAAAGGTCATCACAACACAATGTATATTTGATTTTGTTTAATCATACCACAGTTACATTGCAGAATCCTCAGATATTGGTGTGTTTATACATCAGACACCAGACCAATAAAAAGGGATCATTTGCATGCTCCTGGAGAAAAGATTGGAAATGCGAGAAGAGAAAGAAAAGAAACATGTTAGATGGCTCAATAGCAAATCATTATGACATGAACATATCAACTGAAGATGGAAACAAGTGATCAGACCAATAGGGGCGGAGCTGAGGAAGAGTTGACTTAATAGGCTGATAACTGGCCACAGGTTTGTTTTTCTACTCTAGACATTGTTCATGAGTGATGTACGAGTGGATTGATGCGAGATATTAATACACGCAGAACAGAACAACTACAATCTTAATCTTTACTCTGCAGCACAGACAAAAATACCTGTTTTGATGGATCGGAGATTCTTCAGGAATTCTGACTTATTTGCTGTCACCAGTTTGAGATGCTCTTCGTCCAATCTTTTCCCAACTTCGCCCTTCCGCACTTCATCCCAGTCCTTGTCGGGTTACACACAAAAGACAATGTTAAAACATGATCACACGCACAAGTGACCAACCATCAGGGTGCAGAATCACACATTTGTTTGTAGCACATCAACTATAACGTCTCACCGTGTCTGGGAAGGCTTCTCCATTGTAGTACGACTTGTCTGCTGGATACTGGATTCCCTCGTCAAGAAGCTGCTTCAGGCTTGAAGCCACCAAATGCAGCTCCTCTCCATCGTAGGCGTACACCTTCTGGTCCTCACAGGTCATCAGAACCAGATGGTCCTCTGGGCACGAAGTTCCCTTCACCACACCAAAGACCTGCATGCTTACGATATCTGGAAGGTAGAATTTGTTCCACCCATTCAGCACGTCCTCCTTCCCTCTGTAGATGGTTTCATCGAGGTCTCCAATCGTCAAAATGGCACCAGCTGGGTTCTTCAAGATGACCGTCTCATCTCTGTGGTCCAACACATAATTCAACATCGATTTCAGGTAGTCTGGATCTGCAACACAAGCCAAAGGGATTTTGATTTGATTTGGAAAATACTCATCATAGTAAGATCCAACGTGTGAATCAAAGGTGTGTGTGTGTGTGTGTGTGTGTGTGTGTGTGTGTGTTCTACCTTTGTGTCCTGTCTGTTCTTTGCCGTGCTGGCTCCCAAGACCAAGAAGCGAGTGAGGTCCACTCCTGTAAGTTAGAAAAAAAGCGTAGGTACTCACGACAGTATTTACTGGACCACATTGAGAGGAACAATTTGTAGTAAAAATGGACAGAATATAGAAGAAGAAAAAGTGGGATAGTGGTTGTCCTGGTTACAGGGCGCAGTAGTTGAGGGATCCCCAAGTGAGATCAACACAATGCCAAAGTTGAGTGCTTTAATTTGAAAATAACGGGAAAAAATGAGAAATAACCGATGGATTAAAATGAGCCATAGAAAAAGAAGAACTTACTGTGTGCTTAGTGGAAGAGCCGCCATTCCTCCTCACCTAGAAAACGAATAATTCATGTTAGAAGGCGCGTCGAGTTCGGTGTGAACGTAAGAAAAACAAAATACGGAGTTCTTTTTTCTTCATTTGATGACATGCAAAAAGTCCTTTGCCCTTTGCTTAAGGTCGTTTTTATTATTATTATATCTAAAACCTTTCCGATCTGAAAAGTACACACAGATGTCAGTTACATTTCATCTGGAGACAAGAAAACAGAAAGCAACCGTTTTGTTCTATTATGGCCGATCATGTTAAGGAGTGGTTTTAACAGACCGGAAGGAAATTATATAGATAGATCAAATTGGTGAGAAGAATCCTTTAAGACTAAACATTGATTACAATTTCAAGAAATATAATGAAATAGTCCGGGTACCTGGCTTGAAAACGGGATTTTGTCCTTCGTCCCGAAAGAAGAATCAACATCCGCTTCTTCTTCTTCTTCTCTTATTTAATGGCGGACTGCAACCAACGTTTAGGTGCATTCCGCCACCTACTGTACTGGAGTGTGTATAGTCATGTCATTTAAATTCTACTCCATATCCCTGAGTCTTTTAAGAAGGTAATTAGAGCCTTCCTTGTATTTCTTATTACTTCTCCTTCTGATCCCAGTATCCCTACCAGGCTCCACTCCCTCCCTGCCTCCTGAACCTTATCTTTAAGCACCTGCCTTTCCACTTCATTCAATTTACAGTTCATTATTACATGTTCAGCATTTTCTTTAACCCCACAGTTTCCACAGTTCTCACTGTTCCTTTTCCCCATAAAAAATAATGTGCCATTCAGCCCTGTGTGATCCACTCTCAGTCTTGTCATTGCAATGTCTTCACGCCTGGTATTTTCCATGAAGTTCTTTATACTGACACTTTTTTGTATTTTATAGTATCTCCCAGAGGTGTGGACTCGAGTCATGTGACTTGTACTCGAGTCAGACTCGAGTCATGAATTTGATGACTGCAGACTCGACTCGACAAAACGTACAAAGACTTGCAACTCGACTTGGACTTTAACATCGATGACTCGTGACTTGACTTGGACTCGAGCCTTTTGACTCGAGAAGACTTGCTACTTACCATGAAAACTAGGGGAAAACATTTTCACACGGCCGCGCCGCTCTGTTTATCTGCATCTGTCAAAAAAATGTGCGCCACCTGTATGCAGAGAGCGCTGCCTGCACGACATCCAATCACTGCAGGCCCACCTGGTTCTGATTCGACAGCACCTAAACAGGCACATTGCAAGACAACCATTGAAGTGCAACAACGCGCCAGTTGGAAAAATGATACCGAAGATAGTTTCGTTTGGCTATAAAAATGACGAGGTAGTCAACAAAAAACGAGTTGCTATATGCAAAACATGCGGGTCGAAGATTACAGACGGAGCTGCCACAACGTCCAACTTTGTTCGACACCTGAAGTTGCACAAAGAAAGGTAAGTTTTGAACGAATGCTGAGCACCTTGTCGGATGTACCGTAACTCACGAGCATTTTACCGTATCAACGAGACAGCTCGTTCATGCTTACAGAAATCGGGATTTTTGAACCCGGATTCAGACTCCGATGGAAATCCTCGCCAACATTATGTCAACGTCCGTTTTAAAGTACTACAACACAGTCACAGTCGATCCACCATTACCCTTCCCTTCCCTTCGTAGTCTAGGTCTTTGAGGCAGGTTCCCCGTCCCCACTTTGCTTTAAAGCATATGACTTCGGTTTCTTGAGGGAAGGGCTTTTGAAGCAGTGAAAATATTCTTAATATTGCATAAACGGAAATGTATTATCGTATACCTTAGTGTACAATAGACAATGAATATTAACACAACATTGATATGAGTAAAGAGTAGTTTCAAATAAAACATTTTCTGTAATAAGAGGACTCGAAATGACTCGAAACTAAAATGGAAAGACTTTGGACTCGACTTGGGACTTGCCTCATCTTTGACTCGACTTGACTCGGGACTCGAGGGCAACGACTTGAGACTTACTTGTGACTTGCATAACAATGACTTTGTCCCACCTCTGCATACTGGTTTGCTGACAACTGGACAATTCTCTCTTCTTCCTTATGTTTAACTCTTGGACGTTTCTGTCTCTGGGATCATTCCACAGCGGCAGAGAACTTGCAGAACTAAAACAATAAAAAAAAATAAAACGCAACTTATCACACCATCAGAGTATCTGGTTTGAACTTTGAGTTCTGCTTTACCGTGTTTAATGACTGTAAATCAGCATGTTGGCTTAGACTTCCTCGAGAAACATGTTTTTATATTTAATGTAGATGAGACGACCAATGAACGCTTCTTCTGTCATTTAAAGGAGTTTGTTGGACCCTTGTTGACGTATTTTTTTATCTGTTTGTGGCTTCCTGGATGTTTTCCATGTGAAGTTCTGTTGTGTAATAAAGCTGCTCACAGAATTCTACTTCCTCATACGTTGTGGTTTGTCCGTTTGCATTTCAGACACCAGAAAAATAAATAAAACCGTTGGGAGATTCAGAATATATTTTAATTGGTAAAAGAAGGCAAAAAAATACAATTCAAGACAATGTACAATCATACAACAGTTAAATTGCAGAATCCTCAGATATTTGTGTATTTATACATTTACATATTAAGCACCAAACCAAAGGGATCATTTGCATGCTCCTGGAGAAAAGACTGGAAATGCGAGAAGAGAAAGAAAACAAACATGTTAGATGGCTCAATAGCAAATAAATATGACATGAACATATCAACTAAAGATGGAAACAAGTGATCAGAGAAACAGGCGGTGACGCGTTACCGCGGCGACCGACCAAAAGGGGCGGAGCTGAGGGGACATCGACTGACGTGGGGGCGTTGACTTATTAGGCTGATAACTGGCCACAGGTTTGTGATTCTACTCTAGACCTTGTTCATGCGTGATGTACGAGTGGATTGATGCGAGATATTAATACACGCAGAAAAACTACAATCTTAATCTTTACTCTCAAAAATACCTGTTTTGATGGATCGGAGATTCTTCAGGAATTCTGACTTATTTGCTGTCACCAGTTTGAGATGCTCTTGGTCCAATCTTCTCCCCACTTCCCCCTTCCGCACTTCATCCCAGTCCTTGTCGGGTTACACACAAAAGACAATGTTAAAACATGATCACACACACACACACACACACACACACAGATGACCAACCATCAGGGTGCAGAATCACACATTTGTTTGTAGCACAACTGTAACGTCTCACAGTGTCTTTGAAGGCTTCTCCTTTGTAGTACGACGTGTCTGCTGGATACTGGAATCCCTCGTCAAGTAGCTGCTTCCAGCTTGAAGCCACCAAATGCAGCACCTCTCCATCGTAGGCGTACACCTTCTGGTCCTCACAGGTCATCAGAACCAGATGGTCCTCTGGGCACGAAGTTCCCTTCACCACGCCAAAGACCTGCATGCTTACGATATCTTTAAGGTAGAATTTGTTCCACCCATTCACCACGATCTTTTTATCTCTGTAGATGGTATCATTGAGGTCTCCAATCGTCAAAATGGCACCAGCTGGGTTCTTCAAGATGACCGTCTGATCTCTGTGGTCCAACACATAATTCAACATCGATTTCAGGTAGCGTGGATCTGCAACACAAGCCAAAGGGATTTCGATTTGGAAAATACTCATCATAGTAAGATCCAACACGTGAATCAAAGGTGTGTGTGTGTGTGTGTGTTCTACCTTTGTGTCCTGCCTGTTCTTTGCCGTGCTGGCTCCCAAGACCAAGAAGCGAGTGAGGTCCACTCCTGTAAGTTAGAAAAAAAGCGTAGGAAAAAGTGAGATAGTGGTTGTCCTGGTTACAGGGCGCAGTAGTTGAGGGATCCCCAAGTGAGATCAACACAATGCCAAAGTTGAGTGCTTTAATTTGAAAATAACTGAAAATAATTAGAAATAACTGATAGATTCAAATGAGCCATTGAAAAAGAAGAACTTACTGTGTGCTTAGTGGAAGAGACGCCATTCCTCCTCACCTAGAAAACGGATAATTCATGTTAGAAGGCGCGTCGCGTTCGGTGTGAACGTAACGTAAGAAAAACAAAATACGGAGTTCTTTTTTTCTTCATTTGAAGACACAAACAAATGTAACTATTCGGCCATTTGATTTCGCAGATTAAATTATTAAAATCGTATTTCTGGATTCAGTTTAAGTTACGTTAGTTAAGTAGAATAACTCTAAGGCTTTGTGTGATCACAACAGATGATTCAGCAAGAAAATATCCGCCCTTTGCTTAAGGTCGTTTTTATTATTATTATTATTATATCTAAAACCTTTCCGATCTGAAAAGTACACACAGATGTCAGTTATATTTCATCTGGAGACAAGAAAACATAAAGTAACCATTTTGTTCTCTTATGGCCGATCATGTTAAGGAGTGGTTTAAATAGACCGGAAAGAAATTATATAGATAGATCAAAATGGTGAGAAGAATCCTTTAAGACTAAACATTGATTACATTTCTTGAAATAAGAATAGTCCGGGTACCTGGCTTGAAGATGGGATTTTGTCCTTCGCCTCGAAGAAGAATCAACATCCGCTGTTCCGACTCCGCCTTTTAACCCCTGTGCTGCGTTCAAGTGCGCCTCAAATGACGGCTTCACAAAAGCGTACCGGGGAAAATTACTAACCAGAACTATGTCGTTCCAATCGTATATTTCCCTTTATTACGGAAGATGTCAAAGCCTTCGACGTTCCAGCCATTTAAATACACTTATTTAGCCCGTAAATCACTCTCCATTATGTTCTGTCACTTACGGACTTACTTACTAAGTCACTACTTGTACTTTGTTGTTGCTGTGTGTACACTTCCATCTGCCACGGTATCATGTAATAAATAAAACACTCAAAAATGCACTAAAATGACTGATGGAAGAGTTAAAAATATATTATTATTATATATATTTGATAGAAATTAAATATATGATTGAGCAACTGAGTAAACTGTGAAACATGGAATATACCCAGTAATATTTGTAAGTTAAGATATCTGTGCATGTAAGAGCCATTTTTGTTATTGTTTGTCTGTTAGCCCAACCCCTAGGGAGGTGAGAGGAGGCGTTTCAGTTAGGCCGCAATGGCTATATAATCAGAAGGGTTACTGGGCACAGGTGTTGGGTGTTGGAAGGGAAATAGTTTTTCGACCGTGAAGCGTCAAGCGTAAAGGTAAACGTGAAACGTGAAACGTGAAACGTGAAACGTGAAACGTGAAACGTGAAGCGTCAAGCGTAAAGGTAAACGTGAAGCGTGAAGCGTGAAACGTAAAGGTAAACGTGAACGATTGGGAATGGTATGTATATACAAAGAAGAACAAAATAAAGGACAGCAAAAAGACTGGTTGACTCATGAACTTTGTCACGCGTCAAAAACAATCCACACGAAACCCCAACCAAGAGGAACTCAATGTGCGAGGCAAAGGACCTCTACATTTAAGTCGAAAAACTCGCTTCGTGGGATAGGAGCGGCAGCAGTTTGGTGCTGTAAAAGGAGCAGCTGTGGAGCCGCGATTGGAGCGGCGAACCCAGCGGCAGTTTGGAGCCGCGATTGGAGCGGCGAACCCAGCGGCAGTTTGGAGCCGCGATTGGAGCGGCGAACCCAGCGGCAGTTTGGAGCAGCGATTGGAGCGGCGAACCCAGCGGCGGTTTGGAGCAGTGATTGGAGCGGCGAACCCAGCGGCGGTTTGGAGCAGTGATTGGAGCGGCGAACCCAGCGGCGGTTTGGAGCAGTGATTGGAGCGGCGAACCCAGCGGCAGTTTGGAGCCGCGATTGGAGCGGCGGACACCGCGGAAGTTTGGATTAGCGATTGGAGCGGCGAACCCAGCGGCAGTTTGGAGCAGTGATTGGAGCGGCGAACCCAGCGGCAGTTTGGAGCAGCGATTGGAGCGGCGAACCCAGCGGCAGTTTGGAGCCGCGATTGGAGCGGCGGACACCGCGGAAGTTTGGATTAGCGATTGGAGCGGCGAACCCAGCGGCAGTTTGGAGCAGCGATTGGAGCGGCGGACACCGCGGCAGTTTGGAGCAGTGATTGGAGCGGCGAACCCAGCGGCGGTTTGGAGCAGTGACTGGCGACGCAGTCTGAGCGGTGGCTGTTTGGTGCAGCGGACAGGAGCGGCAGCAGTCGTAGTTGTGCGGTACGGAACTTCACTCACGGAGGTAGAGACCGAGCGTCAGCGCACCTGCATGCAAGTGTCAAGGTATGTGTAACGCTACATACAGGGTGAACATTGTTCTAATTGCGTGCAAACATGTACGCAACTTTACGTGTAAAAGCCACGGCATTTGTGACTGAAAGGAACTGAGCAAGTATTCACAAAAACGAACGTGCATCTTGGACAATGGAAGAAGCACACGCTGCTGATCCTGAACTCTTACCTGAGACAGAGTCTCAAGTTGAGTCAGGTAAAATGGACTACTCTGTAAAACGACGGACTGTTAAATTGACAGAAAAGGCACTTATGGAAAAAATTGTACGCCTGCAAAAGGAGAGAAAGGTAAAATTTCAAAGGGCACATAATCTCAAGGAGATAATTGTTGATTTGATGGGTGATAAAAGCTATGTCACAGAGGTAAAAGGTACATTTGAAAAGTTTAAAGTTCTTTGTGGTGAAGCAAAAGAAAACCATGATGCATTGATGAAGTTGGTACCTAAAGAAGAGGTGGAAAATCATGAAATGTGGTATAAATTAAAAATGCTTAGCGTCAAGGTCTTTATTGACGATATAGACAAATGGTTAGTCTGCAACGAAAGTTGCCCCAATACTAAAATTGTCGATATTCATAATGATGTGGTTAATGTGGAGCCTCAAGACAGCATTTCAAATGTTGGATCCAATGCTTCCAACATATTCTCAGAGCGAACCAGTAATGTGTCTAGGGTCAGCAAGGGTTCAACGTCCTCCACAAGGCGTCAAACTGAGGCAGAAAGGGCTGCACTCATGGCACGTTCTGCAGCGCTACAGATGAAACATGTTCTGGAGGAGCAGGTTGATCAATTAAGGAGAAAACAGGAACAACTTGAAATTGACACAGAATTAGCAGCATCTACAGCAAAGTTGGCAGTGTTGAATACCTCAAAGCATGGCAGTGTTTTAACTACACGGTCAGATGGCATGGATTCATACTTCATAAAGGGAACCAAACTTAATCCTTATGCTGAACAATACAAACTAGTGCAAAAGGAAAAACTTACGCAAAATTACTCAATGCCTGCGAGCGCTCAGTTAAAAGTGGAAAACCCAATTGAAGCAGGCAAGTACGACAAAGCAGCAGCTATTGAGAAAAAGGACAAGTGGCAAGAATTTGATCGAATAAAGCTTCAATCAGATTCCAAATCTGGTGATCCGCAACCAGCATCATTGCAAGGCAATCCTCAAGTAAATGGAGATCTCTACAGTCTGTTACAAAGACAAAATGAAGTTACAGCACTTCTTGTACAGTCACAGAACTCTCAATTCTTACCACGCAGAGAAATTCCCATTTTTGATGGTGACCCTTTAGAATTCAGATCATTCATTAGAGCTTTTCAACATTGTGTCGAAGCTAAAACAAACCAAGGAGACTGTTTGTATTATCTCGAGCAGTTTACTAGGGGGCAGCCTAGAGATCTGGTGCGTAGTTGCCAGCATATGGCTCCAGAAAAAGGTTATGCTATGGCCAAAGAACTTCTCGGAAGGCATTTTGGAAATGAAGTAAAGGTCACAGCTGCCTATGTGGACAAAATCATTGGATGGCCCGCCGTTAAGGCAGAAGACGTTAAAGGGCTACAAGCATATGCATTGTGTTTACGAGAATGCTGCAATGCTATGGAGGAGTTGCAATATTTGGATGAACTCAATATGCCAGCCAACATGAAAGCAATCATGCAGAAACTTCCATATAAGCTCAGAGAAAAGTGGAGAGCAGCTGCATGTGAAATCTCAGAAAAAGAAGATCGCAGATCTGGTTTTAGAGACTTTATAAAGTTCATTGAGTATCAAGTCAAAATCATTTCTGATCCTATCTTTGGCAACATCCAGGACATTCACGATGGTGTAAATAAAGGAAGCAGCAAGACAAAACTAAGTCAAAGATTTCAGTCTAAAAGAAATAGCTTTGCAACTGCTGTCTTTATGTCTACTGAACCAGCCGTAAGTGTAAACAAGAAAAGCGTTGAAACTCAAACTCAAATTAGTGCACCTACAGCACCAAATGTTTCCTGTTTGTACTGTACATGTGGACACGCATTGGAGAACTGTCCACAATTGAGGAAAAGAAGCCATCGCAAAAAGTTGGACTTTATGAAAGAAAAGGGAGTTTGCTTTGGTTGCTTGCACCTAGGACATATGAGCAAGAGTTGCAGTAAACGCTTATCTTGCAATGTTTGCCACCAGAGTCATCCCAGTGTGCTCCACATTGATAGAAAGGAAAGGAGCAAAGGCGAAGAGCAGCCAAAGGAACGGCCGGGGAGTGGCACAACTGTCTCTACTTGTGGTCATACGGGGGCCGGAGGCAGTAACGGCATCCTTTCAATCCTACCTGTTAATGTTAAGTGTACGAAAGGAAACCAAATCATACAAACTTACGCATTCCTGGACCCAGGAAGTACAGACACTTTCTGTTCTGAAAGTCTAATGGAGAGACTGAACATTAAAGGAAGAAAAACAAGGATTAATCTACATACAATGGGTCACAGTAGTACTGTTCCAAGTTGTATTGTCGAAGGCTTGGCGATCTCAGAATTTGCTCGCAATCAATTCTTTGAGCTTCCAAGTGTGTTTACTCAAAAGGTAATGCCAGTGTCGACACAAAATATCATATCCGAAGAACAGTTGTCAAAGTGGACTTACTTGAAAGAGGTAAATATTCCCCGTATTAACGCAGATGTTGATTTGTTGATTGGCACAAACGCCTCAAAGTTAATGGAGCCATGGGAAGTAGTCAATAGTCAAGGAGAGGGACCATATGCAGTAAGAACTCTATTGGGCTGGGTGGTTAATGGACCTCTCAATGGGAACTGTGCAAAGCAGGGTGAGAGTGGCCACCCTACGGTTAGTGTAAATAGGATTGGTGTTGACAGATTGGAAGAACTATTGATGAAGCAGTACAACCAAGATTTCAGTGAAAATTTCTCTAATGACAAAGAGGAGATGTCAGTAGACGAAAGGAAGTTCATGGAAATAGTGAAGGGTTCAGTGCAGCTTAAAAAAGGACAGTACAACATAAGGTTGCCTTTTAAAGCACCTCATGTAACTATGCCAAACAACTTTTCCGTTGCTAAACAACGCATCAGCTCACTGAAAAGAAAACTTCTAAAAAATCAAGGTTTTCACAAAGAATATGCAACCTTCCTTACTGATGTCATCAATAAAGGATATGCGGAAAAGGTTCCAGAGCATCAGTTGGAACGGACAGATGGGAAAGTGTGGTTTCTCCCTCACCATGGAGTATACCATCCACAGAAAGGAAGCTTGCGCGTTGTGTTCGACTGCGGTGCAGAATTTAAAGGTGTCTCACTGAACAGTCAGCTCCTACAAGGACCAAACCTGACAAGCTCATTGTTAGGAGTGTTAACACGGTTTAGGCAAGAACCTGTAGCAATTATGGCTGATGTGCAATCAATGTTTTATCAAGTTAAAGTTGCAGAGGAACACTCTGACTTTTTAAGGTTCTTGTGGTGGCCAGAAGGGAACCTGGAGCAAGAGCTTGTACAGTACCGTATGACAGTTCATTTATTTGGAGCGGTATCTTCACCTAGTTGTGCATGTTATGCTTTAAAGAAGATTGCCGAGGATAATCAAACTCACTTCTCAGAAGAAGTAATAGACACGGTAGCAAGAAGTTTTTATGTGGATGATCTTTTAAAAAGTTTGCCTTCTGAAGAAGATGCTATCCAAATGGTAAAAAACATTACAGCTATCTGCAAGTTAGGGGGTTTTAATCTCACAAAGTGGATCAGCAATAGCCGTGAGGTGCTATTAGAGATTTCCGAAGAACAAAGATCCAAGAACTTCAAGGAGTTGGATCTAGACAGGGATAAATTGCCAGTTGAACGGGCCCTTGGACTACATTGGTGCATCGAGACGGACGCCTTCAAATTTAAATTTAACATCCGAGAACAACCACATACAAGACGTGGGATGTTATCCATGATCAGTTCTGTCTACGATCCTTTAGGTTTCTTAGCACCTTTCACAATCCCAGCTAAGATAATTCTGCAGGACTTGTGTCGCTTGAAGTGTGGTTGGGATGATTCAGTACCCCAAAGCGTTCAACAGAAATGGAACAAATGGATGGAAGATCTCGAGAGTGTGGGAAGTTTCAAGGTCAGCAGGTGCTTAAAACCTAAAGACTTTGGCCATGTCATATCTGCTCAGTTGCATCACTTCTCTGATGCCAGTGAAAGTGCATACGGAACGGTTACATATATCCGGTTGCAAAACAGTAAAAACCAGGTCCATATTGCATTCGTACTTGGAAAGGCAAGGGTTGCCCCACTGAAACAAGTGACCATCCCTCGTTTGGAGCTCACAGCTGCTACTGTAGCTGTTAAGGTGGACAAGATGCTGAGTTCAGAGCTGCAGCTTCCTTTGGAAGAGCCACAATTCTGGACCGACAGTACATCTGTACTAAAGTATATAAAAAATGAGGACAAAAGATTTCAAACATTTGTCGCCAATAGAATATCAGTTATTAGAGAGGCGTCACAAGTGTCACAATGGAGATACATTCCCTCAGCTCAAAATCCAGCGGATGATGCTTCAAGGGGATTAAAGTTTGAACATTTAGTTCAAAAGAGATGGCTCCAAAGCCCAAGTTTTCTGTGGAAACCAGAAGAGGAATGGCCAACCCACAGCTTGGATTTGGACATTAGTGATGACCCAGAAGTTAAAAGAAATCTGGCAGTGAATGCAACGACCACTGAAGACAATTTTAGCCCCACCCATAAACTGATCAATTACTTTTCCAGTTGGAAAAGGTTGAAAACAGCAGTAGGGTGGATGCTACTTCTGAAGATGATCTTGCTTTCTTTAAGTAAGAAAAGGAAACTGCTGACAAACGACGGTCGTCAACCGAAAGATATCAGTTTGGAGATGCAAAGATTTAAAGGCACCTTAGGAGGACAAAGGTTGTCTGTAGATAGTCTTTTTGAAGCAGAAATATCCATTATTCGCTTCAGCCAATGGGAAAGATTTCGCAACGAGATTGATGCACTGGCATCTGGGAAATCTAAGGTGAAAAAACAGAGCACCATCTACAAGCTGAGCCCAATTTACAAAGAAGAGCTTTTGAGAGTTGGAGGAAGATTAAATAAATCTTCCATGCCTGAAGAGAGCAAACATCCGCTCATTCTGGCCAAGGATCAACACGTCTCGACGCTCATACTCCGGCATATTCACGAACAACTGGGCCATGGTGGCAGAAATCATGTACTCTCCAAGCTAAGGAAGAGGTACTGGATTACTAACGCCAATTCAGCAGTAAGGAAGGTACTAACAAAATGCTACTTCTGTAGGCGTCACAGAGGAAAGGTGGGGGAGCAACAAATGGCAGATTTACCAGCCGAAAGACTTGTTCCAGATCTCCCCCCATTCACAAATGTGGGTGTGGATTACTTTGGTCCTATTGATGTAAAGAAAGGTCGTAGCATTGTAAAGCGCTATGGAGTGATTTTTACTTGCATGGCAAGTAGAGCAGTCCATCTGGAAGTTGCTTACTCCCTCGATACAGACTCGTGTGTCAATGCGTTGAGAAGATTCAGCTGCAGGAGAGGACAAATTTCTGTGATGCGATCAGATAATGGAACTAACTTTGTGGGAGCTGAAAGAGAGCTCAGAGAAGCGTTAGCTTCATTAGACCACCATAAAGTACAAAAAACGATGGCACAGAATGGAATCAAATGGATTTTCAACCCCCCTGCCGGATCCCATCATGGTGGCATTTGGGAGCGCATCATACGTATGGTTAGGAGGATTCTAAGTACTGTGCTTCATCAGCAATGTCTGGAGGATGAAGGATTTCACACTTTGCTATGCGAAGTGGAATGCATACTCAATGGTCGTCCCATTACACAATTGTCTGATGATCCTAATGACCTCGAGCCATTAACACCAAACCACATTCTGTTGATGAAAGGAAACCCAGTCTATCCACCTGGGCTATTCGAGAAAGGTGATATGTACATTAAAAGAAGATGGAGACAAACTCAGTATTTGGCTGACTTGTTTTGGAAACGATGGACACAAGAGTATATACCGTTGCTGCAGGAAAGGCAAAAGTGGAATGAGGAAAAAAAAGGATTTTTCCCTGGAGACATAGTTGTCGTTGTTGATTCAACAGCACCTCGTGGATCGTGGATACTTGGAAAGATACTACAAACATTTCCTGATAGGAAAGGACTTGTGCGCTCTGTTCGTCTCCAAACCAAAAGTAGTGTAATCGAGAGACCAGTGACAAAGATTTGTCTTCTTTGCGAAGCAGCAGATATGTAAAAAATAATATTGAACTAGCATGATGTTTATACTGTAAAGTGTATATAGATAAGTGAATTGAAACTGATTACTTTAAAATGTTTTTTTTGTTTCAAATGTAATGGCTCCTTATGTTATAGAATTATGTGAAATTGTCTTGTCTGTCGCCAGAACCAATTAGGGGCCGGTGTGTAAGAGCCATTTTTGTTATTGTTTGTCTGTTAGCCCCACCCCCTAGGGAGGTGAGAGGAGGCGTTTCAGTTAGGCCGCAATGGCTATATAATCAGAAGGGTTACTGGGCACAGGTGTTGGGTGTTGGAAGGGAAATAGTTTTTCGACCGTGAAGCGTCAAGCGTAAAGGTAAACGTGAAACGTCAAGCGTCAAGCGTCAAGCGTCAAGCGTAAAGGTAAACGTGAAGCGTGAAGCGTGAAACGTAAAGGTAAACGTGAACGATTGGGAATGGTATGTATATACAAAGAAGAACAAAATAAAGGACAGCAAAAAGACTGGTTGACTCATGAACTTTGTCACGCGTCAAAAACAATCCACACGAAACCCCAACCAAGAGGAACTCAATGTGCGAGGCAAAGGACCTCTACAGTGCAAAATAATATATGTTTTTCCTCCACGTCCTCTCCGCTTGTCTGCATGTCTGAGCTCGGGCCGGGTCCCAAAGGGGCGGGTCTAAGAAGCATTTTAGCCAATCACCGATGAAGACAATGAGTGACATTATAATATCATTTTAGCGTCCTGAATTACATGAAGCACTTGTCGGAAGAAAAAGAAAACTATAGAGAACACCAGGGCACTAGTGGTGTGACCTTCGTGAACCACTCGTTCATTTTCAGACTCGGGAGTAACGAGTCCTCAAAGAGAAAATGCTTGTTTTTCCTCGTGGCCTCGCATCGGGACTGTTGCAGAGGCTCAATCAGGGAAACAGCAATGATTTGTTCATTTCCAGACTGCGTCTTTGTCCGAGTCTTTGGATCCGTTTTTCACTGTACTTGCATTGGTTTACTAGAGGAGGTTTCGTAGGGAATTGATTCACCTCATTCACTTTTGCGTGACTAGGTTTAGTAAGATGTTACATTACATGTCATTTAGCTGTGATGTAGATGTGACTGATATTCATAAACATTGTACATGTTGGAAATGTTGTTGCATGTATTTACATGATTTTGTCTCTAAATGTTTGAAAAAGTGACATATGAATATTTTCCTACTTTTTTTATTTATATGATGATGCTAAATGTACGAAAACTGTTTTTTTTTAGATTTTAGAACGTGCAACATTTTCCAAACGGCGCCCCATGGTTTCATCGATGAGAAAGGTTGGTGCTGCCATCTGGTGGTGCGTCTGTGCCTCTAAGACCACAAAGCAATACACATGATGATGGAATCCCACGTTAAAACTCGTCACTAGTTTACTTAGTTCATCATAAAGGAGGCGTATAAACAGTTTGATTTGTTTGTATTTGTATCAGATACTGAAAGCGTGTCTCTGATTTTAAATGCAGAATACATACAGAATGTTCTTATCCAGCTCACCACTGACTCCAATGATCCATTTTGGTAACAGTGTTGTTCCTTGAACTGTTTTTACTGTATTTGTAGCCTTTGGATTACCTCTATGACATATTATAGGATGTCTGTGGCCTGGAATCAACAGCACTCAGTCAGACAGGAAGTGAGCTTTTAGGAGCCGTTTCCCAGTCCGGAAGCTTCTAGAAGCTACGCAGCAGGATGAAGAAACACATTCTGAATTCATACTCTGACTAAAAGACAAATCGTTGTCTCGATATACACTCACCGGCCACTTTATTAGGTACCCCATGCTAGTAACGGGTTGGACCCCCTTTTGCCTTCAGAACTGCCTCAATTCTTCGTGGCATAGATTCAACAAGGTGCTGGAAGCATTCCTCAGGGAGTTTGGTCCATATTGACATGATGGCATCACACAGTTGCCGCAGATTTGTCGGCTGCACATCCATGATGCGAATCTCCCGTTCCACCACATCCCAAAGATGCTCTATTGGATTGAGATCTGGTGATTGTGGAGGCCATTTGAGTACAGCGAACTCATTGTCATGTTCAAGAAACCAGTCTGAGATGATTCCAGCTTTATGACATGGCGCATTATCCTGCTGAAAGTAGCCATCAGAAGTTGGGTACATTGTGGTCATAAAGGGATGGACATGGTCAGCAACAATACTCAGGTAGGCTGTGGCGTTGCAACGATGCTCAATTGGTACCAAGGGGCCCAAAGAGTGCCAAGAAAATGACACCATGACACCACCACCACCAGCCTGAACCGTTGATACAAGGCAGGATGGATCCATGCTTTCATGTTGTAGACGCCAAATTCTGACCCTACCATCCGAATGTCGCAGCAGAAATCGAGACTCATCAGACCAGGCAACGTTTTTCCAATCTTCTATTGTCCAATTTCGATGAGCTTGTGCAAATTGTAGCCTCAGTTTCCTGTTCTTAGCTGAAAGGAGTGGCACCCGGTGTGGTCTTCTGCTGCTGTAGCCCATCTGCCTCAAAGTTCGACGTACTGTGCGTTCAGAGATGCTCTTATGCCCACCTTGGTTGTAACGGGTGATTATTTGAGTCACTGTTGCCCTTCTATCAGCTGGAACCAGTCTGGCCATTCTCCTCTGACCTCTGGCATCAACAAGGCATTTCCGCCCACAGAACTGCCGCTCACTGGATGTTTTTTCTTTTTCGGACCATTCTCTGTAAACCCTAGAGATGGTTGTGCGTGAAAATCCCAGTAGATTAGCAGTTTCTGAAATACTCAGACCAGCCCTTCTGGCACCAACAATCATGCCACGTTCAAAGTCACTCAAATCACCTTTCTTCCCCATACTGATGCTCGGTTTGAACTGCAGGAGATTGTCTTGACAATGTCTACATGCCTAAATGCACTGAGTTGCCGCCATGTGATTGGCTGCTTAGAAATTAAGTGTTAACGAGCAGTTGGACAGGTGTACCTAATAAAGTGGCCGGTGAGTGTATATTAAAGCACACTGGTTCATACTATTTGAAGGCAGATTTTTATGTTTATACTTGCTCACAAAAGCAAAGAAATAAGAGTTTACTCAAACCAAACCATTCCTGTCAATTAAATTAACCAGATTTTAAACGGCTAAGAACAGAAAAACGGAAATCTGCTGTTATGCTTTTAATGTGAAGTAACGTATGTAACTGTGTACACAGCATCCGTAAAGCTGAATATGTTCTTCTGCTGATCTTCATGGTCCCCAAAAGGCAGCTGTCACCGGCTACATGCTGCGTTCAATGGCAAAGAATCACTTCTTCTGATGAAGTTGCAGTAAATGAAACCAAAACAAATCATCAATCTTTATGATTTTATTGTGACTGACATGATCAATGCATCAACTCTTTATATCTTCTGCCTGCTTTGCATTCAGACAGCTGGCAGCCATGAATCATATCTTTATCATTAGTAAGTAGCTGAATCACTAACAACAAGCGTTTAAACCACCAGCTCCCAAGTAAATGATTACATCATCGTATCTCCCTGTAATCATAACCAAGAAGCAAGGAATTGTCAGCCTACTCATCAATACGATCTTCAGCCTTCATTTTTCTGAATGGGTAGAAAGCGCAGTCACAGTCCTTCTCTATTAGGAAATCAAAAAGTCTTTTCCTCGTTTTCTTTTCATATTTAACCCTGCCGTCTAAGTTATTGCCAGATTTGAGTTGTACTTGCTTTTTGATTTCAGGGTCATTTTTGAACAATTTGCTCAAACTTTCAGCCTCTGCACAGTTGCCGTAGAGCTTCCCCTCTTCAGAGTCACTTGTCAAACCAAACAAATCCCTACATAACTTGCACGGAGGAGTTTCTTCTTCCTTGCTGAGGCTAAACGCCTGGCACCTGACCCCCTGTGGAAGCTGGATGGTTCCATCATAATCTGGTTTCATTTTATTGTCTGGATAGTAGGTCAGCACTGCACCAGCTACACACTCGTCCCAGTAGTAGAGACAGGACGCAGAGATGATGCGTTGCCGAGGACTACGACCAGGAACGGCCATGGAGACTCCGTAGAACTTGTCTGGATCTTCGATGTCGGTTCTGTGCGAGACACAGATGGTGGAGGAGATCAGATCCCTTGAGTAACCGAGGTTCAGGTCAATGATGAGACTTCGTAGGGCACGGAGTATTTCTCTTTCATTTTTTGGTCCATTCAGGTGGACAATCTGCAAGCATAAATCATGCAAGTCATGTTTTGGGAACTGCAACAATGTAAATTCATTATAGACTGTAACATATTCTATGCATCTTTAAAAAGAAGAATTTAAATCATCTTTTTGAAAAACTATGATCGTACCATGTCCAGCACACATGAAAATGGACTCCGTCTGGGTAGGTGAGAGGAGAAGAGTTCAAAGGCCCGAGGGAACAACGGCCTCAAATCCCTTAACAAGTCGTCATCCATCAGGATGCTTTCTGGAGAAAATGGCGGCTCGTTGACTTTCCCCACAAAGAAAATGCTGTGAAACATCTGTGGAGCCCAAACACATTCAAAGAGGTGTCATTGTTGTATCTTGACACACAAAATGTATGTGAATAAAGAGCATTTCAAAAGGAGTCATTCAATGTACCTCATCCAGTAAATGTGTGGTATCACCAGGAGCTTCTTTAGTCAGCTCAATCATTTTAGAGATGAGCTTAAAAGCATTCTGTCTGAAAGGATCCTGAGTTTCCAGAAAGTCCTCTTCTCTAAAAAAAGATAAATATTTTAAAAGTGTTTAGAAGATTAAAAAGCAGAATCCAACAATGAGAATGTACTTGAAAAACCAATAAATAAAAAAAGTTGTATTATAACTACACATTGTTTTTTAAACGTCTAGTTTTTAAGAAAACTAAACATTTTCAATTTGGTTAGCAACAGTTTTTCCAACCATCTCAAATTACCCAATTATATTAAAAAACTAATTTATTGCTTACACAAGATTTCCCTCTTTTTAAAACTCAAACTAAGCAGAAAATGTTTTGTTTCACATGATTTCATGACTTCATGAAACAGTTTACTCACCTAGGAGAAGAATCCCCCTGAAGCAGAAATAACACACAACACGATACAACAGTTACACATTTCACCAAGAACACAACGGATAATTAACACAGTACAGTTCAATCAAATGGATATTAAATATCTACAAGGGTAAGCCCTTCAGAGCTGCTACTCACCATGGCTGAGTCCTCAGTAAATGAAACACAAAGCAAGAAGTGAAGCTCCACATCTACATTCGGGTGCCACTCCTTAGTTTCTTTCCATGATGTAAAAGGGAGGGAGGGGTTTAATGTGCCATGCACCTGTTCTGCTGTGAATGCTGTAGTTACTGCTTAGCTCACAACTGGACAATTCTCTCTTCTTCTTTATGTGTATCATTACACCTTTGGGGAATTTGTAGAATCAAAAGTAAAAAAGTGTTTAATGACTAATGATAAAATAAAAGCATGTTGGCTTGGACCTCCTCAAATATACAGTATATATATATATATGTATGTGAAAACCAAATGACGGTACTTCTGGCATTTAAATGAGTTTGTTGGACCCTGTTTACGGGTCGATTAGAGGAGATATTTATTATAATTATATTAAAATACATTTTGTTGAAACATGGAATATGCCCAGTGATATTTTATTTACGATAACTGCGCAAAACATTGGCTTTACGCGCACGTACACGCGGGCTTGACAGTGTGTGGAGGCTGGTTGACAGATGCGATAAACCACGTGGCCGTGTTAAAGTGAACCCAGCTACGATGTTCACAGGACTGCGGTGAGGACACACAACAGGACGTGGATGAAAACAGACACATTTTATCCAAAATAATTCATTGCGTTAAGCTCTTTCCTCGTGTGTGTAATATATATATATATATCACATTTTCTAATATGTTTTACATGAAGATATTTCTATTGTAATATATGTATCCTTTAATGTATTATATTGGATATTTTTAGTTTGAATAGGGTGTGTGGTGGAAGTTTTTGCACAGACAATGTTAAAGAATAAAGGCTCCGAGTCAAATATGTTATTCTCCGTTTATTTCCTTGAACTAACTTGTTGAGTCTCTACAGCCAGGACACTGGGGACGTCTCATCAGTGTGAAACACTTCAGAACTTTTCCCATGGCCTCGCCATCCCAGAACTTGCAATTAATACACTGGTAATACAATGAAGCATTTAGAAGAGTTATATATTTTTGCCATTACAGGTGTCCTTATGTTAAACTGTTAAAAGTGAAATAAAACTGAATGACCCGAATAAATGTTAAATATTTAACTGCTAAGTAATAATGTGTGTTTGATACCCTTTTTTGCATCGAATATTTCTGGGATGTTTACTGAAACTGGCCCTACCAAAAAATAATAATCTTTTGTAGTTTTCTGGATCTCTTTTCCATGTGAAGTTCTCAGAAATCAACTTCCTCATACGACAGTTTGCATTTCAGCCTCAAAAAAAAAAAAAAATTGTTTTATTTATATATATATATATATATATACACTGTATACACACACACACACGTAAACACACACATACATTTCTGCAATTTAAAGATTTTGAAAATATTTTAATTGGTAAATGACAAAAAAAAGGTAATTTGAGACAAGAAAGGTTATCACAACACAATGTATATTTGAGTTTTTTAATTATACCACAGTTACATTGCAGAATCCTCAGATATTGGTGTGTATTTGTACATCAGACACCAGACCAAAAAAAAGGGATCATTTGCATGCTGATGGAGGAAATATTGGAAATGTGAGAAGAGAAAGAAAAGATACATGTTAGATGGCTCAATAGCAAAAAAATATGACATAAACATATCAACTAAAGATAAAAACATGTGATCAGACCAATAGGGGCGGAGCTGAGTGGACATCGACTGACGTGAAGGAGTTGACTTATTAGGCTGATAACTGACCACAGGTTTGTGTTTCTACTCTAGACATTGTTCATGCGTGATGTACGAGTGGATTGATGAGAGATATTAATACACGCAGAAAAACTACAATCTTAATCTTTACTCTGCAGCACAGAAATAAATACCTGTTTTGATGGATCGGAGATTCTTCAGGAATTCTGACTTATTTGCTGTCACCAGTTTGAGATGCTCTTCGTCCAATCTTCTCCCCACTTTGCCCTTCCTCACTTCATCCCAGTCCTTGTCGGGTTACACACAAAAGACAATGTTAAAACATGATCACACACACACACACACACACACACACACACACACACACACACACACACACACACACACACACACACACACACACACACACACACACACACACACACACACACACACACACACACACACACACACACACACACTGTAACGTCTCACCGTGTCTGGGAAGGCATCTCCTTTGTAGTACGACTTGTCTGCTGGATACTGGAATCCCTCGTCAAATAGCTGCTTCCAGCTTGAAGCCACCAAATGCAGCACCTCTCCATCATAGGCGTACACCTTCTGGTCCTCACAGGTCATCAGAACCAGATGGTCCTCTGGGCACGAAGTTCCCTTCACCAGGCCCAAGACCTGCATGCTTACGATATCTGGAAGGTAGAATTTGTTCCACCCATTCACCACGTTCTTTTTATCTCTGTAGATGGTTTCATTGAGGTCTCCAATCGTCAAAATGGCACCAGCTGGGTTCTTCAAGATGACCGTCTCATCTCTGTGGTCCAACACATAATTCAACATCGATTTCAGGTAGTCTGGATCTGCAACACAAGCCAAAGGGATTTCGATTTGATTTGGAAAATACTCATCATAGTAAGATCCAACGTGTGAATCAAAGGTGTGTGTGTGTGTGTGTGTTCTACCTTTGTGTCCTGTCTGTTCTTTGCCGTGCTGGCTCCCAAGACCAAGAAGCGAGTGAGGTCCACTCCTGTAAGTTAGAAAAAAAGCGTAGGTACTCACGACAGTATTTACTGGACCACATTGAGAGGAACAATTTGTGGTAAAAACGGACAGAATATAGAAGAAGAAAAAGTGGGATAGTGGTTGTCCTGGTTACAGGGCGCAGTAGTTGAGGGATCCCCCAAGTGAGATCAACACAATGCCAAAGTTGAGTGCTTTAATTTGAAAATAACGGAAAAAAATGAGAAATAACCGATGGATTAAAATGAGCCATAGAAAAAGAAGAACTTACTGTGTGCTTAGTGGAAGAGCCGCCATTCCTCCTCACCTAGAAAACGAATAATTCATGTTAGAAGGCGCGTCGAGTTCGGTGTGAACGTAAGAAAAACAAAATACGGAGTTCTTTTTTCTTCATTTGATGACATGCAAAAAGTCCTTTGCCCTTTGCTTAAGGTCGTTTTTATTATTATTATATCCAAAACCTTTCCGATCTGAAAAGTACACACAGATGTCAGTTACATTTCATCTGGAGACAAGAAAACAGAAAGCAACCGTTTTGTTCTATTATGGCCGATCATGTTAAGGAGTGGTTTTAACAGACCGGAAGGAAATTATATAGATAGATCAAATTGGTGAGAAGAATCCTTTAAGACTAATTATTGATTACAATTTCAAGAAATATAATGAAATAGTCCGGGTACCTGGCTTGAAAACGGGATTTTGTCCTTCGTCCCGAAAGAAGAATCAACATCCGCTGCTCCGACTCCGCCCTTAAACCCCTGTGCTGCGTTCAAGAGCGCATCAAATGACGGTTTTACAAAAACCTAACGGGGAAAATGACTTTTTGTTGTTCCAATCAATGGTATATTTCCCTTTAATACGGAAGATGTCAAAGCCTTCGACGTTCCAGCCATTTAAATACACTTATTTAGCCCGTAAATCACTCTCCATTATGTTCTGTCACTTGTGTAGACCATACACACTACTTATACTTTGTTGTTGCTGTGTGTACACTTCCATCTGCCACGGTATCGTGTAATAAATAAAACACTCAAAAATGCACTAAAACGACTGATGGAAGAGTTGGATTTCACGTCAGTGAGCCGCTACTCAAAACAGCTCGTACTTAATTCCGATATTTCCCCACGTCCTTGAATTAGCAAAAGAGAATGTGACGCAGACATTTAATGCGGCGCCCTGGTGGATGTTTTACATTCGCTTTACGCACTGTTGAGTTTAATTTGACCGAAACCTCCAAACATCGGAACGTTTTTAATACCCAGTGGCTTTAATAGAGACGCGTGAGTGACCGAACAGAACCGGGAGAGACTGCGCATGCGCACCGTGTGAGCGGAAGCTGTATCTGCGCCAGGCGGAAGCCGTGACGTCCTTTCTGCTTCGGGACTGCCATCATGGTGAGTTCGCCGTGAGGCTTCTAGCTTTTCTAATGTCGAATTTCTTCTCGTGTAACTCGTTGCCCTGGGAGAACGGCGTCCACGTGTGTCGTTAACGCGACCACGAGCACGTTGGCGATGTGTCGGAGGTGTGCATGTAGCTTAATCAAGTTTAAACGCCAAGTCTGTAAAATGTCGGCTGCTGCCCGCAATACAACGTGGTCCGCCGGCCTGAAAAGGCCGATCACTGCTACGTTAAGCGAACGCATTTATCCTATTTGCGTCACTAAAACACCTACTTATACCACGCAAGTTATCCCGTTTGATTTCACGATTCCCTAATGTTAAATACAATATCGTCTGTGAACGGCACCCCAGGCCGCTAGCAGTGAAATTAGCTAGTTATCGTCAGCTAACGTTAGCTTAGCGCCAAGTGATTTGTTACTGTACAGTTCGACGCTTCAAGCCGGTCAACGTTACTCGTTCAGTAGATAAACCAAACCACTCGTTTCGTCTCATTAGAAACGGTATAATTTTGTGCGCCTCTGATAAATAATATACTAACAATAATAACGTCTCCCCAGTGTGTGACTCTAACTAACTTTCCCCTATTCGAATGTCCACGTGACGTCACAGAGCAGCTAACGTCCCATTTCCACTTTTATTTCTGATCAGCAATTTTCTGGTGTTTTCCTCAGGTGTTCAAACGCTTCGTTGAGATCGGCCGTGTTGCCTACATCTCTTTCGGACCCCACAACGGCAAGTTGGTGGCCATCGTAGACGTCATCGACCAAAACAGGGTGAGCGCCCTCGAGGATAGATTGTGGATTGGTGTTAACCGAACTATCGTTCAGATATTTATTTGGACTTTGTGCCTTGTGCTTGCCAGGCTCTTGTTGATGGTCCCTGCACAGGCGTGAAGAGGCAATCCATGCCTTTCAAGTGCATGCAGCTCACAGACTACGTCATCAAAGTACCTCACAGGTAAGTGGGAGCACACCATAGTTTCTACACACAATTCAATGAAAAGTCTGATCTACTAAAGTTTAAAAATAGCTATGTATACTTCCTGAAATGTATCTGCGCGTGTACCGTGTTTGCCATCAAAGAACTATTTTCTGTCACCGGACACGGCGCCGCAGAGGCAACGTGACTTGTCTTCTTGTTGTTAGGTATTGGTTTACAGTGTCGGTACTGACTGTATTTTAATGGTTCGCAGTGCCCGCCAGAAGTTTGTGAGGAGAGCGTGGGAGAAGGCAGAGGTCAACCAGAAGTGGGAACAAAGCAGCTGGGCCAAGAAGATCGAGGCGAGAAAGAAGGTAAAGACTATGTCTCTGGTCAATAAAACTATGTAATGCTTTAAGAAAACCCCAATCAGCAGCACTGAATTTAGCAAAATGTTCCCACATCAGAGCCGTTGATGTTTATTCCGGCATCTGAAAATTTGAGGCGGTATTCCTTGTATTGTGCGATACTGATATTGTCCGGCATGTTTCTACATACCTGTTGCCTTTTTTTCTTTTTTGGGGGGTGACTCTGTAAACAATAACATGAACGGCGTGGTCAAACATCCTGGTGACTTCCCTGACTTCTGTCTCTGGTTCTTTGCAGAGAGCCAACATGTCTGACTTTGACCGCTACAAGGTGATGAAGGCCAAGAGGATGGTGAGTTCATCATGTTTTTATTGTGAGCTTGTGAATGCCAGTTGTGTTTCTTCATCTAGCGCATTGATTAAAGCTAACATTTATTATGTGTAACTGTAATGGTGTTTCCACTTCTGAGGTTGTGTTTAGTTGTGAGCCATCATACAGTCTTTAAATGCACTCGCTCTTGTTTCCACAGAGGAACAAGATCATCAAGCACGAGGTGAAGAAGCTCCAGAAGCAGGCAGCAAAGAAGTGAACAGTTCTCCCAAAATAAATCCTGTTCAATTGTTCACCTGTCTGCTCATCTCTTCTTTTAAAGGCTTTGCGTGGTTTCGCCTTAGAGTTTGATTTACTGATCATGAACCTTTATTTTTCTGGTCAAAAGGAAAGGTCCTGTAAAATCTTCACTGGTTTAGCTGAATCGGCTTTTCGCATGTTTAGATTTGAGTTTAAGGTTCAGTGTGGATGAAGCACGTTAAGCCTTCTAATCCAACAAGTTAAATGAATGCAGAAGCTTGCTTTACATTCAAATGATTTTCAGATCAAACCCAAGCTGTTTTTAAACATCACTAAACCTTTTATAAACCACTAAAGTTTCATGTAGGTTTTCACATGTGAAATGCAAACTCAACATGAAGGTGCATTGTCAAGCAGTACAGTGCATGAGATATTGCCAATGTGTTAATTTTTTGAATTTTTTGAAATGCCGAAGGGATCAACCAACCAGGCCCGTTTCAGCGTTTGTGGGAAGTTTTCGCTTTAATGTTCTCAAGAGACCTGTTAAAAAAATGGTCCTGATTTTATTTATTTTCGTGGAACAGAACATCTTTACAATTTTAACTTAACTGACATCTCTGTTATACCTCTTTTTCTTCCTGCTTTTGTGTCCTTGGTGCTTTGTGATTTAAGTAGAATCCACGAGATTCGTCTTTATCTTGACATCAATTTAGAAAGTTTTGACAAATGACAACATGAGTCATGACTCATTCCTCAACTGTCCACTAGATGGCCGTCTAAGCCAAAAGAGGTTATTGACTCCTTTGTCTTTATTTTTTACTTAAAATCGACTCGCATATGCTTGTAGTTGAATTTGTAAACAGTCCTTCGTGGATTAAACCCATTGAAACCTTTTCTGCCATGAGAGGATGGCAGGAAATCAATAATCTAATTGAGCTGGTGTCACCTGAACGGACCGACACACAAATCAATGGCTTTGTCTTGTAGCAGATGATCAATAAAACAATCTTGTTTTTTATCATAAGGCACCAGCACCTTCTAATGTGAGACCGTGTCGGCAGCCAAACAGCCTCTACTTCAAGATCTCAGGGAGGAGCTTCTCAATATTGTGTCAACACACTTGACAGTGTGTATTAACTGATCATAATCTATTTTTTCCTGGGACATAACATATATATATATATTCTTCTCTCAGATCATTTTGCATTAAATACCTAAAATCCGGATCTAAACCGGATGTTTAGGTAAAGATACAAAAAGAACGAGTCCCTGCTCTGCTTTATTATCATAAGGCCTCATAAACACGCTTTTTTTAAAAACTTGAGCGTTGTTCTGACGTCAGAGATGAATGGTACGGATGCGCAGTGATTGGAGCGCTGTCGTTCAGTACCAAAGACACCGGAAACAAGACAGTCGGTCTTCAAAACAAAACCAGCTCATAAATATTGCCTATTTTATGACCCATGGCGGATATTTTCTGGGATATTAAAGTGGAAGCCTTTCTTTTCTCTATTGACTTATTGTTATAAGTGATTAGATGTTCACACCTTCCGTCTTTTTCTTTGTCTTAGCTTTTCAGCTGTTATGCTCCATTTATTGCAGCTCTTTTTTTTCATGATGTGACAAAGTTGTAATATAAAGACCACAATGTGGATACATTTTCCAGTAGAGGTTTGATTTGGAAAGGTGAATATTGTACGTCAGACGATTACACATCCATGAAATGAATTAAATAAATACAAGATAGGCCTACATACAATAAATACATTTATTTTAAAAAACAACAACAATAACAATAAACTATTCGAACTCAAAACATCGCCATCAACGATTAGTTGAATATCACATCATACATTGCTTTTATTCTGAAAAACCCCACTTCCTGTGTATACCTTCTACCTCTGTTTGTTTTTTTTACGCAGCTGACAGCGAGAGAAGGGGGAGAGCCAGCGGGAGGTCGAGCCGCCAGTGTGACACGCTCCTTTGGACCTAATCGTCGGGTCGCTGCTCTCGTCAGTCGGTACCGACCGCAGGACCGACCGAGCCCCGGTACACCGCGCGGATCCCCGCCAACGATAGGACGGCTGCCGCCGCTTCGGATGCACCCTCCCCCCCCCCCCCCATCCCATCCCCTCTCCCCCCAACCCGCGGTGAGTAGGACCGCTGCGGGCCCCCGCATAGTAACACATGTGTCAAGTTAGCTGCAGGCTGCGGGGGGGGGGGGGGGGGGGGGGGTCTGTCCTTTAATGCGCATCCTTCGCATGGTCGTTATTCTGCAGCTTGTGCGCTGTCATGTTGTTGTGGGGGGAGGGCGGGGGGGTCGGATGGGTCCCAAGTGGGCAGTAGCACCTGATCAGGAGAGGTGATGCTTCCAGGCACAGCACTTCTAGACGTTGGTCCTAACAACAGCGTGTAGGACACATGATGGTGTCTCTTTACGTGTTATTATTATTGTGTTTTAACCAAATAACTCCTGTGCTGTCACCAGGATGTTGATCTTTACCTTTCAAGTGCGGGTCTTCTGTTAAACAGGTGACTACTGATGATTACGCTTGGTCACCAATAATAGATCTTAACAGAAAATGTACTTTATGACACACATACAACTCACTTGCGTGTGTGTGTGTCTGTGTGTGTCCTTGCACTGCTCCAGAAACATCAACACCGACACGTTGTAATTGTCAGGCGACGAGTTGGGTACTGTGTGTGTGTGTGTGTGTGTGTGTGTGTGTGTGTGAGAGAGAGAGAGAGAAAGCAGAGACGGATTCGGATGTCATCTTTCTATTATAAGACAAGTGACTCACTCTCTTCTCTTCTCACGAGCACAAACCTCCGGGCTGAGGATCACACGAAAACCCCAAAGAGCTTCTGAGGCTTCCAAGCTTCTCATTTAAGCAACCGCGGATCCGTTTTCATCCTCCCTCCCGTCTCGCTGTGCGTGCTGGTGTTTGTTAGGCGTGCTCCATAGCAACGCTTATCTCGTGTCTGGGCCATCCAGGTGAGCGCGGGCACACCTGTAGGCGAGGATCAGGGCGGTCGGGAATGTTCTTCCTCAGGAATGTTCTTCCTGACATGGTGCGTGTCCTCGTCGTCCGTCATGTTGGCGCGCAGGTACACACACACACACACACACACACACACACGCCCGCAGGAGGAATGTCTCTGACGTGCGAGGAAACGAATGGAAAGGAATCATGCAGAAGTTTCTAAAACCGGCAGACAACATTCAGATGATGATGCTTTAAGTGCGGCTGAAAAATAGACAGCGTAGAGTAATATAATATTAATAGGCAATAGTTTACATTGTAAATGAAAGTAATTTAAACGAGAGAAAAGTATAAATATTTGCTCCGTGATTTTATTTGATGTAAACATTTGCAAAAGCAATTTACAATTGAATTTGATTTCTTTCAAAGAAAAAAATTAAGTCAATTTAAGCCAAAATCCTAGTTTCCTCTCATTGAAACTGTTACTAATAGAACAAAGAACTCCATTTCAACTTGTATGCTTATCCTTTGCCAGTGATTGTCTCCATCCATCAGGTTGATTGCTGCCATCAGGGTGTTGGTTCGCTTTAGGCCTTTTTGTGGCTCGTGCCCTTCTAGGGTCGTTGTTCCGGGACACATTGGACTAGACTTAAATCTCTCAACCATTGGATGAATTATTGTTGACACCACGGTGGATTTTGAACAGCTCTGGAGACGTTCTGTCTCCGGCCATCAGAAGCCATCAGAAGCCATCAGATTTGAATTCGTTGAATGACTTGGTTTGTGGACTAGAACATACTAAACTAAATGGCAATCTACCAGATGCTACGAAACCCACATGCTCATCAACTAACTTAAGCGAGACCTCATCAGACAGGTTCAGCAGGAATTCGGGCTGAGTCATCGATACGAACGGGTGGACTTAGCCCGCCTCTCTCTCTCTCTCTCTGCTTTCACCCCCAGAGCTCAGGAGGAGATGGGATCGCGTCGAGCGGCGCAGCAGGACAACGCCAACGCGTGAGCGGTCCCACGCGGATCTAGAACACGGACCTCGAACCGACCGCAAACCTCGCCCCCCCCCCCCCCCACCACCACCCTAGCCGGGGAGGAGATGAAGAACTGACCACGGTCGGAGCAGCGGGGCGACAGAAGCTACAGCTCCATCCATCCATGGCGGGGCCCAAGCGCCACCGCGACGGGAAGATCGCCGGCCTGTACGACCTGGACAAGACGCTGGGACGCGGCCACTTTGCCGTGGTAAAACTGGCCCGCCACGTATTCACCGGGGAGAAGGTACGCCGCTCCGTGTCCGTGCACGCCGCCCCGTGTCCGTGCACGCCGCTGGAATGTCTCCATGCCGATGGTTGAATTCCTTCACGCCGGAGTAGATCACTCACCCTTCCATGGGACAGACACGCCCCCAAAGGAGGGTGACTATAAGCACAGAGATTTGAGGTATGTCCCCCCTCCCCCTCCCCTCCATCCAGGTCGCGGTGAAGGTGATAGACAAGAACAAACTAGACCCGGTGGCGCGGGCGCACCTTTTCCAGGAGGTGCGATGCATGAAGATGGTGCAGCACCCCAACGTGGTGCGCCTCTACGAGGTCATCGACACGGCCACCAAGCTCTACCTCATCCTGGAGCTGGGAGACGGGGGGGACATGTACGACTGCATCATGAAGTACGACGGAGGCCTCGCCGAGGAGGTGAGCGGGGATTGTGGGTCGCGGGGTCAAGGACCTTTTGGAGGTTCCACTCTCAAGCTCTGCAGGGAGGGTCGCGGTGAGGTGGCCACTAAGAAGGCCTGAAGGTGGTTCGGCGGGAAAGTTTAAATAAAGTTGCCATGTTTCTTTTAGATTGATGAATGTTTTACTGTGAAGAATTGCTTCCATTTGATATTTTCTTTAAAACATCTAATCGGCTAGTATGTATATTCACGTGATAAAATAGAGGTTATCGGGTCCACGATGTTCATTTGGTTAATTAAGGAAGCATCTTCTTCAGGAGGGTGCTTACTTTATTCACCTCAGTGTCTGGAAGTCTTTCACGGTGTGTTTAGATCAACTAGTGGGTTCAAGTTGAGAGTGTTCCTCGATCTGGGTCGCTGCTTCTCATTAAGGGGCGATGGTGGGTCTCGGAGCCAGACCAGTTGAGAACCACTGGTTTAGATTATAGTGACATTTAGGTCACTGGCAAATGTCTAGTTTAGTATTGAGCTCTTTTGTGTCACATCTGGGCGAACCCATGCAATTCACACGTTCTAATCTGATTCTTACTATTGCTTAATACCATTCCGGTCTCTCCTCTCCAAGGTGGCCAAGTGTTACTTCGCCCAGATCGTCCACGCCATCTCCTACTGCCACCGGCTGCACGTGGTGCACCGGGACCTGAAGCCGGAGAACGTGGTGTTCTTCGAGAAGCAGGGCGTCGTCAAGCTCACCGACTTCGGCTTCAGCAACCGCTTCCAGCCGGGGACGGCGCTCAGCACCTCCTGCGGCTCGCTGGCCTACTCGGCCCCCGAGATCCTGCTGGGCGACGAGTACGACGCCCCCGCCGTGGGTGAGCCGCCCCGCCGGTTTTGGGAAAATTTACTTTAACTTCAAACCGGCAGGATCTGCAGTTCATTGTGGCCCCGGGTTTCCATCCATTGAGAGTCATTGAGAGTCGTCGCCTGCCGGCGCGTAACGAAATCTGATATCTGATCAGGCCGGGAAATTGGTTTTCTCAGCATTCCCCCCCTACCACCTCCACCTCCACCAGCACCACCTTCCCCGCCCGTAAGCCACGGCTTAGATATTCAATCAAAAATGAAACGGGGAACGAAATGAAACAGAGGCATGCAGATTTTAGTCCACTGCGTCACAGCGGGGGGGGGAGAAGCCTTTTGCATTTCCTCTGACTGAGTGGATCTGCAGGCCCTCCTCCCCCCCTCGAAAGGGAAGCTGTAGTGGTCTTTCGACTCCGGGCGTGTATGTTGGGTGACGGTGTATGTGTGCTGCGGTCAGCAGTCAAGAGTGTGTGTGTCTGTCCTCTGCATTGTTCATTCAGGTGAGACAATGATGATTGCGGGGGGGGGGGGGGGGGGTTATCTAGGATGGAACATGGTGGGATTGTTTGAATTGCAACAGATCAAATACGGAGGTCAGAAGTCCGGACTTTCGAGGCCTTTCGGGTGACCTCGCCCCCCCCCGGATGGCACCGCTGCCAATTTTTGAAGGAAAATTAGCAGCCAAAGCAAACTGTAAAGAATCAAAGAGAAGTTCATACATACAAAAGTACACAACATTTATTTATTAATCCAAGTGTCAGGTTCTCTTACCAGCAGAAAGCCCTTTTTATAAATATAAATTGCCCCCCAGCTCTCAAAGTGTGTAAAGGGGAAAAACTGAAAGGAATGTTGATGTCATAATAAAATTTTGAAATCCTATGAAAATTTGAAGGGAATTGCAGGCTGAACACAATGTGTTTGCTCACTTTTATAAACGCTGTTAAAAGATGCCTGCCTCCTTTTGCCTTTTGATCTCAAGCAGCGCGTGGGCTTCCTTTTTGTCTCCAGTAAATGGGAGAAGACGAACATCGACTCCTGCTTCCTCTTCAAAAAGCACAAGCTGCACGGCAAAACATGAAGTTACCTAATGGCAATTACAAAGTTCACATCCTGCGCTGTTGCGCAATTCACAGCAGACACGGTGCCTTTGTAACTCAAACAAGTGGGTGGATTTTTGGAGAAAACAACAAATGTTGTGCTCGATGATCAGCATGACAGGAAGATGAACTCGGGCCCTCTCGGACACAAGGAAGTGGTGGTTTTGTTATCTCAGGGAGGTGGTTTGGTGCTAAAATGCAACAAGCATTAAAAGGACCTTTTACACAATCGTTAGCTCAAGTTCGGCTGATGTGCAACGTGTCCGCCATCTGGGTTATGAAGAAAGTTATAAGGGGGGGGGGGGGGGGGGGGTCACGGTTGCTAGGATACGCTGGCTAGGGGTAAGAGTGGAGAGCGCAGCAGTTCCCCCCCCCCCTTCCCCCCGTCCTTCCATCAGCAGTATGAGGCGCCCTTTCGCAGCCTCGCTGAGATAAACACTCGCCACCCACTAGAACATTCACTTTACCGGATGGAAATGCCCGGCAAACTCTTCGGTGTTATGTGGCAAAACGATAAAATAGAGTACAGTATTAGAAATAAACAGACTTCTGCTGATACTAATGTCGCTTCAAGTGCTTTTTCATTTCCCCACTTCTACTCGATATCGCTCTGCGGCGGAAGACCTCAAATCTTGCACAAATGTCCCCAGGACGTCGTGGTTCAACACACTGACTGACTGCGGGGCTGCGTGCTTTCGCTTCGCCGTCTCTCTGACTCAGAATGTGTGTCAGTGGACCAGTGTCAGTGTGAGTGTGTGTGTGTGTGTGTTTGTGTGTGTGCGTGTGTGTGTGTGTGTGTGTGTGTGAGAGCATGAAGCCGGCGGCGGGCAGCAGTGCAGAGCTTCATCCTTGGTTTGATGAACGTGTCCTAAGCCAGTGCATATTTATGGAAATGGCTGATATGATTCATCAGCAGATCCATGCTTCATTTGAACTGTCGGGGGGAGGAGGAGGGGGCGGGGGGGGGGCAGCTCTTGTTATCTTTTTCTTTTTATATCTAGGTCACTAAGAAGACGTATGTTCTGCACACACACACACGCACACAGTGGATTCTTCAGGTATTAACAGCGTCCCCCCCCCGCTGTGTCTCTGCAGATATCTGGAGCCTGGGGGTGATCCTCTTCATGCTGGTCTGCGGCCAGCCCCCCTTCCAGGAGGCCAACGACAGCGAGACGCTGACCATGATCATGGACTGCAAATACACGGTGCCTGCACACGTCTCCCGTGCATGCACAGAGTGAGTAACCCCCCCCACCCCCACCCCAGGTGGGCCGCTGCATATTTCATGTTTCGCCCGACGTGTGAAGAACAGCCAGGTACTGCTGCTCCTCGTTGTCGTCCCCCCCCCTCTCCCCCCCTCCCCCGCGGGGGGGTCAGCTGCTCCTGCCGCGTTAAGTGGATCCGATGCACCCTTTTCGAAATCGGACCCGCTATTTTTATCTCTGCGAGGGTTGAGCTCCGCATCGAAAGCAGAGCGAGGCTCAGTCGATGCTGAGACAAATGGTTGAGGGATCACCTCAAAGGCAGACGCCGATAACCGTGCTCTCGAATATCCGCCGCGGAGGCAGCTCTCCTTGCACTCAGTACAAGAAGAACTGTACGAATGAGCTTTTTTGTTACGGTGGTTTGATTACACTAAATATCTGTTTACCGATTACGGTGCATCTCATGCACTTTGAATTATCCATTTAAAAAGGATAATTCTGTTTTATTATAAGAGCATTAGTCAAGTTTTGGGTCTTTACACTCACTACGGAAGTCCAGTTGGTCCAATTTCACAGCGAGACCAGATGTTTCTGCAGTTCCTCCCCCCGATGCTGATCCCCCATGTGTCTCGCCCCCTCCCCCAGCCTCATAGCCCGGATGCTGCAGAGGGACCCCAAGAAACGGGCGACCCTGGAGGAGATCGGGGCCCACGGGTGGCTCCAGGGCGTCGACCCCTCCCCGGCCACCAAGCTGTCCACCCCCCTGGTGTCCCACCGCAGCCTGTCGGAGGAGGAGCACGGCTCCATCATCCAGCGCATGGTGCTGGGGGGCATCGCAGACCGCGACGCCATCACCGAGTACGTGTCCCTCTGTCTCGGGCCGATCCGACGCGGTTCACCCGGCGATTAAACCTGATCTGATGCAATCAAATGCCGTCAGGGTTTGGTGTCGCTCAGCGTGCTGATGTGTGCCTGGATCTAGGCGTGTGTGTGTGTGTGTGTGTTTCGAAATACAAATATATAATTTTCTCTCTCATCACGTCAGGGCTCTGGAGTCGAATCAGTACAACCACATCACGGCGACTTACTTCCTGCTGGCTGAGAGGATGCTGAGGGAGAGACAGGAGAAGGAGCAGCACAGCCAGACACGATCACCCAGCCCCAGCAAGGCCCAGTTCAGGTACACACACACACACACACGCACGCACGCTGTGTGATGGACAGAACGCTGGCTCTGCAGGGCCGCGTGCTGTCAGTTTCCAAAAGAGGCGTTTGACAGCCGAATGGACGGGCGGCGCCTTCCTTCCCCTCAGAGACTGAAGGGCGGGCTGAGAATAGAAGCGAGGCTTCAGATCAGCATCGGCATCGGGAATGTTTTCGCCTCAAAAGGACCATCTACGGAGTCTAGACGTGTGGCTCCGTGTGTCACTTATGAATATGCATGTATGCGCCTTTTTATGTAAAAATAATCCTCTCTCTCAAAGGGAATTGATAAAAATATGTATTTTTGCTTAGGAATTGGAATTTTTAGAGGTTAGGGTTAGTTAAAAAATGACCACCTCTGACCATTTGACTCTTTAGCATTAGCCGCTATTGGAAATGATGCCGAAATAAAGGTCATTAAGTAACAGCATATTCGTCATCTGCACTGCAGTCCAACCGAGCTACTTTCCGCTTGCTTCATATCTCACTAGCATGACCGCTTGTCTGTAATCTAGCATTGGGCGATGTTGATGACCTCAGCTGTGTTTGCATCGTGCTTCATTCATTGGTCAGACAGCTGACACATCAGCGTACCATTCATCTGAACCTGCTTGCTGAGATGAATCATCATTTTAAACTCACAGTGCTATAAATATTGCTTATCTTTTGACTGTATGCTAAGCTAGGCTAGGCTACGGCAATATGCAACTATGTTGAATTATTTCTTAAAGAGCTTTTGTGTCTGGATGCAACTAAATGATTCAATACAATTTTGGGAGGTGTAAAATATAAATGCAGTACGGCTCATTCTGTTCAACTCCCTATAAGCCTTGTGTTCTGTGTGTGTGTTTAACCCTCCACAGGCAGTCCTGGCCCACCAGAGTGGACGTTCACCAGGACGTCAGTGGCGGCCTGGGGGGTCCGACTATCTCCCACCCGGGGGGGCCGCAGTCGCCCGCCCGCAGTGCCGAGAGCCTCCACCAAGGCCCCAGGCCCAAAACGGCCCTGCTGGACCTCACGCAGGCGTCCAGCCAGCCGCAGCCCGCGCGGCACATCCACGAGAGGGGGCCCCGGCCTCCGGCGAAGCCCCACTCCAACCCCCTCAGGCTGGGCTCCCTGACCTCAGTGACCCCCTGCAAAACCCGCAGTCCCAGCCTCTTCAGCGTGGAGGAGGACGAGGAGGAGGAGGAAGGTCTCGATAAATGCCCGTCGCCCTCCTCGTTCCCCGCCCAGGTGGTGCTTCGCTGCAAATCCTCTGCCTCCTCGTCCGCGCCCGCCAATCGCCTGACGTCCCGTATGAGCGCTCCGCTCCTCAACCAGATCCACGAGGAGGATAAAGAGGAGGAGGAGGAGGAGGAGGAGGAGAGGAGGGAGATGCACGGATTCGGCCCGCCCAAACCCAGCTTGAGCCTCGATCTGACCTCCAGAGTAGCCTCCCTGGCACCGGGCGCCGCTTTCACGCCGAGCCCGGGGCCCAGTGACGACGGGCCGCGGGGCCGCCACGAACCAGAGACGGCCACTGCGGGGGGGCGGGCAGATGAGGGAGGAGGTGGGGGGGAGGACGGAGAGACAAGGGGGCCGGGCCAGTGCAGCCCCTCCGACTGCACCAGTCCTGGATCGGGCTCGGGCCGAGGCAAGGCCGGCCCCAAGGCCGCCAGCGGCCTGGTGGAGAGCTTGAAGCTGATGAGCCTCTGCCTGAGCTCTCAGTTCCACAACCTGACGGGGGGAGGAGGAGGGGGAGGCGGGGGAGGCGGGGGAGGTGGAGGAGGAGGAGGCGGCGCCGTGAGCGGGGGCGGCGTCGCCGGCGGCGGCGAGGCCCAGGACCGCCCCGTGTGGAGGATGTGCATGGGCGGCTCCACCGGCAGCCTGGACAAGGTCTCGCTCCTGGGCGGCCCCTCCCCCCGGGGGAACCCGCACCACCAGCAGCCCCCGCTGAGGGACGCGCTGGCCGACCCGCTGCTGGAGGGCTCCTGCGCCGGCACGCTGCGGCTGGGGGAGCTGGACCTGGCCCGGGAGAACCACCGGAACGCCAAGAGCCGCGTGCTGCAGATGCCCCTGAGCGACAAGACTCTGTCCGTCAACATCCACCGGAGCACCAAGGAGGGTCTGCTGTGCGCCCCCACCCCGCACAGCTGCTGCCAGGTCATCTAGGGCCCCTCCCCTCCCCTTCCGCCGTCTCGCTGTTCCCCCCCCCCCCCAGCTTCTTTTGTGCCGTATTTATTATTATTTAACACTTCATAGACGTCTATGGGAGCAGAGGAGTCGCAGGGTGGATGACAGGGAGGGAGTCCAAACTAGTCCTACTTTGCACATTCAGAGACGCTAAAAAAGGACACTGGGTGCCACGTGTGTGGAGCACTTTCTGCAGATCAAACAGGAACCCTGAAGGAACCCTGAAGGAACCCTGCCCCTTCATTTCATCACGGACTGTTGTTTTAATAGAAGAGAGACGTTCACTACGGGAACGGCGCTCACACACACACACACACACACACACACGTACACGCTGTTTGTGCGCACTTTGTGCACATCCACGCGCACGCCTCTGCTCACTCTCTGATAAGCTGGATACACAACGAGTTCGTTGTGTCATGTCACCATTTGTGTTTCTGTTGTTCTTGATGCTGTTTTTTTCCCCCCCCAGACAATCATTTTATCTGTTTTTTTTATAAATTCTGATATTATGTGTATATTTGTTTTTGTTTTTTTCTTCACTTAAACGCGGACAAAGAACAGGGTGAAAATGGACTCGACGGCACTAAAGTGTGATGTGTCCATCACAGTATTTTGTAGTCCTATCACTGTTTTATTTTTCTATACCAGACGCAGAAGAACAAGGCCTCGCTCACTGGTCCACTTGTTTGTAGATATGTGAATAACCTTCCTAGCAGTAGTGTTGACGGTGAAGTTGTACCTCAGTAGTAAACCTGAATACTAGAACATGTACACGCCATTTCTCTCCACTCCTACTGGATCATCCACGGTGGGGGGGGGGGTGCAGGTTCCAACCCAGAAGACCCCCCCCCCAGTGTAGGTCCCGTGGCGTCCCAGCACCGCAGTAGCCACAGTTGTAGCACATTCCAAGACAACAAAATCAACACAAAAAATGGGGGCGGGGGGGTTTCAATAGAACACCACACCACACCACCGCCGCCCCTCCCCCCCCCTCCGAGTGTCGGTCCGTGTAACTGGATGTGTGACCCCGCCCCTGGTGGAGTATGTAACTTGATTGGTGCATGCGTCTTTTGCTGTAGCGGCGTTCTTCTCGCCCTCTGGGCTCGATCCACCTGCTGCGAAGCAACAGATTCTAACGGTCACCTCACCGTAGCCTCACAACGACACCAGCGACCGCAAAATGTACAACAAAAGTGGATGTGCCATCGAAAAACCTCTTGTCTTGAGCATATTGTACTGTACTGTATATGATAGATATATATTAAAAGGAAATGACGTGAATGAAGTCTGTTTTTTTTGCTTTTATAGATCTGAATAGACACTGAACTAAAAAGGACACACAACATGTCTTTGATGGAGCAGGACATGGTGTTATTGTGTTGATGTTCCTCAGTGGTCTTCCAGCTCCCCCCCCCCCCTAACACTGCAGGGAGTTTTTAATCTGTGCGACATCTGGGCTGCTGTTCCAGATCAGGGAGGAAATCAGATCAGATCAGATGAGCTCTCGGGGGGGGGGGGGGGGGGGGGCGCGTGTGACATGTACGCACACAAACACGCGCACAAAACAAACAATGCAGGTGCATGCGGGATATGAAGGGAATCAATCCGTCAGAAGGTCGGCAGACGGGTCATCTGGTCCCGGCCCGCATGTGTTGTGCATTCACAGTTCAGGTTCATCCTTTACTTTCCCCTTTTTTCTTTTTTCAATGGAAATGTATTCGACCACGACGACACAAGATGTACAAACACGGAGGCCACAACAAAAAGGTGGATTCTTCAACAGAGCCTGGGGAGGGACGACGTGCTTCATATTACTCAGACCTTTCATGCAGGCAGGTGAAGCTCTGCAGCCACCAGCGAACAGGCCTTCTCTTTCTCTCTTTTGTATTTTTTGTGCGTTTTTGTAGTTTCATGTGGGCGCGGGTGGAGCTGAACGTTCAGGCTGAGCTGCTGTCAGCAGGGTGTCAATGCGAGTTGCTGATTAAACTGCTGTGAGGAACAAAACACACACACACACACAGTTGTTCTCAGAGCAAGCATACAGTGTTTGGCCATTTGATGGAGCTTTTTTTTGTTTGTTCATCTGACATTGAGAGGTGTGTGTGTGTGTGTGTGTGCAATGATGGTCCCTGCATGTGTGTGTGCGGGTGCGTTTGATTTCACTGTCTGCTTGTTCGGAGCGTTACTGAAACAGTGTGTTTGCCCATCTCGCACAATGTGTGACCAAGAAGCGGGGGGGGGGGGGGATTAAAGGGTCATCTTTATTAGCTGTGGCAGGAGGGGATGACAAAAAAAACTGTGAGTACGGTAATCGCACAACAGAGTTCATTGCAATACAACAACAACAACAACAAGAAACCCCCTAAAACTCCGATCACGTGACGTGGACGAGCTATTTGGAAAAATAACAACAAAAAAATGTTCTGCGAGGAAGCAGGACACATCTGGAGAACGCCTGGAATGTCTGGACGCGGTATTTTGGAGGAGACAGGATGCCGTGTACTCCTACGCCGCCTTTAGCCAACGCTTTTTCCTGCTTCCAAGGACAGGACTTCCTCCAAAGCAACGTCCTTTTTAGGGTTCTGAAGGACACCGGTGGAACGGACTAGAGCTTCTCTTTGGATGTCACCCAATGAGGTTTTTACAAGAGGGCAGACATTCTGGCTCTTTGTTTGTGAATAAACCATTGTGGCCTGTGACCGTTTGCAAAATGAGGTCAAATAGGTTTAGGGTGAAAGGTCACAGTCACAAATTGACATGGTGCTTTGGGTAATTAGAACTTTATATCACATAAACCAAAATACTGAGCTGAAAGGTGCTAACAAGAGCATTTTACCCATTAGTTATCTGAGCCTTCATCACTATACGGCATCTTTTTCACATTCAGGTTGTCATGTGATCCAATGTGATACGAACACATGGGTCGTGTAAACACAAATATCTGCATGAACCCCATTTTAAATTTAAATTTGTAACCTCATTATATTCCAACAAGCTAACATTGAATTGAATCATATTTAAACATTATGTATGAATAAGTGGGAGAGGAAGGCCCAGCTGTTCTTTTTAAACCATTGGAAACATTTGTGACACTCGTCCTCAAAGACCAGATCTCAGCACTTTGGCCCGCGGGACGGGTCTCAATGCAACCGTCTCGATGCCTCTCTGCGTCCATTTCGCTCGGAGAAGTCTCCGCGGCGACAGCTTTCCCCCCTCGGTGGAGAACAAGCAGCCAGCTGGCAGCCTCCTGCTTCTGTCTCTTGTCCCATGATGCACGGTGATGGCGAGGGCTTCTCTCACTGCATAAAGGTTGAGGATGTTTCGGAGCGGGTTCTTTGCGCAATGACTGTGGGGAATTAACTTTCGGAATTTTGACGTATAATGCAATAAAAGACCTTTAACCTTTAAGATTCTTTTTCATTTCACAACACAAACCTCCTCGAAATATAGTCCTTTCTTTATGGTGCAAATGTCAGCTTGGCCGACAACACAGCTGAATAAATAAATGTCTGGACTACAAGTATCATCAGACAAGAAGAGTGGGGGGGGCGGGGGGGGGGGGGTGCTTGATGCTCATCCCATCATGCCAGTCACATGACAAAAACCCAATTCTATTGAGAGGTAAATAGAGAGAGAGGCCTACAGGAAGACTGGTGCATGTTGTTTGTGTATATCTTTATTTGTGTTAAAGTATTAAATATTTACACTTTGACCCTAAAACTATGGCTTACGACCCCGAAATGAACAGTCAGTGAAATATCTGGATTTCTTGGCAGGTCGCAGAGCGATACGACTGTTAGGACTGAGCTCCCGATGCTTCGGCTGCACAAACCTGCATGTGGTGATGCTGATTAAAGGGAAGCCGAGAGCCACAGTGTGTGTGTGTGTGTGTGTGTGTGTGTGTTTCTGTGTGCACACATCTTCTCATGCGCAGTTATTTCAAGTCTTGAAGCCTTCAATTATTTCGAGAACCAGGAGGAAAGCAAAGCTCCTTTGCCTGATCATGATTTTGGGAGAGGCGCGGCGAGTTCGCCATTCGAAGGATCACGGCGTCGCACACACCTCAGCCCCCCCCCCCGAGAGGCCGAAGGCTCCTGCGCCACAAGGCGGGCAGCCGGCCGGCGTCTCCAAGAGGAACGAGCACGCCCTAATTACCCCGTCCAAAGCCAGCGCGTCACTTCCAGCGGGGTTGGGAGTCCAAAAGGATCGGTTTCCGTGGCTACCCTGTTGCCGGGAGACAGTTGGGGGAAAGGGGGGGGGGGGGAGGTCACTGGCGAGAGACGGGCAGAGGTGACAGGCCTCGAGGCTCAAAGATGACACACGTCTTCTCTTCAGTGCTCTACTCTGTCTGTTCAGGTGTCTGGTGTTGAGCGGATTAGCTTCCACCTGCTTTTTAGAATATTAGGTTTTAACAATTGTCAAATGAGGAAAGAAAACGCTTTCATGTTGCAGCAATTTTCTCAGACTAGAGAACGTCCCTTGCTCAACGTCCTATTTGCTCATTATTGACGCGTCCTGAACGTCTCAGTGGGGGAGAGAGACGTGCTTCCAGCCCTCTTTTAGTAGGGAATACCGCGCCAAATAAAACCTTATTCATCACAGACTATTTATGCATTCTTGTGTCTGGAGGGGTACTTTAACTTATGCCCCCCCCCCCCCCCCTCTCTCTTGAAACAGAAGGCCTATTTTTAGTCCAGCACCCATCTCTGACCCGATTCTGTCATGGCAGTTGTGACTTAGCAGAGAGACCCGAGTGTGGCGGCGCTCTTAAAGCACGACTGTCCACGTCCCCTCAGCGTCGCCCTCTGCCTGGGATTCGCTATGGAGCAGGCCCGGGGGGGGGGGGGGGGGGGGGGGCGAGTGTCCCGTCGCCGCGCTGCTCTCTGCTGGCCGCCGGCGGTCACGTCTCCCCCCACCCCCCCACCCCACCCCACGAGAGCCGAGGGACTTCCGTGGAAAACATGGCAGCCCTTTGCCCCCGAACACCCACGTATCTCCCACGTAGCGGGTGAGGGGTCAGAAAAGAAAGAAAGTGCACTTTGCCTAGTTGGGAACCATAAAATGAGATTTCCCCACGAGGGAGGATGCAGGAGACAAGTTGCACAACGGTTTCTCTCGGTATTTTCCAAATGGAACGCGGTGTTCAAAAGAAAAGACTAAACGGACGACCCAGACTGCGTCTCACGTTTATTTACAAATCACAGATGAAGAAACCTGCGGCGAGGGACGGTTGTCACTTAAGACTAAAGTGCGTGATAAGGAGGCCGAGGCCCCCCCCCGCCCCAACCCCCGTGTGTGTGTGTGTGTGTCTGTGTGTGGTCGCGTCGTCTGAACCGATCTCCCTCATCTCGGCTTTTTCTCCTGCGTCCCGGCGAGGATCCGGAGGACCGTCTGGTTGAAGTCATCGGGCTGGTCGGCGAAAACGTAATGGCCCGCTCCTCTGATCACCTGACGAACAAACAAACAACAACAAAGAGAGAGAGAGAGAGAGGAGTGGGGGGGGGGGGTCGTTATCTCATATCCCCTCAGTAAATAAACAAGAACGCGACTCCATATGTTAAGATTTGTGTTCTCGATGAACTTTTACCCCGTTTGTGGCGTCTCCACTGACGCCACATAGCGAAACTGAAACTGTGAAACTAAACGACGACGACAAAAAAAAACAAGAGGAAAAAAAGATCCTACGGTGATTTGCACGTCGGGTCTGGTTTTCCTGAAGGCGTATCCGGAGTGGCTGTCGATGCTGGAGCGCGACCCGTAGATGAAGGACACGGGAATGTGGGCCTGGACCTGGCCGATCCGCTCCAGCATGGGCCTCTTCGCCCAGCCGTACGGGATGGTCATGTTCGTGAACGCCGTTTCTCCGCTGGAGCGGGCGGGGGGGCGAGAGGTGTAATCACATGTTATACACACACATCATATCACTACTTTGTGGGTTACACAAAATAAATGGAATCTCACCTCGGGGTCTGGGCGTTGAGATGGTAGATGTAGTCCGACACCGTGTTGTCGTCAAACACAGAGGAGTATTTCTGCTTGAAATCCGACCGGATCGTCTGGACCAGCATCGGACCTGAGGGGGGGAAAAAAGACAAAGCTTTAGTCCCCGGCGGTTCTGTTTTTAACTACACAGCGAAAGAAATGGGCCCAATATGAAAGAGAAGAGCACGTCTGAGTGTGTTTTGCGTGTGCCGACCTAGAGGCCCGGCCAGCCGGAGCCCGGCCATAGGGTTGAAGGGGCTCATGACGGCCCCCATGGCCCTGATCCACACTGGGATGGAGTGGTGGTTGGGGTTCTCTGCGCGGGCTGGGAAGCCCCACGGCTCCACCAGCACCAGGTGTTTCACCCTGCACACACAAGCCAGGTGCTTCCTTCAAATTGCAGATCCCACTATTTACATCACAGGAGTTTGGGGGATTTTAAATAGCAGGACCAGACATGAAAGTTAACATTTTTTGCTCTCCAGTACCATGCTATCATTAGTATTGCACATTATAGTGACTGTAGACTAATGACAGAAATACCAACTCAGATATAGTGGCAGCGGGTCTGATCTATTCAATTCTATTCCATGTTACTGTATGCATTTCATCCTGGAATTTGGATTTCTGATCCGGTTTAGAAGATTTTGCTGGTGTCCTTTTTTAATTCTATGAATCAATAAAAACTGAAGCAAATGTATATAATGCAAATGTATAATAACACTGTGTTTTACAAATCTATGAACGTGAATCTTAAAGTGTGCGTGGACCGCCTTCGGATACCTTTGCGGGTATTTGAGCGTGTAGGCGGCAGACAGGTATCCTCCCAGGTTGTGACCCAGCAGCACCATCTCCTCCAGTCCCACCTTCTCCCTCCACTCCTCCAGCGCTTCCACAAACTGCCCCTCGGCCCCCTCCGGGTCGGCGCTGAACTCGGGGCGGCTGCTCCTGCCGAAGCCCAGCAGGTCCAGAGCGTAGACCGGCCCGCTGCTGGAGAGAGAGTCCAGGTTTTGGGCCCAGAGGGCGAGCCCGCCTCCGAAGCCGTGCAGCAGAACCAGAGGAGACCTGTGCGGGGCGGGGGGCCCGGGGGGGGAGCCCGCCTGCGGCCTGGTGGAAAACGCTATGGTCCACAGATAGTCGCCGTTGGATATGCGGACGTGTTGCCTGGAGAAGGGCCGATTCACACCTGAGAGAATTATGGGACAAGGGGGGGGAAAAGTGAGAGAAATGAGACTCGGCCCAAACGCTCCACATGGACTCTTAATTTTGACCCTTTTTCACGAGACAAAATATGAAATCAATTGCAGACACATAAATCCTCAGAGCATTTAGAAAGCCACAGAAGTTCAACAACTCACTTACTCTTGAGCATTTTCTCCTCTGCATCTTTCAGGTGAGAGGGGGAGGTAGGACACCAGGAGGGAAGCCAACTTAATATCCAGGACCTGCGATTCAGAAGGCAGGCCCGGGAGAACACGCAAAGTACATGCAAACTCAGACAAAAGCAAACTATCATCTGAACTTTGACCGTATGACATTGCTCATATCAGCACTGTTGGCGTGCAATCTATACTTCCCAAAATCCCCCTTTTAGGGAACCTTGACATCATGCGAACAACAAATGGAGTGAAGCCCAGATACTTAGTTTACACTTCTCGACACCAGATGGGATTAAAAATAGGAACTTTAAGGTTGACTTGTGTCGCGATGTTAGGATAAGATTACTTCAGAACTCCCATAAATCTCAAAATGCTCAAAGCTTCAACGTTTACAGAATTCATCAAGGCACAGTTCCACAACAAATTAAGTGCAGGCGGAAATTACCCCAAGAAGTTTAAAAAAAAGTTGTTTTTATTTTAAAAGAATAGCGATCAGTCAACATTTCGAGGATTCTAATGGATTTGAATTGATATTGAATTGAGCAATAACACGATTATAACAGAGATTCACTGGACTGTGTTTTTTGGTATGTTTGCCACAAAGGTAATATTCCCAGGCAACGACCCGCTCGGGTCATCACAAAACGGACGAAGGGGACACAACAGGCCCAAACAACACGACAAACTGTACGGAGACGGTTTCTAAATGAGAAGCGTTTTTACAGATGAAGCTCACCTCTGCTCCTTGGTAGGTTGTATCTCCTCTGCCATCCTTCGCATGGTGCTTTGTGATGGTCTGGCGACCATCTGAAAAGCTACTGTCAAAAATTTATTTTGGTGCATTCAGGCACACTCCGTCGAAACCTCAACACGGCAAGTGTTATACAAAGAAGTTCCAGGTGCAGTTTTTGCAAACGCTTTGATCCAAGACAGTGTCTGCGCGGCGTTCGGTTGTTTTAAGAACACACAAATATGAATATAAACCTGAATTATCCGGAGGTATTTTTTAACTTTGTGGAGTCGAAGGGCTTTGAGAGAGCTGGAGGGTAAATGCATCCGACTACACGTGAAGGCAGCACCGTGGTCCGTAGATGTGCTATGGACGCCCCTTGGTGGTGGGCCGGTGTCGTCGTCCTGACCTTCTAGCGGTTGTTCGCTAGGAGAAAACCCCCCTCACACACTCTATGCTGCTCGAAGAAGAAGCGTGTAACTATAACCAACTCCCTGAAGTTACACAGCTGACCTCCAATGGCTTCATTTTACTGAGGTAACGTTGATATAATTATAATTGACTGTTAGCATGTCAATTAGCATAACACGTTGTTCCAACGGTTTCGGTTACAAGTTAACAACATTAGTGTATTTCTGTAAAATATATTTTGCATTAACTTGCACATTTTTTACTTGAACAATCCTCGAATAAATTATGTTTTTTGGGGAAAAAAATAACATTCAACACGAGAGTAACGTTAGCTAAAATACTAGAACAGAGGAGGTTTTGTCGTTAGCATGTCAGTTAGCCGTGAACTCCGGCTCACTCAGCCAATCAGAGGCCCGAATTGCAAATTGAACTTTAGCAGTTCATGCTTTTAAAGTGAACCTTTTTCCTGAAATATTTCTGTTATTTGCTTGAAAATTACTTGAGTAAAGCATTCTTCCCAACATTATTTTTCCACGGCGAAGCTTCAACCGTGTTGTTGCTCCGAAAAAATATTTAATTCGAAATGAAATGCAGAAATGTCCGTAGATGTGCACTTTTTCTATCTCACGGACCCCCTCTCTGAAAATGTAACAAGTCTTTAGCAATGACAAACCAAGGACGACGACTTTCGCTCTCCTCAAACTAATATTATCCAGGAAAACACAATCACTGGCACACAGATTAAACCGTTTCTTATCTGCATACATTTCCTATTATAATTTAAGATAAGGAAAGAGATTAAAGGCAGAGTTAATTTAATTCATCATCCTTAAGGATTTGAGTGGTACAGTATGATCCTGCTGCTGCAGGAAAGGCACTTTTTCTATCTCACGTACCCCCCTGTTTTTTAAATTTCTTTCTCTGAATCTCATTAAATGTCAAAGGGAAGTTTATCTTACAGATCTACAGAGGTATTACCCTTGAAATGGTCAGGAGCACCCTTCAGGAAACGCTGCTTAACTACACACTACACCTCCGACCAGCAAACAACACACATTACCACACCCACAGGCTGTTTAAAAGAGCAAAGTATAAATGTTAAAAGCTTTACTCATTTATTTTATTTTTACAGCATGTGAGCAGGTCACTGTGTATTTAATTATTTTTCAGGTCAAGGACAATTTGAGGGGAGTCCAACCAGTCCTGGTCCACAAGGTGGCGTACTTGTGTTCTTTAAGTATACGCAGACACACACACACACACACACACACACACACACCCACAGACAACAGAAAACTTAGTCCTTCATTCCTCAAACACAATTTTCCTCTCACACCATCCACTTCTGGGGGCTCTTTGACTGTGCGCCCACTGAGTGGTTCCTGAGTGGTTCATTTCCTTCGCTCTCATAGATGCGCACACTCTCTTGTTTTTTATTTTTTTTTATTATCTCTGTGCGTTAATGTGCGTTCACTCTGCTGAACACTCAACATTTCATAAACCAGTAGACAATGAGGGTGTAGTCGAGCCCGGCTGAAGCCGTCTGGAGACCGGTTAACGTACGTGAAGCTTTTAGTGACTTTTTAGGGCTGCTCAGTGACTCTCAGCCAAACTGTCACACTGTAGCCAGAGATTTCACAGCGTATCCTTTTGTTTTATCAGACGCTCGCATCCGGTAAGCCGTAAATCGACTTATCAAAAGGTCTGTTCAGTCTCATCAGACCTTGGACAATCAGCAGGACCTATTACGGATTGTTTCTGTTTTGTCTAATCTGAGGGATTTTTCTTGGAGGTGTGTACAATAACAATTCAAGTAGCATCACTGTAGTCGAGGAAAAGCGACTTGTCGAGGTCCTGAATGCAGAAATATTACACATGCGCCATTCGGTGCATAATTAGGTTTTTACTCAGTGACGACGAGGATGTATCCTACATCATTATCTTATACTTTTGAAACTCAAATACAGCCACCACATTATTAAAATAATAACAAATATAGGTGGGTGAAGAAAAACTGATTGGATTTCAAATGAATACTGGAATTGATTAAAACCGTGTGTCCAAGTTCCATACTTGCAGACTCATTTTAAGGCTTTTTAAAGATGACAGAGTTTAACGTACTCATTAAAGCCGACATGCATCCTAAAAAGGTTTAATCTGTGTGTGGTTGATGCACACTATTGTAGCAGAACGCAATGCATAAATTGATTCAAGGAGATGCAAAACCATGTAAAGAAAATGTGGATAGTGTTTGGGAGGCTCAGAAAAAATCCCCAAATCCTTTTAATTTCTCTTTTCCGGTCCAGTATGTAGGTGTTCTAGTAAATCAATTAGCAGAAACCAAATATATACCGGCTTCATAGTAATATTTGAATCAGCGCATAATCCCCTGAAACCAAGGACTGTCGTGTTCTTCCCTCGCTTGGAACGAGCACTTCATGTCTACACAAGGAGCAGGTCGTCTCAGGGAGCCGCCATTTTCCCACGTCCGTGTGTTTTTACACCCCCGTAGACACGGCCACCTCGTATTTAATCCTTCGCTCTGTTCCTTTAAGCTTGATGGGAAGTGACCTCCCAACGTTGCAGTTTGCTCGACGTCTCTCCTCTATTGCATCATTTCTTGTAGTCACAAAAATCCCACCCCCCCCCCCCCCCCCGTCACAGGAGCCATGCTGACTGTTCACAGCAGCAAAAAAGGACGGAAAACATCAATCAACGAGGGACTGAAAAGAAAAGAAGTAGCTTAATGCAAACGAGGCGTCGTTATTGTAATTCTTTACACCTGTGCTTTTCCTAATATGACACTTCAAAATGTCTTCAGCGAAATAGGTCCCTGGATCCGTTGCATACTCAGTAAAAAGTTGATCATAATGAACATTGTATCTTAGTAATATAGTAGTTATATGTGTCAGTTGTATCATTGTGTTGGAGCCCAGAGCAGAGGAGAGTCTCTGAACACGTCCCTGCTGTATTTTCTATTATTGTGTGTATTTGTGACTTGGTCTGCAGTGTGTCCATTTTTCTGCTCCCAGAGCACAGTTCTGAGGTCAGCTACCGTTAAATTTGATTAGCACAAGGCTAAAACAGGCCCGCAGTAGATAAGTAATTCAGCTGTAAGCACAAACTGCACTCTATCATGAGTTTTTGGGGCATGGCCCGGTGCAGTACGGGTTATAAAAGTAACCGAGCTCTGAGCGTCGGATGAAAAGGGGATGGAGGAGAGGCGTACGGGTCTGTCTGGTTGCTAGGATACTTGGCCGGCGCCAACAGCGGATATGATTTATAATGGCCAGCCTCACCGTCTCGCTTTCTCCTCTAGTTTCCTCCTTCCTCTCCTCCCTTTCACGCTCCATCCACGAGCCTAACTTCTATCCTCAGCATCTTTCCGGGTCTATTAGCTGGTTCTGTCTGCACATATCTGAGTACTTACTGGTGGCATTGGTAAAGGCTTTTATTTATATGGGTTTTCCTGATATTCCCTGAGGCCTCCATCGTGAGCGCACAGATAACGACTTGAGTTTAATGACTAATTTGAAATCTTTTCGCTTTTAATGCAGAACGTAATTATATAGATGCAGCAACTTCCGCGCATGTACCCCATGAGCGTGCATGTTCACATGATGATGCAGAGACTTGATCCACTTCGGGATGTGAAAATGCTCGGGCGACAGATACAGTGTGAGCAGCGGGAGGAGGAGGAGGAGGAGGAGGAGGCCATGTGGGAAGAGATAAAAGGCAAAATGGAGGGCCATGTGTAAGATGAAAGGATGTCATTCAAGAGTGTCGTGATGTAAGATGTAGCTTCAGATAGAAGAGGTTTCACGCCGGCTTTAGACAGATTTTCCTCTTGCATAAAGTACAGTAAGTAAAAACATTGCTGACTTTCACTACTTGTGGTTGGGTGGAGATTTCTCTCATGACAGAACTCCCATAAAACCCTAAACTTTCTACTGAAAGAAACTCTCCCAAAATCACTATTGTGCAAGGGGCAGAGTGACGCTGCAGATTTAAAAAAATGAATCGACTGCTGTTGATTCCATGTGATTGCCATTGATTGATTGATGTTGTTCTGTACTTGCTGTTCTGTACTTCATCAGGCCTTTTAATTATTTAATTTTTTACAAATGTCCGTAGTTAACTGAAGTCACATCCTGGTAACTTCTCATTTAGCAGGCGTGTTCCCTTCATGTAGCATACGAAGAAGCCCACGATGCCGTAACCTCAATTATAAGTTCAGCTTTGGTACCGACGATGCCTCACCAGCGACCCAGATGTGTTGTGTTCCACAAATCGAAAATATCTCCTCCGGTTCGTCGAGACCTCGCCAGTCTCTGACTTCTTAACCTTTCCGAACTTATTGAATTAGATTATTTTGACGGAGCTAGAAGTCTGTTTGTCTCTCAGCTTGGCGAGCATAAGTGATCCAGGAAGGCATTCAAACTAGAGTGGCCATATTTCTCTTTCCCTCTCAGTACGTCCAGTGTCTTCCCGTAAGTGGAGGATAATTTTAGAGCGATAAAGAGCCCAGAGGATATCGAGGGGAGGGAAGACACACGCACACACACACACACACACACACACAGACACATGTACACAATAAGACGGTCCCTCATTCCCTGTTGCACCTGCTGACCCCACAGGATCCACTGAGATCGGCTACTGCTGAGCGTGCGGCTTCCGCACACACTCGAACATACACACACACATACACACACACTGGAATGCGTACGCACTTCGACTAATAGGCCTAATGCTTCCTGAAGAGGGCCCGGCACTGCATTAGCTACGGATGTGGGATTGATTTAGAAACTGAAAGCCTTCTAGTGTGCATGTGTTGGTGTGTGTAGTTTCACTCCTCTAACATTATCTGTATACTCCCAAATGATACACACTTACACACACACACACACACAAACACAGAACGACACATATGAAGGCGGTTCAACAGATGTTTACGGTTCATATTTAATAGGTCTTTAGATTTGGACATTTTCATTCCAAATAAGTATAGGTTTGCCCATTCGGTTCACAACTTTTTTTGAGGCCTTTGAATGAACATTTAGGGCTTCATCCGACACAATGACTCTTTGTTAATTATAGTTACCAGAAGGGCTAATTGAGGCGGTTCGACCCATCACACCAATTAAACAGCAGTCAAACTCTCTTCTTTCTAATACCTGATTAATTCCTGACATCGTTATTAAAAGATCAAAGTAAAGAATATAATGTACCATTAAAAAAAAAGGCTGTTTTGACGGTAGTCCATCATTGCTACAAGGGCAGTGTGTGATATTTAACACATGAAACGGCCCATCTCTTTAGATTTTTACTAATGCTGCACCATCCACCGCAGCAGCTCATTATTCCCCCTGCGTTGGAGTAACATGACGCAGATGTGCTTTTATTTTGGTAAAAGCAGGAACCGTTTGCATAGATAGTGAACAGTAAAGATTGGATCCTTCTCAGGGTGGCTTGCATTGCTAATACAATAAATTGCGTACAAGTCCCTCCTTGTCCCGTATTTACCGGCCGAGCCTCGTTGGAGGGATTCTTGAAGCCGACACACAATGATGAAGAAGCCTTCCCCATAACGTCGTCAGTCTTCAAAACTACGACTGTGGATGTAGACTCCCCTTCGGTTGTAGTCCCGCCATTAATGCATCACTGTATGGTAAATGTCAAACTCACTCGCCTCGGTTTGCCTGTTTCAATGCATGCTGGGAGTCTTTGGCCAAACCGCAGATAAACCTCAGCACGCAGCCGCTGCGGAGCTGAGTGAAGAAACAAAGAGGCCACGGTGTGCATGGGGGAGAATATTTTTAGAGAAGCAGGTGACTGGCAGAGGATGCTGGCGGAAAAGAACGAGGGCAGAAGAGGAACGGGTTAAAGCGTCGAGAGAGAGAGAGAGAGAGAGAGAGAGGGTGAGGTTGCCTGGGGGGAGGAGAAGAGAAAGAGAAAAGCAGACGTGGAGGAGGTGGGGAACTGATGAAGCGGAGCGCCAGGGCCGTTCCTGCTGTGAGTCTACTGTACGTGTGCGCATCCGTGCTATGGCTGTGTAGCGTGTGTGTGAGCACACGCGTGTGGCTGCAAATGAAACTGTTTATCGGATCGATACGGCCATCATCTCCCAGATGACTGTGGCCTCTGCTGAAGAGCGCTCATAAATCACAACCAAATATGGAGGCCGGCGATCTATAGCCGTGCACATGCGCCTCTGGGTCTCTTGTTGTTTTTTCTTTGCTCGTGTGCACGTGGGCCTCTTTGTGTGTGAAATCTCATTTATGCCGATGCGTGGCGATTTGAGGGGGGGAGCCGTCCATAAAACGGAGACACAGGAGAGACAGACAACACCTTATCGTATCCACGCAGCCTCACGGCGCATCACAGCCCTTTAAAATGAGGATGTAGGCAAAAGCACGCGTACAGAATAGGCCATACTGTAACGCTGACATGCCCCCCCACCCCCCCCGTCCTTCTCCACGGGGTTAACAGCAGCTCTCGGCCTGGGTCTGACGGCCCCCGGTGCTCTCCCTCTGAATAATGTAGCCCTCCCGATATCAGTGACAAGAGTCTCGAAACCAAAATAGCACCTTGAGCTTGATAAATATAGATGGTAATTAAATCGGCAGCAGGAGAGAGAACAGCCAGGGGAAAAAAAAGGGATGGTCGGTCTGTTTCATGTGCGAGGACAAACCCCCCCCCTCAGTTGCACAAGCGCGATTTATTCTTCCCGTTGCCCCTGCGATCGTATCAGCGGACTATGCATGTTTGTGTCTGTGCGTTGTGTCGTTTTGTTCAGCGGATGCAGGGGACGTGGAGGTCGGCCCCCGCCAGAGCGCCAGTGAGTCAGCAGGATTTCACCGGTTCGTCCTCAGGAGACTCGGCCGCCGCGTATGCGAGCGCTCGCTGCCATCTGCCATCTCGCCACTTTCTCGCCCCTTTTTGAACGTTCAAGCTCCCGTCGCCCTCCACCTCTCTGCAAAGCACACGAGGCAGGGATTGATCCTGTGAGCGGGTGAAAGGTTGTGTGTGTGTGTGTGTGTGTGTGTGTGGATGTGCGTGTGGGGGTTTGATCAGCTTGTCAGGTGCAACTGGCCCCCCATCTTGACACGATCTCCTCTGGGAGTGTGTGTGTTTGTATGTGTGTCTCTGTGTGTCCTTTTGGTGGGACATGTTGTGACAGAAACTGAGCGACAAGCCCCCTCGCAGCCCAACACCAGCCACTGCAGAGAGACGAATGATGACAGCTTCCTGGGCCGCGCACACGCACACACACACACACACACACAAAACACTGCTTTCTTTTTCCCGTTCTCGCACACAGACACACTCACCGTGTCTTCCCATCGCTCGCTCTCTTTGTCTTGTGTCTCTCCCTCCGCTACCTCTTCCTCAACCACACGCCCACACAGACAATGGCATCCTGTATATCGTCTCCCTGACACAAAGGCGCAAACACACACACATGTACGTGAAAAACTCGCGCGCACACACATGCGCAGGCACGTAAGCCCACATGCACGCGCGCACCTTCATGCATTCATGTTGTACTGGTCTGCATGACAAGTATTTATCAAATCCACACACAAAGATACACATGCAATTTTTTTTACTTTTTTTTCTCACACACTCTGGCTCTCTGTCTCTCTCTCTCTCTCTCTCTCTCTCTCTCTCTCACACACACACACACACAAACGCTCCACTACTCTCTCTGTCTTGGAATTTTACATTTTGATGAAGGAGGAAGCGCGTTGTCCAATCGGAGTAGCGCGAGCCAGGAGAGACCATCTGGGCGCAGACAGAGGGGAGGTTGGGAAGCCGCTCCACTGAGCGCGGTCAGGGTCGCCCCGACCAGCTCTGCCCCCCGGCGTCCCCTCGTCTGCGGGCGGCTGGTGGTACGATCCGCCAGGCTCGATAAGAACCCCCCCTTACTGTCTCCCTGTCTTCTGTCAGCGCTCGGGTGAGGCTGCCGATCCTGTACCACAGCAGAGGGACCGAGAGGAGGGACGCCAGGTGTCACCGCTCTGCAACCCCCTGCCGAGGCGGCATTACCTCGAACAACCGCCTCCGGGGTGGCTGCCAGGTGAGTCTTGAGGACGCGCATGTACTCTCGCACACAGGCACTTTGACACACACACACACACACTCATGTCATGCATGTGCACTACGGAGGGATTCCACGTCGGCTTCACACGACGACGCTTCTGCACACACAGGTGTGCAGCCGCTGATGGCTTCTACGATGTGTGGGTATTGTCACTACTACAAATCAGTGCTAGTAGTGTAAGTTGGTGTCAGCATGCCCGTGGTTGTCTGTGTGTGTGTGTGTGTTTGTGCCAGAACGTACAGAATGTGTGTGTGTGCATATACGCCGTCCCTCCCGGCGTGATGGTGGGAGACAAAGGGTCCCCTCTGTCTGGCGCTGTAGCAGCGCGCACTACGCCGCTGACGGGTGGGAAAGTTCTCTCCGTCACCAATCATGTCTGATCAGAAAAAGAAAGGAATCCAAATAGGGTTGTGCCCCCCCCCAGCACCCCCCACACCCACTTTCCCACCCCCCACTCACATGCACCCCCCACCCACCCATCGCCGTCGAACTCCTGACTCACGGTGATGGGAGGACACGGTCATCAGCGGATGATCACCCGGTGGGTGGGGGCGAGGGGTGGGGGGGGTCGAGGGGGGGAGGGGGGTGTATGGAAGGATGTGCTCTGAGGACACGGAGGCTGTGAGCGAAGAAAAGGGATGTCCATGACACAAGTGTAATGTGTGATAGACATGCCTTAAAGAATGAGGTGAAGGCACATGTGGGGTCATCTGCCATTCACATGACTGCCCGTGTGCAGTGTGTGTCCGTGTGTGTGTGTGGGGGGGGTGGGGGGGGGGGGGGTAGAGAAGGAGCAGGAGCATAAATAGGCAAAACTGCCAGCCATTTCTGACCGGAGGCAGACAAAGGGCGGCCGATCATATATGCAGTCTTGTGTCATACTCTGAGCGAGTGTGTATGTGGGTGGGAAGGTTGGGGGCGCGGGGGGGTTGAGGGGGGGGGAGGGGGCATGTTGAGCCCTCACGTATACGAAGGGCGCCTTCGTCAGCGTGTGCTCCGCGTACAGTATGTCGGGCTGTCACGTCTGAGCTCGTCCTGTGAAGCGGCAGTCGTCTCCGAGCTGACCACATGTGTGCGCATTGCGCTGCCTTGTTCTCTCCCTCTCTCTCTCTCTCTCTCTCTCTCTCTCTCCCCTCCCGCCTCTGACGCCCTTATTTAACCTGCCTCGTCCCACTCGGTCTCTCCACCAGACTGGTTCTGCCCTGTTCATACGACACTAATCAATCCGCTCTTTGTCATAACTACTGTAATAGATGTGCTCTTTTAGAAAGTGGCCTTTATTACATCGTGCCTGTTTTGTAGAGCGCGATCTAGCATAGTTTGTATCATGTCGATTTTGATTATTTTTTGTGGCATTAATTGGTTGTGTTAGAAGGACGGGATGCAAGGTGCGCAGGCCGCACGCACAACTCCGTACTCGACGAGGACGCCATCCCTTAAACATGCGTGTTTCATACAGTGACGGGCTGTGACGTGTCGAATCATGAGAACGTCAGTACCCGACACCCTGAGCCGAGCGGTGACCAGACGCCGCGTTCGAGAGCACGATGTACATTTCCCCCCCCCCACAGTTCTCTCCCCTTTCCTTATTACCTCCCTCTTTTCCTCTTTGCTCCCCTCCTCCACATGCGAGCACTGACGAGCTGTAGGGCGTGCCCCCCCCCCCCCCCCCTCCTCATACGTTACAACGAGTGCATACATTGACCATGTGGAGTTCATACACGGCTGCACAGTGTGTCCGGGTTCACGCTGTGGCGCCCGAGCCGCTACATTGTTGCAAATACGACGCCTGCGATGCTGAGAAATGTTGGCGTACACAACAATTACACTAATTGAACATTCCGTAGCAGCCCTGCAAAATGGCGGCCGAGCCGGCTCGCTGTCTGTGATGGCCGACGAGAGTGTGTGTTTGTGTGTGTGTGTGTGTGTGTGGCTGCAGTAGTCTAGGTGTCTGTGTGTGCGCCTGTTTGTCGAGTTGTGTGTTTGTGCTCGATGTGAGAGTAATCCTGCTTTTTCTTTTCACTGACTGCTTTGTGTCAGGGGAAGAATCCCCTAATCCATAATTACCAACCTCAGTACGCGGCGTGTGGGATTCATGTCAAACCGCCGCACTGTGCCACTGCATGATTGGGAATTTATGAATTTGTAAAAAAAAAAAAAAAAAAAGATCTTCTCCCCTTCACGGCCACCTTCAGACCGCTAAATGGGTTTTTACCAAAAGTGCTGACCTTGTTGTTTTCTTTACAGCTCTCTGCCCAGCACCCAGCCAGCAGCCAGACGCCCCCCCCCCCCCCTCACCCGGCCTGGCCCGGACCCGCCCCAAACCTGCACGGCCCCGCCCACATCGGGAAACCCGCAGGAGCCTTTGGCACGCCTCTGTGCCAAAATCATCCGCAAGAAAACCAAAAGGCCAGACATTCAAAGATATACTAAGGGGGGGGGGGGTCAAGAGGCATGCAGAGGGTCAATCATAGGGGAGACACTGAGTGACTCTGCTTGACATATGCGTATTTCGCTTTGCCGCAAAGAAAGCAACGACTCCTGAGGTTACTTGTCCAAGTAAGTTGTCCCATTCACATTAGATTACACACACACAGACACACACACACACACACACAGATTATAAACATCGCTGGATTCATTTAAATCGATGGTGTTTTGGTAATAATTGAAATGTGTGCAGTTCTGCGTTTTCTCATCGGGGAGACTGTAAAAAGACAAAGCCGAACTAAACGACTACCAGCGCTCAGGCCTTATCTCAACTGTGTGGGTGTGGGGGGGGGAGGGAGAGGAGAGGAGAGAGAGGGAGTAGGGTAGGGAGGGAGAAAGAGAGTCTGCCGCGGTTGCAATGCGTTTGCCGTAGCGCGTCACATCGTTCAGTCGAGATGCAGCAGAGAGGAAAGACGACCATGGATGAGTATGACTGTGTGTGTGTGTGTGTGTGTGTGTGTGTGTGTGTGTGTGTGCGTGGCACCTCTGCTATGTAATGTATATAATGATCATTATAAACAAAAGAATACCTGTAATAAATGGCCAATCTATGTTTATTCACTCTTACACTACACAAAGATATAGTGTAGTGTTTAGGAACCATGAGGACAGTGTGTGTGTGTGCGTGGGTTAGTTGGTACGTGTGCGTGTGTGTATGTGTGTGTGCGTGTGTGTGTACGTGTGTGTCAAAGGGGCCTCTCCGGCCCGAGTAAAGAGGAAATGGATGCCTCCTTATCACCGCCGCTCTGACAGCTGACCACCACAGCTCCTTTAGCAACGAGCGCAGCGCTCACTCGCTGCTGCCCGACGACGGCGCCGCACGGAACGCCGCGCCCTGATCCCGCAGACGCCTTCGCCCCCGTCAGCGCGGCCATTCAGAGAGGGCGAGCGAGGCGGCCGCGGCCTCGCGCGTGAAGCAAGCGAAAGAGACACACTAAAAAGGAAGTGGCGGTTTCCTGTCTCTCTCTCGTGACGCGGAGTAGAAGAGAGCAATGATTGACGCCAGCGGAGGTCTGCTGGCTGATGGCGAGGAGAGGCCGTCCTCCACGAGCACGCCGGCTTCCGTCCTCGACTGCAGACAGCAGCCGTCTTCATTTTCCCAACTCGATTTACGGGCATCGGGAGACGGCGAGGCGCGCCCGCCTCCCTCGAATGCAATCAGCCTGCTTGTGTGTGTGTTTTTAAGAGGAAATCGGAGGGCGCCATCTTCATCGGCTCCTCTTTTGTAGGCTGGTTTTCTCCCTGAAATCCTTCCTGAGTGTACGAGGATTTTCTTTTGCTAATTGTGATCTCCCTTTTAGGCTGCGTCAGAGAAGACAGAAGATTCTAGTGCGGCCTATAAACTCACCTCATAAAGATTTATTTCCTGAGGTAAGTTCAACTTATTGGCCTATTTTAGCCAAAATCTCTATTCATCCATTTACACGCCGCTCGTCAAGTGAGTGAAACGTTTTAATTAATTTAATTTAAGGCTTAATTTCTCCTATTTTCAACCAGCAATGGAAGTTTTGAGCAATATTCATGTTCCATCAAAGTGACTGATGGCGTCATTTGAAATGAGTTAATTCAAATAAGATGAAATATTGCCAATGTTAAGGGATGTCTGAAATGCCAGTTATATTTCCTCATGGTTCATATTTCTTTTACTGATTCTGGTGAGTTTAATACGGGCTACATTAATATGATTGACACAATACTTCATTTCATTTTTTTTGCATTAAAAAACTCTTTAAATGTGTCCACAAGAACCCCCCCCCCCTCTCTCTCTCTCCTGTAATTGAGTTCACACCTTTTGAGCCTCACAATAGTTTCCTGAGTGCACTTATGGGACAGATTCAGGACAAAGTTAGCTTGAGATGTAAATCCATGTCCACAGAGGAGCTGCCTACAATCCTGCACTGCTAATGTCCTGTTTGACCCTCAGCTGAACACGCGTCTAATGGAGACAACGGGGTGGGAAGCGTCTCTTCTGAGAGGCAGGCAGGACAAAGGATGGGGGCTGGGAACGTCACAGAAAGGAGAGGAGGAGATGGGAAAGAGAAGCTAGTTATCGTGAAAAGAGACAAAAACAGATGCCGTTTACGATTATCCTCTCCGCTTCCTTCGGCTTCCTTTCATTCGCTCTGAGTTGTCACGGCTCATTCCTCCTCTTCATCCTTCACGTCTCTCCGTGACACTCCAGCTGTTCGCTCATCTGTTTCACTTTTGATCGCGATTTTTCTACAATATTCCTTCTCTGCCTCCTTAATGTTTTCTTCCTCCTGCCTCATATCCTTCAAACACTTGTCGTTTTCTTTTCAATACGCGGATAAAAATAACAAATCCCACTCTATTCTACATGTAGCGTTTTTTTCTCGAGCATCGCTTCTCCCTTTTCTTCTTTCGCCGAGGCAGCTGCGTGGATCTATAGCGCTCAGGTGGCTCAGTGTGGACGTTATCATGAAACGAAGGGCTGGCTGCCATGGCAACCATATGATGAGGCAGGCAGGGCTATTTAAAGGAATTCAGCTGCAGCTTGCGCCCCCCCCCCCCCCTCCCCCCCGATCTTCACACCGGTCCAGGTAGAGACAAAGAAATAGATGTGAAAGACAGATCCTTTTGTAGTTCCACTGCTACAATACAATGTCTGTTATGAAGAATGGTTTAGAAAGATTACTGTAATACAAAATGTGTTTGAACATTTAGTTAATTTGCCTTAACAGCTGATTGCAATCTCCTTCCCGTGGACTTCAGGTCTGGTGTTTTCCCCGCCGCTCATTGGTATTCATGCGCGTGCCGTTGCCAGTTAAATAAATCAGATTGAGATGCAGCATTCCCATTTAACAACGCGGCTAAACCCCCGTGAATGCACCATCTTGTAAGTTCAGTGGGAACATTTCTGCACACATTTGAAAGCCATTCGCATTAAATTGCACGACGCAGCCAAAAGGCTTTGCTTCAACAATAGTGGATTTATTTTAACGGCAATGTGCTTATGCTTGGATTATCTGCAGAAGGGGCCACCGTAACGTACTGACTCACATTATTCATAACGATAAATGGAAGAAAAAAAAACATACCTTTTTCTCTCGGGAGGCATTTCTCAGTGGACAGCGTCACATGGGGAGACGAGTGTGAAGAGGAACAAGCGCGGTGCACCCAATGGAGAGAGAAGCATCTTTCTAACGCATCGCTCTCAGATTGAGGAATTTTACATTTATTTCCCATCACCTCCACAGATTTAACTGAGCCGTGTATCTCTGAACTCCTGACCTTACTTAATTTCTATTTAATGTCACTGAATAACAACCACAGGAATACTGTTTGATGTTAGAGGGGGCAGTTCCCCCCCCCCCACTCAGCGAATAGAGACGAGAAGCTGTCGTTTCTATAGTTCCTGTGTAGTGACACATTTGCTTTGCTCTGCTGATCCGACAGGCGTTTGGATATAAACTGTATAGAGCTGAGCCCATAAATCAATGTCAATTGACAGGAAGTTAAGCAGCTATTCACTATTTTTATGATCAAGTCCTTCTTTTATTTGTTTGTCGTTTAGCTTCTCCGATTAGAGGATTGGATGCTTTTTTTTTTGTCCTATCGAATATCTTATCTTTTTCCGAGATCTTAGTTCAATCTAATTATTTAAGAAAATACAAATAGTGATACTAGCTGTGAGTTGGATCTGTTAACAGACTTTGGTTTGGAGGAATCGGCTGCATCAGGCTCATGGTTCTGGTTTTTTCCCTCTCCCACAAAGGTTATTATGTCTTTCTTTATTTCTTCTTAGCATGCTTATATTCTACCACGTTTTTATTTTTGAAGTGCACAGTTATTGGTGCAACAGCCGGCGTTCCTTTCTCTCTCGGTTGAGCCCGGCGTGCCATTCCAACGCCTGTGAGAGCAGTGGGGAAGATTTAAAGTGCTTCACGGAAGCGAAATTATGAGTGACCTCTCTCGTAACACTGCGCTCTTTATCTCATTCTAATCCCAACTCATTTCATATGCTAAGTAAAAGCTTATATTCCTCTTCACTGTACACACACACACACACACACACACACACACGTAGCCCTCGTTTCTGGGGTGTGATTATAAAATTTGCATAGAGGATGTAGTCGGAGCCCCGGAGTGCAGAACTACCAGAGCTGGGGGGCTGGGGCTGGCGGATGGTCTAATGCCTGTCAGGTGTAGAGAGGTGGAGCAGAGACTCCCACAATCCCCTACGTCCGGGGGTTTCATGACGAGAGAGAGCTCCCTCGCGTCTCACCTCCAATCGGCTCCTCTCAATCCAATTTGCATGCTCTGTTTTTTTTTCCGTTGTCACAGATGTAGCGATGATTAGGAGGAAGCGAGAGAGAGAGAAGAGAGGGAAAGATGAGTCCATAGCCCCGGGGGAGAGGACGAGGTGAGACGGAACCACTTCTCCGCTCGCCACCGGTTGAAGCTCTCCAACCATCGGAGCGCCATCTGCTGGCTCGGTGGGGCGGGACAGCTGGTGTTGTGAATCAGGCCGCCGCAATCCAAGGAACGGCTACTTCCCAACACCAGGGTCTCACCCTCACCCCTCTCACCCCTCTGACCCCTCTGACCCCATCGCCTCGGGCCGACAACGAGCCGGTCAGGGTATGTTTCAAAGCGGGTGCTTTATACTCTCTTGTGCCGCATGAAATGGTCATCGATCACTTGTAATACTGGGAAATCTATGTGAAGAATATGTTCCTTTTGCATCATATCCCCTGAAATTAGGAATCAGAAGAAAGTACAACAAACAGCAAATATCCCAAATAAAAATCTACCCTGTAGAACACACACAAAAAATGATGACATGGATGACAATAAAAAATGTCTGTTTTCCAAACAAATTAAATGTGAATTTCCAAAGATATGACTGTGGTTTTGTCTTTTAATAAAAGCTAACTGAATTTGCTTGATGGGAGTATTTATAATGTATAACATAAGGCAGTGCTCCACCAAAAAAGGACCTGGATGTATATACTTTTTCCCCCTCATGAATCAAACTAAGCGCTTCAGCTGCTGAAACTGTAGCCGCTAAGGGATGAAAATATATATATATTTCACTTTATCTTAATAAACCACCACTCTTCTGCTGAATGCCTTACCAGTGTGTCTGTGTTCACCAAAACACAAGTATTTGTATGAATTATATGAAAGGCTTCCAGTGGGTGCAATGGTCAGTAGTCACATCTGTTACGATTAGATATTTTCTTGTACACTTAATAACAGTTTCAGGTTTAAGACAAATATAATAAAGGCAGAATTATTGCAATCACACTCCAAGTTTCATCACGCTGTAAAATAAACAGTGATCTTTATTTTGTTTACATATATGACCATGTATGTCTGTTATTTACTGTAGTTGTCTTCACTTGGTTGTAGTTCAGTTATTTAGGATATGTTTTTTTCAATATTTTATATTTATTTATTTACTATTCAAGCAGCCCCAACGTAATGAAAATATCAGCCAAATTCGACACACACAGTTCAGTTAAAAAAAAAATTAAATTATGTTTAACAAACCGTTACGTGTTTTAACGTGCGAGCCAAGGCGTGTCCATAATTGACACCTCGCGCATGCGCAGAGGGGCCGGGTACACCTTGGCAAACGTTGGGTCAATTTGAGCAGAGGGCGAACGCCAGGGAGCGTTTAGTCCAGACGTCACGCAGTGAGCAGTTTTAAAAGAAATACGAACCAGGCCCAGAACTTTTTCTAGCAACCCGTAGCCATTCGTTTGAATCGTTGGCATGTTACCATCAGCCGGCCGGGTCAAACTAAACCGAGTCGCGTTAAAAGACGTCGTTGGAGGTAACGGGGAGCCGCGGCGGAGACGACCGCCCAAAAAGCGAGAGGAACCAAAACCGGCGTCGGCCACTGGCAACGACGTACCGGTCCAAACGTCTCCAACGGGCCCGGGAAATGTGACCGCTAACCCCGCCGGAGGAGAGCTGGCGGAGAGTCGTGTAGGTACGCAGAGGCCCGAACCGGAGACGCAACGACAGGTCACGTAACGGGGATCGTAAAGGAAACCGAGGCTCACAAACCGGGTCAAACGGTCCAGAGTAAAATGTCACGTCTAAAGGCGGAGAGAGCCGCGCGCCCTTTGAACCTGACTTCCGTTAACCGCGGGGTGGCCTTTAAAAAAATGAAATAATAATAAAATAAATAAACCCGTGTGTGAGCCGCGACGTTAAACGCGACGGGGCCGCAGGCGGGGAGGGTAACCCCCCCAAAAACCCAAAGCGAAGGCCAGGGCCACCAGGCGACACCGCCCCCCCAACGGGAACACGTTCGATACCCGCCGGACCGTCGAGTGCTATGCTAGCGACAGGGTGAGCTAACTGCTAACGTCCACGTCATTGTTCATTAACCCGTGAGAGTGAGCGTGTGAAGTTTACTGGTGTTCAACCGAGGGTTATTTTTTTTTTAAACGATGGAGTCCTGGAAGGTTAAAGCGTATTAACTCTTAGCTGCTGTTTTATTTTTATTAGGGTGCAACGCGTGATGCTAAGCTAACAGCGCGGCTGATTGTTAGGGACACCGATGTAACGTTTTAATACGCTGCGGTAAGCGCTACATTCGAGTGGGTACGATGTAACGTTACAGTGGGGTGATTTAATGTTAATGTTGAACTTCAAATGGCAGTAAGAAATACGTTTTCCATTGTGCGTTTAAATAAGATGATACGAGCAGCTAAAGCCACACGCTTTCCTTCTCTTCGTCCAACATGGTGGTGGGAGTCCATTCCCGATCGACAGAAACGCATTTCTGTGGTAATAAAAATGGGTTCATTTCGTTCATTGATGACTCCAGTTCGCTTTTGCACTACTTGACAAGATTTTGTTTCCACTTGCAGACGTTAATAGGAACGCACCGCGTAGCCCCACTGGACATGGTGGTGCACAGATTTCTTTGAGGAGATCTGTCAGAGCCCCCCACCAGAAGACGTTGGGCGAACGGGGGCAAAAAGGGCCAGAGCATCCCATGTTTAAGGTTAAGATCGAAAGGGAAATCAGAGTCGCTGAGGCAGAGGAGAAGAATATCGCATGGATAGGCCAGTACCCGAAGGTGACTCTTTGCGACGTAGCTCCAAAATGTGATGCTCCTAGTCCCGATTGTGGCTACGTGTTACCGGATGTTCTCAAGAACAAAGTCGTGCGTTGCTGCAAGGAAGCTGGAGTTCGGTTCTGGCCTTGTTTCGTGCACGATCGCCACAGAATCGAGGAACTTTCTCCGGCTCCAAACGGCACGTTTCCCCGCAGAGTTCAGTCTGAGAAGAGCGCCCGTTGCTCTCAGAGTCTGAACGAACCCCAATGTCATCCGAGAGAGCGAGCGGGCGCACAGGCGTTATCCGGGCGTTTCCTCGAGAGTTGGACGAGTGAAACCTCTGCAACCTGTTCTGCTTCTTTCTCACCAGGTGGAGGTAGAATGAAGGGGGTGGAGTGCAGGACTGGCATGTGGGGCAGAGACGTTGAAGAGGTTCCCGGAACGGGATGTCGCCAGATAGGAGCCGAGATTCACAGGGACAAGAGGATGAAGCTCGAGGATAGCGTTGAAGATGGGGTTTTGCCAGCCGCTCTGGGTTTAGAAAGCGTTTGCTGCAGAGACCCAGCAGCAGCAGCAGCAGCAGCAGCCGCAACGGACTCTGGAGAAAAAATGAAAGCATGCATTTTGACGCGTAACAACAGTGAGTCGCGATGGGAGCGCGCGGTCGTCGCTAGCAACTCGACCGTGAAAGAAAACCGTGTCAACGAGAAGCCTGCTGGTGAGATTGAGAAGGCCTCAGATGCTGATGCACCACAGAGGACGTCTGATGGGTTGTTTCAGGGGAACGAGACAGAACTGGATGAGCCGGAGTCATTCACCTGCCAGAGAGTGATGCCCTATATTAAAAAAATCAAATTTAGCTGTGCGCGCACATACATGCCGTGGCCCCTCTCCCACAGAGGCCCCACCGTCATAGTCCACGCTGGATCTGCAGGCGGTCCAGCAGAGGCTGTAGATCCCAAAGCTGGCGTCGACTGCGGCTCCCCAGCAGACCGAAATCAGCCGGGCTCGTCCAGGGCCCGAGCCGGCGACGAGCTCCCTGCAGCACCTTCAGCCCGCCAGGTATGTCGTGGCGATGTGAAGACACGGGACGACAATGGAGGAAGCGTTCAAGATGATAGGCCGACATGCGCTGTGGAGTTTGCGCCTCGCTGTGCGTCAGCATCCTTAGCTGGTCTTCGCTCGCCTGCGCTGGCCCACATTTCCAACCCAAGTCAGAGTGGAGGAGAGCGTGGCGCGCCCTCATCTCCTCCGGTTGATGAAACCGAAAGCCACGAGTCGACCCCCTTCCTCTCGGCTCTCGGCCTGAGTGACTGTGAAACCACCACCACTTTGTCTCCCATGTCGTCTCCGTCCACACACGGGGGTTCGAGCAGCCTCTGGGCCACACCGTCCTCTCTCCCACCTTCATCGGCCCCCATGAAGAACGTCAAAGGTGTTAGGAACGATGATCCTGCCAGTGTTCCACTAACGTCCTTTTCACCCGACTGTGTGATTGAAGCTGTGGAGGAAACGTTGCTCTTTAAAGTAACTCAAATGACTTCGTGGACTCCATCTTCTGCTCATCCGTGCGACTCTGACTCCTTTCATTCATGCGAGTCGTCCCCTTTTCTCCCTCCACACGAGCGAGGGAGAAGTGACCGATTTTCTCCCGCCAGGAGCCCACCGTCTGATACGTGGTCCTTTAACCACACGCTCGTCAAAGACGGATCGTTGCACAAAATCCTAAAGGAAAACTTTGTAGAAACGGACTCAAATGAGTTTCTGCTTCCTCCACTGCTCTCTCCTGTCACTTCACCACGAGGGCCCTCAGGGACGAGCCCCCATCTCCAAACACCAGGCTGCTCAGAAGAAGAAGAGGACGAGGAGGATGAGCAAATCAACGACTGCTCCGGAAAACCCCAAATGTCCTCTGGATGTCCCGTGCCACAGATTGTTGATAGTAAAAAGGATTATCCTGAACATGGTTGTGGAGAAAGGGAAGTCTCTGAAACTACTTTATTGAAGCCTCAATCCTCTCCAGACAGCGGCGATGACGCTGATGATGGGGAACAGAGTAACAAAAAACCCAAACAAGTTCCCTCCGACCCCAAAATGACGACAAACCTCGTCTCAGGTGAGGTCACAGAACCCCGCTCGTATCTCAGCAGTGACGACGACGACGACGATGAGTGTAAAGATGTTGTTGATGAGGCCTTCTATGAGACACATTCCGCTGAAGACGAGGGATCCGGTCCGTGTGACGCACAGCGCAGCGTCACAGAAGAACCCGGCGCAGAGGTAGCTGACCATCTGCAGCACAGCGCTCTGGATGAGATCGCTGCTTACGAACAGGACATCCTGCTGGTGGACGTGATCCAGGACGACCCGGAGCTGTTTGAAAACCTGCCCGAGCAAAGTCTGCTGAAGCTGGGCCCCATAAGGGCCACCGTGGCTCCTGTAGCCGGAAGAGCACCGCCGCTGAGGATAGACTCGGCGTCACTGGAGAACCCGAGGTGGGATCTTGTATGTTTGATGATGCTCCTCACAGTTAAAGCTCGCTTGTTAGCAAATAAAATAAAATCCCTGTTTTTGTGTTTCAGGTTGACTCCAGGTATTAAAACTGGTCCTTTGGTCCGTTTTGATGCCCCAGGTTGGTACACTAGTCGGCCATAACGATTTTATCTGAAGGTCATCCTGTGATTGTTCTTCACGTGTATTTTACAGAGAAGACAAACTGCAGATCATGGAGGCCTCAGGGAGGCGGCAGCACCTCTTCCCAAACGGTGATGTAATGGGGTCGAACTCTTCTTACTGCAAAGCAACAGCCAACATGAACTTCATGTTCCTCCCTAAATTAAAGTCCAGGATGAAGAGAAACCGGGTCGACAGTGTTCAATTAAGAAAGCAGGGGTTTTAGCAGACTCCCTCTGGATTTTTATATATTGTTTTTACAATTCTAGTTAATAGGCTTTTCTTTTTTACTAATTTAGGCTGTCTAGCAGAAAGTGACAATTCTCACTGACACTATATCCTTGATCTGTTTACATTACAAACCATTGACCTTAAAAAAAAAAAAAAATACTTTGTTTCCTCACAGTAATAATTGAGATAAAAGTGAAAACTGTCACTCTTTCAAAGTCAGGAAGGCATTGTGGTATTGACCAAACAAGGTAATTAATACAGGAACATTTTGTCAGTTTAATGATTTATTGTGTGGTCTTTGTAGAGTCTGCCGGATGCCAACAACAATCATGTGAACGGAGTCCCGGAGAGGTAGCTCTTTGCATCCGTCACACAATGAAACATTTCTCCAACCCTCTGGATCTTTCCTTGTTCTGACGATCACTCTGTTTGATAAAGGAGCCTCTGGAATGCAAACCTTCTGCACAATAACCTCCCTCCACCCATGGCCGCAAAAAACGGTAATCCAAGACGTGTCCGGCTTTGCACCGAGAACCTGATGCAACCAGATGTTCAAGAGCACTTTCAGCTCGTGTGTATGACGGTGTGTCCTTTCACTCTCTGCTCAGGGCCTTCGATCGCAAATCCCACACAGTTCAGGCGCCAGAATTCGATTGGTGTGAGTGTTATTTGTCTTGGTTATAAAACATAACTTATGACGGAGCAGGTTCACAGTTGGTCTCCATTTTCTCTAAATGTTTGTCCAGTAAAATGCGAAAAACAGTTTTATTTGATATTTCAAGACACCAGAACATTTGAATGGCATGGATTAAAGTCATTTGCAATAGAAATCACTGAAATTGTTTCAATGAATTTCAATGTCAGGCGTTTCGGCTTCATCTCTATACATTATATAAATACATTAGTTACCTTGATAACGGTCATCTAGATTCTTCTAAACCACGTGTGCACATGATGCTCTGCTTGTTCAGGACTTCACCTCCTGTGGGGTTTTTGATGATGAAGCTCTTCCCTCTGATCCCTCAGTACTGCAGGCACTACTTCAGTGAGTCGCTGTCCTGCGGCTTCAAGAAGTGTCACTTCAAGCATGTGCCCGCTGAGGGGGACGAGAAGGTACCGCTCAAAGGGGAAATCATATATTCGTAAGCCTGCCAGCTTCGTACTAAGTTCAGAGCTCACACCGCTGTAAAGATCTCTACGGTTCCTTTTTTTTTCATAAGAGTACACTGGATCAAAGGAAATCTTAACGTCCCAATTGATCATTTTGATAACTTTCATAACTCATGCAATGGAATCCAAGTCGTTTGTCTAATCGTGTTCTCACTACTAAACACATGCATCTGCACTTAAACCCTAACATTTAAAACGCTGTCCCACCTCGGAGTTCTTTTTTGATATCTTGAAGTTATCACAGGGTGAGTAATTGATATAGAAATACAGAACTGTATTAATCCTGTTCTAGTACTGGAGGCTAAAGCTCACCCCACTTCATTTCAATTACTTCACTTTCTTTCTCTTTCAGCTGTGCATCGAAACTTTGACACGCTTTGTCAAAAATCCAATGTGCCTTCAAAAAGCAGGTGAGGGCCCCCCCCCCCCTCTTATTCACTAACTAAAACAGTTGTATTGGTGTTTTGGACCTGACTCTGTCTCCTTTTGGCTTCCAGGAGCCATGTTTGTGTGCTACTACCAGAGCAACCGACCGGGGGCGTGCTTCTCCATGCCGGTGCTGCTGACTCTCCTCTGGGCTCTGCTCAAAGCCGGCATGGTGTCCGACGTCCTGACGGTCCTCGGCGTCAGTTTGACCCACAAGATCGTGGTCCGTGTTGTTTAAATTAATTTCATGTATCCATCAGTTCAGTCAAAATGTCCCGCTGCAGTACGCCGTGCAGTCCAGAAGGGGGCGGGGTTTTATTTAAATAACCCTTCACCGTGTGCCTTAGAGTGAATGCTGAACTCATTCCTCTCTTCCTCTCATGGTAGCCGAGTCATGAGTTCCTGTTGGCCCTCTTCAACCATGTGAGAGAAAAGGATCTTTTGGGTCTGGGACCTGAACTCATGCAGCTCACATTCAAGGTATCTCAATGCTTTCCAAATGAATTTAGCACAGGCTGGTTGGATCTGTATTTGTGTGGAAGAAGTGATCATGCTTTAATGTATGTTGACAGATGGCCCGTGCGGGTCTTGTGCTGAGTCTAGACTGCCTCGACTGTGTTAAAAATACTGAGTTCCAGCAGGCGGTCAACGCAAACCCCCCCGTGTTGGCGTCTGGTAACAACAAGTAAGTGGAACTTCGACAAAAAAAACCATGATGCTATCGGACCTAACTGTGGAGACCAATCTCGCTAACTGCACTACCTGGATAAATATCACATTTTGGGAAAATGTGATTTCAGAGAGGCAGGCAGAAGCACAATATGCGTTTTATGGACATATCAGGATGTCAAACTGAGTCAAAATCAAGGGCCGGACTTGGGAAAGGGTCAACTATCGTCAATACTTATTTCTGACTTGTGTCAAATGTTTTTTTTTTTTTTTGGCTCACTCCCTTGATTGCTCTGTTTGTATTTGTTCTAAAAGGTCATCTAGCAACGCTCCTCTTCCAGAGTACCTGAATCTGGCCCATTCCATCGTAGAAATCGAGGTTTGTGCATCAGAAGTTAGCGTCTGTCGACTTGTCCAAGGATGACACTTTGTCTTTGATCATTCATTGTAACGTCTTCTGTTTGTCAGCTTTGTTCCAAGCAAGAGGACTGGGGGCGGATGGGCAAGGTGTTCAGCTCCATCATTCAGTCCAGCAAGTACGCCAACCAGGTGGGGAGGATCAGCGGACGCATTGCCATCGCGCTCCTGTCTGAAGGCAAAGACAAGCTGTCGCTGCCCTTTGCAGCCTTCGCTGAGACGGGTGAAAGATTAGAAAGACCAGAACAGTTTCCAAGACATGTCGTTCCTAATTCCCAATAATAATACTACATTATAATTCCTTTGTTCTCATTTTTAGTGTGTCAGAGCGAAATAATCGACAGCCCGATGAGGAGTTCTTTAGGCCGGATTGGAGTCTCGCTCATGTTGAGATACCACAAAACGCATCAATGGGCCAAGGTACTCTGTTTGTTTGTAGGAACAGCTTTACTAAAGCAGCACACCCGTTGATTCTGGCTTGTTATGAACTAAATGTGACACTGAAGTGTGTGTGTGCGTGCCTGTAGGGTCGGAGGGTGGTGGAGGTGCTGTCTGTTTCAAAAGTCAACTACGCAACACTGAAGGGTTTGTTTGGGAACGAGGATGGAACGTCCCGCTGCAACCTGGTCACCGTGGCAACGGAGCTCTTCCTCCTGAGTGGCAGCCTGGAGGGAGCCCTCAACACACTCAGAGGTGACTGCTCTGACCAAGAGCTAAACGCGTGGACCTGATTGGTTCACATGACCTCCTTAGCGCATGAAACTCTACCCAGAACTGTTCGTTGGAGCGTGACGCAGCGATTCTTCAAAGATTTTCATTAGATTTACGCACAGTTTGCAAATTCAGCTGCTGTGATGCTGTTGACCAGAGCAGAATCTGGAAGTACATTTTAGGCTTTTATTTTGAAAGGTAATAACATGGGTACGCACAAAGGGGTTTATTTGACGCCGCACTGCTAATAAACTGTAGCCTTCACTCAGAAACCTAATCATCATCACCCTTCTTTGCTTCTGGTCGGGTTCTTTGTAGATGACGCTTTAGAATCCTGAGCTTGTCCGTGTTTCTGTCGATTCAGAGAACAAGTGGTTCTTGAGCTCCAGCGCGTGGCCATGTGAGCCCGCGGATCTGGAGAGCAGGACTCGCGTGTTGCTGCGTTTGGCGGAAAAAACCTCCCACAGAGACACGCTGGAGGTCCTCTGTAACCTCCCCGGACTCAAGGAGCCGAACGGTGAGAGCGGAGCCAAATGAGCCCGCGCTGCGTCGACTCAAAAGTTGACCCATTGCATGTTTTCTGCCTGAATCCAGACTTGGTGGACACCTCCCGCTACGCCTCTCTGTTCAACTCTCAGCTGCGAGTGTGCGTGGACCGGCAGATCTACCCGGTGGCCTCGGACGCCGTGGACTTCATGCTCTCTAAAAATCTGTCGGTTGACCCCGCCGTGCTGCAGCTGCTCCTGAACAAACTGGGCAAGCAGAACCTGTGGCTCCGGGCCCGGGAGCTCTTCAGACGTAAGTACGACCGTCCGGTCCCGCTGGCGTCTGTGAGGGTTTGGAGAAAAGGGGCGTCGTCTAACGGTCGCGTGCGCTCTTCAGACTCGCTGAGTATGGGCTACTACCCGGGCGTGTCCTCCCCCCCCGGCTTCATGGCGCTGATCGTCCCCTGCCGGCTGGGGGAAGTGGAGCTGGCTCTCAGCCTGGAGATGTTCATCGCCGTCAACGGCACCGACATCTTCCACCTTCCCGACGCCTCCACTTCCTGTCTCAGCGTCACGCTGAAAAGGTAACGCCGCCCTCGCGCTTCATGCGTTTTTGTTTGTTACGTGATCTGTTTTGTGCGTGATGCCCGCCGCCGCTTTCTACCCTCCCGTCTCAGGACTCAGAGCTGCGAGAGCGAGTACCTCGCCGCCGGCAGCCGCATCCTGTCCGCGGCGTGCGTCCTTCAGCCCAAAGTCCTCGTGCACTACACGGCGGTGAACGCGCTGCAGGATCAAGTGTTCTTACTCGACGTTCCCTCCGCCCGCTGCTGGCTCCGCCACAATCATGTGTGGGCCAATGAGGTGTGGACGCACTGATCAAACGCGCTCAAGCCCCGCCCCCAACGCCACGCGCTTCGCTTCCCGTGGGCTCCGAACCGCTCATGTTTCAGAGACATCGGCTGAAAACACAACCAATGAAATCAGGACAACCGACCCATGTGCGTTTCTGTTGGCGCACACGTTTGTGCTCAAAATTCATTTTTGCCTTTTGACCAGGAAGCAAAGAATCACAAACGGACCGACGCCAGAACCTCTTACGGTGTTTTGGTTTTTACAACAATAATCGTTTTTGTTTCGGTTTGTTTCCTGAAGTGTTCTTTTAGCTATTTTGTCACTTTGTGATTTACCATTTGAGGGAGCTTTGTGGAGACCAGGATATTTTGTATGGTTGTTACTAGTATAAGATTTTGTTTATAACAATGTAAATAATGTCTTGGTCTGTGTGTATATAAGTCTTTGACAGTATTATGTTTCTGTATTGTACTGATTGTAGAGATTACAAGTGTTAATTGTTCAGGAGCTGTGATCTACATTTTCTTTAATGTTTTTATAAAAAAAAAAAACATGTTCTGCTCCAAAAGGTTTGACGTGTGAAGTGTTTATTTTCTGCATCATACAACGTTCTTTAAGTGACTGCTGTCCATATGAAGCCAGAGAGGCGTTTTAAGCTGGTGGTTTGCCTGTAATATTCAGACCTCGGTGCTTTGGAAACGAGAAGCTTGTCACTACGTTCAAAACAAACTCCACAGCGGTTTATTACATCTGAAAAGTGAATCTAAATGTGTTTAATATCTGACCATATAAATCAATCAATCCTTTTATTCATAGAGTCTTATCCGAACCACCAGAGGGAAGCACCGCTCTGCACCCCGATGGGCTGAAGCTGTGCCGGTGACCAGATAAGCGTTTAGTAAGAATTAAAGAGGTGACGAACTCTTAAGAAAAGACATCAGTCTCCCGCTTTTGTCAAAGATGACATTCCGACATATTTCCATCCTGACTGCATTAGTCCCGTGGAGGGCTGCACTTGTAGGGTCATGAATGAGCTTATGGAGGCTGAAAAAGTCAACTTAAGTTAAATGAAGATGATACTGATTAAAATAACACTGAGCTGTTTGTGTTTTCATTACTGCTGTTGGTCGGAGAAATGCATTGTTCGTGCTCTCAATGAGCTCATTATTCACAGTATCCTTCATATTTTGGTGATGGAGGGCCCTGCAGTGCCTTCATGGAGGGGTCTGAGTGAAACATCCTGCTTCGTGGATTTCTCCTCGGGGGCGAGTGTGTTTTCTCCCTTTGATGTATCAGCAGAACCAATGACGTCTTTTCAAACCCTTCTTCCCCCGGCGTGTCATTGATCCCCTCGTGAGGTTGCTGTAAATCAACGCCGCCATTTTCTTTCCTTTTTCTTTCTTTCCTTTGACCCCCAAGATAAACGGAGTGACCTGCGTCGAATGAAATGCCTCCGTTAGATGAGTTCAGCACCAGCGTGTTGGACAGCATTTATCCAGGTTGTAAATAACACGATACCTGAGCCGGTGGTTTAACCAACTGCTTTACGCTTTTCAGAGGAGAGATGGCAGCGATCGCACCTCCCAGATCTTTTAAGTAAATTATATTTCATTCTGACTAAAGTTTGTGTGATTATTTTATATCATTTTATGTTTTTTCTTATGACTTCTGCTGCCGATGGCTAAGTAACTAAAGAGGTTTTGAGGCGAGTCCGCCCAGTTTTACGGCCTTCTCCTGTGTTTCTGCTCCCACCTGTTTTTAGAAGGAAGGAGGAAAGAAGACAGACAGCAGATCAATAGCCCTCCATTGTTATTACTATTTATAGCCCACTCCCTGCTTCTCAAGCCACTGTTTACCCCGCGTTCACTGACCATCATATTAGATGCTTTTTAAATTTGTTTTCTGGCGCAATTATTATTATTATTATTATTATTATGGTCCCCAGCATCGATGTGTATTAATGTAAATTATATATAGAGAAAAGAAGGGAAATATATGTAAATTGTAAACATGACTTCCGTTCACAACTTTAACCAGGTAGAACCGCGTGCACGCCACTACCTCACGTGACCACACTCGATATCAGGAACGAGCGTTTGACTCTCCCCCCCCCCCCCCCCCCCTTCTACTCAGTCCTCCGGTACCCCCACCTCCTCCCCAGGTCCCCACCCCTCTGCCCCTCCCTCCCTCTCTCCTCCCATGGGCGGAAGTGGGTCCATTTTTTTCTCTCCCTCAATCGAATAAGAGAGGCTCGAGGAGCTGCGCGAGCCACACGCACACCCACGAGAGCGCGCGTTTACGGTAATACGCGACGGGAGTAAACAGAGCCAACAACAACAACAACAACAACGACGACGACGACGACGTGCCGGGACGTTGTTCGGGTCCATTGGAGCTGCTTTTTTTTTTTAGAGAGAGAGGGTGAGCCTCCCTCCCGCCACTGCGCATTCCTCCAGGCAGAGAGCCCGGAGAGGGAGACCGACCCACCGGGGGAAAGGAGAGCCGAGCGGCGGCCTCTTCACAAGGTCGGACCGGTGACTCCAGCGGAGCACCGCGGCAAGACGTCCCGTCGGATGGTTTGACTCCACCATACTTCCCCACCCCCCCACACCCCCTTTTCCCGGAAAACACACACACACACACTCACACACCTGTGTTGTTGTGTGACGACACACGATGAGATCGCTTTGATGAATCATTCACGGTCTCGCCGTCCGAGGATACCGACAGACCGGTGGCTGCGCCCCGACGCCGCCCGAGTGGACCCCGATGGTGGACTAGAGAGAGAAGCCCCAGCGACCGCACGGGCCTAATTTGGACTAGGGGTGGAGGTGGGGGGTGGTGGTGGTGGTGGTGGTCTTGGTGGTACAAAAAAAGAGCGAAGAAATCGATAATTGTGGAATCTTTTAAACTCGAGTGTTTTTTTGGGGGAGGAGGAGGAGGAGAAGGGGGGGGGGGCTGGTTTTGCAGCGCGCAGCCCCCGGAGCCATGTCGCCGGGCCGGTGGGGGGAGAAGAGCACCTCGACGCCGATCCAGCGTCACTCCACACTCGGGTTCACTTGACGAGCCGCAGCGCTGTGATCCCCGCTGGTCTCGTTTGGCAGCGTGACGCGGATGCTTCACCCACGCAGTGCGCAGCTGACTCGATATGCGCTCAGGTGTCTCTCTTTCTTTCTTTTTTTTTTTGTGACCTCAGAATTGACCTATTTTTGGAGAACGGCCTACCTCGTCGATTTCGCATCGGCTCCTAGTTGTGTGATTGCCGTTTTTGACTGTTTGAACTGACTTTATTACCTCCATGAATCTACCTCAAATACAACTTTTTTATTTTCATCACAACTTGAACAAATACCTCAACGTCATCGCCGCGCGCGACTTGTAGTCCGGGGGCGCGTGCATTTTTTTTTTTTTTAGTTTTTTTTGTTTCGGTGACGCCGCAGATGGCTTCGTTCCCGGACTCGGACCTGCAGACCTGCCCGCTCTGCAAGGAGCTGTGCGGCTCCTCCGCTCCCATTTCCTCCAGCTCGTCCACCTCGTCGTCCTCCTCGCACACGTCGTCCTCCTCCAGCCAGACCACGCGCAGGCTCCACGTCCTGCCCTGCCTCCACGCCTTCTGCAGGCAGTGCCTCGAGGGCCAGCGGAGCCCCGGGGACCCGCTGAAGCTGCGGTGCCCCACCTGCGACCAGAAGGTGTGCATCTCCGAGGCCGGTGTGGACTCCCTGCCTTCCTCCAACTTCCTCTTCAGCAACCTGCTGGACGTGGTGGTGAGCTCCGAGGAGCAGATTCAGAACAAGAATGGCCACCACAACAACCACCACCACCACCACCACCTCCTCCAACACAACAACCACCACCAGCATCACCTGCGGGGAGGCCTGGGTGGAGGCTCCTCTGGCTTCCATCACCCCCACGGAGGCCTCCTGCAGGCCGGCCACCTGGGCGAGCCTCAGTGCAGCTCCTGCGACGAGGAGAACCCGGCCACCTCCCACTGCCTCGACTGCCAGGAGTATCTGTGCGACAACTGCGTGCGGGCGCACCAGAGGGTGCGTCTGACCAAGGACCACTTCATGGAGCGCCTGGGGGACAACCTCCACCTGGGCCGGGTCAACGTCAACAGCAACCCGGGGCAGCCGGGCGTGTCCGTGTCCCTCGCCCAGTCCCTGCAGAACAACTTCGCCCTGCTGTCCCTGTTCCAGGACCAGATGAGCTTCTGCCAACACCACGACAACGAGGTGAGTGGGGGGGGAAGAACACAACTGCTGCACCCGGGGGTCACAGCATACGTCCATCTGTCCATCTATCTGTAGCACGTCCAAAGAAAGCAATGGGAAATGCTTGAAGGGCAAGCAGTGGCGTCTAGTATTTGCTGCACAATCCTATCCTCCAATAGATAGGTGTGTGTGTGTGTGTTGGTGTTAGTGTGTGTGTGTGTGTGTGTGTGTGTGTGTGTGTGTAAAGAACCATACTGTTGGACATATGGCCTTAGGTTCAAAGGGAGCGAAGTGGCTCTTCACCTAGTTCCCCAGAGACGAACAGGCACGTGTGCTTAGCTGGATTTACACACACACACACACACACACACACGTAAGCATAGACACATGCAGAGTCTGGTTAATCTGTACCACACCATCCATTGAGGGCAGCGAGAGGCCCCCGTAGTAACTGCACACATGTTTCTTTGACTGTTGGGAGTTCTATCCATGGACATATTGTGGAGCTTGAGGGTCTCTCTGATAATGGAGAAGAGAAGCTGGAACTCGGCGCACATAGGGATTTTCTTTCTTCTTTTTTTGTGACCATGTGATCGGAGCATAATAAACCACAAAAGGCCACGTTTTTCTTGAGTTCGGTCATATGGTTTCGGGATAAGGAAGGTCTCCCTGCTGCTGGAGAGAAGACACCGGGCAGAGTCTCACCTTGTTGCCTCTGTGTACGTTACCAAAAAGTGGTCCGGTAAGTGGACAGATTGTGTGTGTGTGCAGAGATGACACGGCGCATTGACGTTCACGCTGAGGATCGAGTGAAAACGACTCGTGTGGTTTCTCACGTGACTTGAACTTTGAATAAACGGTAGCATGCACGCTTCCTGTACCGCTAGTTACAGAGCAGCCCCCCCCCCCCCCCCCCCCGATACGCGCTGCTGCCTAAACCTCGAGTAGCGTGGTAACTATTTTTATAAAGCCGGGTTATTCTAGTGATCTTAAAGTATGCAGAGTTTAAATTATAAAGCGATTAGTTTTCAAAAGCGTCGAAGGCTCCGGTCACAAAAAGCTCGACTCCTTTTCTCGTCCCTCCGCGTTGCCAGTAAATAGTTGAGGGCTTTATTTCCCAATAACGCCTCGCTGGCTGGGCTCTGCCCTGGGGGGGGGAGGGAGTGACACAAGAGAAGGCCTTTTCTTTCTTTACCTTACGAGCACTGAGCAAGCCGTCATTGTCCATCACCCGGCTCCTCGTCCATCAGATAATAAAACGGGCCCCCTTTATATTCGCAGTCGCCCTGTTGGAAGGACCGGTTTGGGCCTGTTTGCACTTCCCCCGATTTTTTTTTTTTTAGATTTGGAGATCGCCGAGTCAAGTGAAACTTCTCTTTTATCATGTCATTTGGTTCTTTTTAACCCCCCCCCCCCCGTTTGCTTATGCATACTTGAATTCCTGAGTAGTGGTGAATCCATACGGGGGTGTGCAGCTGTTAAGTGATAAGAGGAATACATCGATTTTTTTTAATGCGGCGTTATCGCGCAGGTTCTCGAGTTTCCGGGCCAATATGTTTTGGCTCGCTGATGGCGGCGGGCGCCGCGCTGCAGCGGTGATGCTCAGCTGCAGGCCAGGCTGCGACGAGGCGAGCGCAGCAACGGCTCCATCCACGGACCCCTCCCCTGGTCTCCTGGATCATGGGAGCTGGCCTTCTTCGAGGCGACAAAGAAGCCGTCCTGTGGCATTCATCGACGTGCTCTTTTTGTCATCTCATAGTCATCCTCGTATTAAATGGGACGCCGTGAGGTCATTTCCTCCATGACTGTATCTACAGTCATCCAGCTGTAGTTTTCCTTTTTACTTTTTTGTGTGTGTATTCTAAGTGCAGCTCTTAACGGAAGGCCCAGGCCATGTTTTTGTCTGGGCTCCTCCTGTCGGGGCCCTCGTCCCGTTGTGAGGGCAAGCGTGTTGTAGGGCGGCCGGGGAGGGGGGGGGGGGGGGGGGGGGGCTTCTTCGGGACGCGTTATGTGAGCCGGCCCGAGGAATTCCTCCCCCCCCCCCCCCCCTCCCCGGAGAGCCGTAGTGCCGACGGTTGTTTTCCGAAGGCAGCAGAAAGAGATTTTGTCAGTTTTTGTTATTGCGGAGGTGTTCCGTCCCCTGGGTCCGGGAAAGGATATTAAAAAAAAAAAAAGAAAAAAAAAAAAGGGGGGGGTATGCTGAGAAAAAAATTTAAACAAGCGCTTTTAATGACCAACACTAAAGTCAATCCTGATCGACGCTCTGAGACCGTTAATGGCTCTGTGCTGCAGCTTCGGCTAATGGGGACGAGTTAGCGGTTAGCCGTGTCTGAAGCTAATGAAATCTGACTGATGAGCCCTAAAACGATGCAGCTGCAGGATGTGTTCGCTTTGGCCGACGTTGGCGTCGACAAAGAGGAGCTTTCTGGAGGTGCCGGAATATTTAACCAAAGAGCCGGCGGCTCTTAGTTGAACTTTGTCAGTTTTTCATGCTGCAGAGAGACTACATTGACCAGATTTTGGAAGAGAATCTGATCTTGACATTTGGTTATTGAATAAAAGAAGGAAGCCCTCACACACACACACACACATTCATAATGCTTCATTTCTTTTTTGGGGGGGGGGGGGGGGGTTGATATCATCAAACCGCTTGATATTGAACATCCCACCTAATCCATCTGTGCCTCAAAATCGATTTGCTGTCGCCATGACTACGCGCCTGGCCGCGTGTTGCGTACGAAGTGGGCTCGTGGGGGGGGTGGGGGGGTGGAGCACGTTGCGCTCGTCAGGACGAGGTGAAGTCGAACTAATCGGGTTGACGGCCCGCCAGCGCTCGTGGATCTCCTTCGGTCCAGAGCGGAAGCCCGAGGGGCGGGGGGGCGGGGGGGGCGCTGGAGGTCCAGTTGCCGGTGGGAGGTCCATTAAAGTTTATTTTCCAGTTCGTCACACGTTTTGCTCCATTCTGCGTCTCTTCCTACCGGTTTGACGGCTCTTTTATCGGGTTCTGTAGGAGGGGGGGGGAGGAGGGAGGAGGAGAGGATCACTTTAAAACTCATGCCGGGCCTGCATTTGTGATGGCCAGTTTTTGCCCCCCCCCCCCACCCTCTAGCTCCCAGAGCAGGGAATGTTTGTGAGGAAACCTAACCCAACGCTGACGCTGATACAAGGCCAGAGGAATTCCTGTAACTTGAGTTTATACCTCCTGGGTTCGTTTCTCCCCCCCCCCCCTCCCCCCTGCCCCCCAACACACACACACACACACACACACTGGGAATTTCCTTTGTCGACTGCTGCCTTTCTCATCAACCCTCTTTGTCTGCTCTTTGTCGGAGACAATGCACATTATAGATGCAGAAAGTCTCCTCTGGAAGATTTAGCAGCTGCTGCTGCAGAGGGGCGAGTGATTACATTTCATCACTCATGGAAGTCTCCTTTCAGAGAGCATCTCCATCTGTAGGTAGTTATGCTCTGAAGAGGATTTTAGTGTGTGTGTGTGTGTGTGCGCGCCAGCAGAGTTGGCTTATATGAAGTTGTACTTCCCGGGTTTTAATGCACAACATGTGGCCAGTAATTGGAGTGCATTCCCTGTTTCCTGCGTGTTGTGAATGTGTTTCATGTAGGCTAAAAGGGGGGGGGGGAGAATGTGTATGTGTGACCGTCTCTCCCAGCTTTGATGTCCATTTGAGGACTTTGGAGCGTAATAAATTTAATGGATAGAAAAGGGAGGCATTTATCACATTGTCTTTGACAACGGGATTTAAAACCCATCCAGGAGCTGGAAGCTGCCACTTCCTCCTCCGGGGCTCGCCACAAACGGGTTTTTAATTGGCCATCATTTGACCTCACTCGACGGGATCGTGCAGTTAACACATTTGACGTTAAGGCTCTTTTTTGGGAGGACGTTGCACAGCTTCCAGCCCCATTCTGCCCACCTTCGGTGGGCGCTCATTCGTTAAAGGTGACGCCGGGTACCCCGGGGGTTTTTCTCGTTATCCACAGTGTCCGTATATCTGCCCGTTCACCTCCTGGTGCAGGGAGGATGAAGCGTTGGATGCCTTTTTCTTCCTCATAGTTTGAGAAACTAAACTTTTAGAAATCCGTGGATCACGGCGTGTTTTTTACATCCTGGGTACCTTTCTTACATGCAGCTGGTCTGCGAGGATGTTTGAACACATGGTCGGCGCGCACGAGCAGTCCAGACGTGATGTTAGGGGGGGGGGGGGGGTCGGGGAGCCTGTAGCGTGTGTGGAGGGGGGGTCCATCATCATCATCAAGCGTGTGGATTGTTTTTGCTCACTTGTTTATGTCTCGCTTGCCA